>NW_027271507.1:942500-1542500 GCF_040938485.1 Diadema antillarum
CCCCGAGACCGCTGAGAGTACTATATATTTTTGTTGTTGTTGTTGTAGACATACATGTGAAGCCCCATTCCGTCCCCCACAAAAAAACAACAACAACCAAAGTAACCGCATAAAGATAACTCTTGAAATCCATTGGTGAAGCAACATTGTGCGCACTGATGTATAGTGGTCAGATGTGTGGGTCATACCATTGTCCCTGAAAAAGTCGAGCTTGCAACAAAATTGTTTTGCTGAATTTCATGTCCAGGTGTGGTTTTTTTTTTTCTGCTATTGAGAATTAGAATTATTTGGTTGTTTTTTTTTTCCTGATGTCATCGTCAACACAGGTCTGAGTAAAAGGAGCATAGTCTTATAAGTAATGTCTATAGAATAGAGACTCCACTGTCCTACGATGACTGCTGATGGCAGATACAATCAGAAAAGGATGGTCCCCTTTGTTGGAGTTTTGGTTGTGGCTCATTTGTATCTTTCATGCATTTAACTTAGTCATTATTCTAGTTAGTCATTGTGTACCTAGTGAGTCCAGTGCAAACGCAATCGAAAAAAAAATGTCCAGGTCCATTACCAAAGTTGTTGCTTGATATGAAACAAACAAACTAGCAAACAAACATACTATGTTATATCAATAACATTATTATTGATATTATTGTACGTTATTCATACAGCTTGTCCGTAATGTAACTGTTTTTCGTTGAATATCACTTCCACATTTTAAAGATATTCTGAAATTCGACAATTCATTGTGTGGAGTCCACAAAGTCTTTTTCTAAGTTCGCACTGATCTCTTGGTCAGCCATGTGAACGTTTATACCAAAAGGTATTTTTTCCTAAAGTCCACATTCACAACATTGCAGAACTCGTTGTATAACATAGTCCGAGTAGTTTCATTGCTTTTGGTCAGTATTCTTTAGTAGTGATTGTGTCTTCAGCCCTTACAGTCACTCTTAAAAGTTAGATTATTCCGTCGTCGAGTCCATTATGTATGCGACTGTTTGACGTCTCAAAATGTTGCCCTCAGCGGCTCTGAGTGCTCAGTTAGGGAGCAGGTGAGTGCATTAAAAGTGAGTCGAATAAGCTAGATAAGTGAGTGGTTGTGAGTCAAGTCTGGAGCTGAATGAAGTAGCGGGGCTGATAAAGTAATGTGAGTTCACATCAGTCGAGTATGAAAACAAAAATCCGGTTGAAGTAAGTTGAAAGTGAAGTTCGTGAAATGAGTTAACATGAGTCAAGTAACGTAAATCTAATGAGTAGATAAGTGAGCAATAAAGGAGACGAGTAGGGCAGTCTATTGCTGTTTTGTAGACGAGTTGAGGCAAATCGCATATTTTGATGAGACGAGTTCAGTCACAGTATCGTATCGTGAAATTAGACATCTTAGTGATCTGACAAGTATTTGAGTCGATGTTTTTAATTTAAGAGGAGAAAAGTGAGCTGACACGAGTCGAGTTAATAAAAAGGTGGCAAGTACATTGATGAAAGTCAGGACAATCAAGTGAGTCTCATTAGTGAGTTGTCATGAGTCAAATGAGAGAGTTTCGAGGTCTCAACGAGAGTGGGAGAGGGAGGGGTAGGCATTGAGTCGACTTGGTGAGTCCTTCGATCTGAGTCAAATGAGTTGAAATGAGTCGAATGGTAGAGCGAAATGACGTGAGTCTAGTGTCTAGTATAGTTCTGATTGGCAGATTCAAGAAATGTAATTGAAATCGGTCGACTGAGTTTGCAAGTTTGATTTCAATAGCCAAGTAAACCGGTGTGTTATTTTGAGTCGTCGTCGGGGTGAGTCAGAGAGTCGATGAGAATTCTTAACTGTATAATTGTATAAGTTATGTCTGTATTATTCCAGTTTGACATCCGTCTTGCTTGTTAGTACACTGTGTCACGCCCAATATCCGCATTACAAAAATCAGTCATTTAGTATAGTGAGAGATTTTACAGTGAATTGATAGGTCCTATTCAAATTGAAACTATCACGAGGCGTCATGGTTCACGGCGGTCAGGGGTGTTTTTGTCATCTTTGATGGGAGATTTATGCCAAGGCTTCGAGGGTATATGATCACGTGACAGTATACAAGTGGTATGTGGTATATCAGAGCTTATTTTTGTTTACTTCTCGTTAACTGTTGAATTCAGTCGTCAATATATTGTCGGTCAAAATCATAAGTTAGCTATTTTCGTGTCATATCTTTTAAAAAAGTTACACGGTTTACATTATATATCGATGTGAGAGAATAAACTGGACTTTTTATATGAGTATTTACTATCACGATGCGACACAGTCACTGCACAGATAATGCATGTTGCGGGTTTGTGACATTCCCTTAAACCAATTATCCGTACATCACTAGCAAATGGTATCATTAGTGCCGAATTACACATCCTCAATACCCATTTCCTTTTGGGCTGTCAAAGGCGGGGCAAGCTAGTTGTATAGAGCAACAACAGTAATTGGAATGTGTCGGCAGCGATGTATCCACGCTATCGTACACCAAGGTCGAGCATGATTAATGATATGTCACTGTCGAACATCCGGACTGATCAGCCACGCGCAGTTGGAGATTTAATTGAAAGGTCCCCTGGTGCAACATAACCTTATCTCTACCCCCCCCCCCCCCCCCAAAAAAAAAAAGGAGGGGAGGGGGAAGAGTATATTACAATAGGACTACAATAATCGTAAAATGGCAGGAACGTATCGACGTGAATAGTGTAGTAATGACATTGTTGGTAAGTAGTAATTGAGTCAGTCTAGTAGACTTGAGTAGACATGACAGGAATATAGAAGGTAGCTTTCGGAAAAGCTTCGTGATTAGACGTACTGTCAGTCGGCGTAGTCGAGTCATAATGTGACGTCATCAAATCGGAGATGAAATGATTTATTTCCAGTGAACGTGTCGTCTTCCCATGTAATGCTGATATGAAGTCGAAAGTTTACAGCAAGTGGCATGCCATGTCGCTGTCTCAAGAGCTAGCAATTGATGTCGCGTAGAATATAATTGGTCATTTCTGCATTCCGTCCGAATTATCAAGTCCGACTGGCGCGCACAATATTTCATCCTGTTTAGATTGTTCTCAAGGTGTGTGGCGAACTGTTTGTAGATGCGAGGCGAATTATTTATTTGTCGAGGGGCAATTTGTGGTGAATCATTTCCAAGAAATGCCATTATGCGGCCGTTCATAATCAGAGCAGGATGAAAATAGTCACATACTCGCAATCCCATAAGATGTTTGGCTGGCACGGCGTAAGGGGACTCAGTATTTGTTCTTTGTCATAATTATGTGTAAATGTGTAGTAGTATTGATTCGAGCATGTCTTGTATTCGTATCTCTTTCTCGTGTGTGCTCCCTGTGGTGCCCTACAGATGGACGTTTACTTACTGTATTCTTCTCACTTGCTTTTGGATCTGTTGAATTAATGTTGAGATCAATGTCCATCTTCTTCTTTTTTTTCAAATTTCAATGTAAGCCTTCTACTATGCAGATTTACATACAAGGCTTAATCTTAGTTATCAAAGCCCTTTACGCCTGGCACCAGGGGTTAATTTCAGACATTTGAGATGATTCCGTGCATCAAATAAAAGTCAATTACCAAGGGTACACTCTGTCAACCCCAATATGTGCATATTTCTTGGCAAACCTATCCAATTTCGCCAGAACCGAAATACTAAAGAAACATGTAGACGGGCTGTGAGTCTCGTTTCACATTCATTTTAACCCTATCAAACGATGAAAATAATGTTAATGACCCCCTGTCCAGAGAGGGCAATGGTGTAGATGATCATAGGAGAAGGAGGCGCCATTTAAGTTATGGAAATGAAAACAAACTCAAAGAAAAAAAGAAGCAAACAAACAGGCATATGTATGGTCCAACATGGTTCTAGTTTGAAATATCTATATCATATCTTGGTGTTCTCAAGTTAAATTCCTCGTATATGACTGTGAGCGAGTTACATGAAATCAAAGATGGGATCAAAGTTGTTCTTCGCATGAAATGTCAGTCGATCCATTGATTACTCGTTCCTCGTCTGCCTAGACTAGAATTACAACAAAGAAATGGTCATTACAATGAAGCATGGGGTATATATGTGTTTCAGAAATAAGACACATTACAATAAAAACGGCCAGTTTGCTGCCAAAAAGTAGGCCTACATTCGTTTTTATCCTAAATCGCAGCCTTGTGATAATGGAACTAACAATGGCCAAACCAAAACAATCTGTTTACTCCCGCGTTTAAGAGGTCTAATATAAAAGTCATTATTAGAACATTAACCATGGTTTGTCCTTGATGCCGCATCACGCTTCAGGAAATCAAATCATCACATCGTCGCCTTGTTGAGGGAATAACATGGTTGAACAGGCTTGATTAGTTGACTGCTGCCTGATGGCCGCGTGGGGGCGGCACTCATCCGTAAAGTTAGTTTACTGAATTCATGTCCGTGAAAGGTCCAAGGTAAACTTTCCAATCACAGCTCCTGTCAAGTTCGATGGAGGTGAAGGAACTTTGCTTTTTCAAGTACAGAAGGTTAGAAACTTCGCTCTATTTTTGTAAAGGGTTCGTCCTTGAGTCAAATCAAAATTCTAATGTCTCATTGCTTGTAATAGCTCATTCCAGCATGAATACTGAGTCCTCGTCAAAACAACCATCGGTTGCTTTTTCTGTCGGTTCTCTTAATATCTGTCCTACTGCATGGAGAGGGCGTCTCTGATTCCTGTGGAATCAACGGAAAGAACCTCTTGTCTGAAGAGGTAATGATTACCATTTTGATGACTTTTTTTTTTCAAAATACTTTAGTGAATCGATGTTTCTTCTCAAATTACCAACAAACACTCTCAAGTACTGGTTTAGAAGAATCGAAAGTACGATTAAATGGTGTAATATGCCAGGGCCTCCCGTTTGTATAGAAGGTATGCAAGAATCGCGTTTCTCAAGTAATTATTGTACCATTACTCTGGCAAAGGGCAGGGCACCCTAGTCGACACCTACCGACAGATGCGGAGTTTATGGTTTTGGCCAGGGTCACCTACGATCGTAGAAAGTTGCTTTGGGACCAGGCGGTTACCCATCTCATTACGTTTGGCACATGGCGCTCCTAAGAGGTCTAGCAAAGTGTTTACCCGTTCCATGCATACTGAATTCTGAAATAACACCAGGTTCCCGTAGGGAAAGGGTTAACTCGTGTGATTGAGAGAGTTCAGGGCATCTAAATCTCTTCATTCTAGGCGATTGAGGTATAAATATATCACTCGTAATCTTCGTACAGCTCGGTTAATAGAGTATGTCTTCTTATTGGTCAGTCATGTCGGTATTAATCCTTAAGAAAACACTTCGTTTCTGAGGTCCAACGATAGAGTTCGTAGGGTCCAATGAGAGAAGGTCGTGATAAGGAAAGTCACTTAGAAACGGTGTGGGATGCTTTCAGTGCGTGTCTGTTACAGTTTCTTCTTTTTTCTTTTGTTCTCTCTTTTCTTGTCCTTCTTCTTTCCTTTATTTAAAACATCATCTTCATTTTGGTCGTTAGAATGGCTTGTGAGGAATACATCACTTTGGTCTCATTACTCGTAGAATCGAATGGTCTTATTGAACTTGTAGGAATGATGAATATCTGTCACCGGTTCTGAAGAGTATAAGTTGCTGATGGTATGATTTATTGTGACATTAGAGAAGTTTCTCTAGAAGGGATGTGGCTTATTTTCCGTTCGTAAGGCGTGACATTTAAAAGAAAGAGAAATGAGATAAGCTTTTGTGGGTAAACATATTCACTTAGTATAGATTACAAGACGAATCTATTGCCAAAAACAAATGGGATTGATTGATTTGGAGTGAATAATAAAGTGCGTGAAAAATGATGAATAATAACATTGACAACGAACGTAGAAGCAAGAAAAAAAAAAGGTTGCATAAATGAACTGACTGACGTGATTAAGACATGGATCATCCCCTTTCCATTACGACACAAACACAAGATAGAAAAAACAACAACGGACATTTCATTTACCACTAGAAGCAATCATTCAATCACTACACTACTAGTACTTTGTACAGCTATGACAGACACACGCCATTTTATCAGTTTTTGCCTTGTTATCGAGAGCATACTTTTCTATGGACGGAAGACTTCCATAATGTTTTGTATTTTTACAATGTGCGTATAGTCTTCATGCACTCTGATACTGATAAAAGAAGTGATAAATATAGAAAAAAATAATTGTTCGTCTGAGAGAAGTAGTACCACAAAATGCTGAAATACTAAAAATCAATAGAAGTTATATAATGAAAAAAAAAACTCTTGTGACTCCGAGTCTCATGACTGTATGACATCGAGAGGTAATGAACATAGAAGACTGATATGCTTTAACCTATACAGACATACTGGGCATTACATACAAACTATACTTCGCTTGGTCGTCGATGGAAGTATAGCCCCCTACGACATCCGCAACAGTGGCCCCATCGCACGACCACCAGTACTTTAGTTACGATGTGACGGAGGAGTTACTCCAGAGGAACTCCCACGGCCTTCTGGAGGTAGTCCTCAGCATTTAATGTTGCCATCTATATTCAAAAGGATCGTCTAGCCCCTGGCACCATCGAAGGATGATCGTGTCTAAGAGAGCGAATGTTCTTTTATTTTCATTTTGAGCTTTTCGCTTCCCCCAGAGGCTATACTCGTGTTTATGGTCGATTGGCATAGATGTATATGCCACCAGCCTGATTGCGATGTGTTAAGGGGAGAGCATGGGGGACATTGTTTAATTAATGCCGTTACGAGGTTGCAGGGGCATGGTATAAAGTTATATGTTCGTACTGTTAGCACCCTTGACCTAAGGTGATTTCGATCAAGATATTCCAATCAAGATATTCCAATAAAATAAAAGGGTAAGAAACAATATATAAGTATACAATATACAAGTATACAATATCATCACCATCACTCTTTATAGACCCTTCTATGTCCGGACCTCCCTTAAATGTTAGTTTGTGGACAAAACGAAGGCAAATACTTCATCTGACAAATTTGTACACCAGCGGACTAACCTGAGAAAGAAAAATGAGTCAGTCAGTGACAAAGGAATGGTCAATGGTCTGAGAGTGCTCTACCGGTAATTACTAGCCATGTTGAGAAAGAGCTGCTATTGATGAGATCACTTGCTAACATGGACGTGCAGTAAGCGATTCCAAAGAGTTACTATCAACTGCAAACAAATATAGGATTTAACGAAGATGGATATTCGAGGAATTTGTCAGAGGACTATTAAAAGATGAATGAAGTAATTGATCAAAATAGGGCTTGCGAGCACCAGTTACTAAATTTTAGAAAGATGTTATTTTTTTTTACCAATCGTAAATTATCACCTAATGCAACTTTTCCTGATTCTCGTACCAATGTATTATAGTGCAGCATAATCTCTCTTGTTATAACATGATGTAAGATACTTTACTGCATTTTCTTTTAAAATCGAGAAGAATTAGGATTGCATGTAATATACAACCGGATTTAGGTTCCTTCTGTAGATACATGTGGATGACTTCATTCTCTGACTGCGACCAAAGACTTCTTTCAAAACAGATTACATCATTGGAAAATAAATTGAGCATTGAAAAAATAAAGTTCTATCCATCCCCATTCATTTTCATTGTGCACTTAAATATTTATGCTAAAGAATGAGAACTTAAAGGATATTTCAGTTCAAAATTTGATCTAGTAAAATAGAACAATGTGACCGTGTATCACAAAAAGGCGCACGGTCTGATTTTCCGCGAGAGTTCAGAATAGGGGAAAAGGGGAAACCTAGTCAATTATTACTTTTGTATGTTTTCTGAAAGAGCAATTCTTCTTTGATATATTTCTAAAGTTTGATATCATAAAACAAATAGAAAACTATCTTTTTTGAATTTTTTCTAGAACATTTTGTTTCGGTCTGACGTACATTTTCTCATGTTTGCGGATTCGGAGCACTAGAAAACCTTCAAGCACTTTTCACAGTTCACAACTCTAATAACTTTTGAACGGATGATACTCTTGCGTTGGAAGTTAGTATCGGCTATGAATAAAATGTACTATTAATGATGAGCAGACTTTCATTTTAAGTTGATAATCCCTCCATCATGTCCATAGTAATTGCCATGGAGATTTACGCCCTATTCCTTGTCCATTAATTGCAGAGAGCACAGCTGGGTGAAATTACACACTTGACTATATCCAAAGCTTCCAAGCCTCTTTTCTCAGTACACACCTTTCAAGAGTGTGTACTTTCTTTCCATTATTTAGATGGGTTTGGAAAGTCAATTTAAATTGAATTGCATATATGTAATTTTAAAGAGTCTGCTCTTTCAGAAGCCGCCCTTAATATAACAAAAATCCATATGTGGTGACTTTTCAAAGGTTTTGTGATGCAGTTTAACATGCTACTATGTCATGTGTTGTAAACCCGTTCTCTGTGAGATATGGAATTCTCCATATAAACACCTTGTACACCATCCAGATTTCTTGTAGTAATCAGGACAAGTCTGTCGGGTTCCATGACATTCACTCCTGCGACAATTGCTTCCATGAAACATCTGCATGCTAAGCCAAACGTAAATTCTACCCACTCACATAACCCCAACCCTTATTCTAATCCTCACATCAAACTAAATCTAAAACCCTATCACAACCCTGATTCAAACCCTAAGTCCTTGGAGAAAATAAGACCGGAACAATTGTCGCAGGAGCAATGTCGTGTTACCGCGTCGAGTATGTTTTCTGTTTCTCTTTTAGAAATACGAACTTTGGGCCATGATATACCCCGCCGTGCATGGATTTGAACATAGCGTGAACTTTTATCTGAACGCGAATTACATGAATTGCGTAATGGACTGATCATTGTCATTATTCACAGACAATTCAACTCCTTCCTTTTCAGACACCAGCTAATTGTATAGCCTATGCCACGCTGATTTTTTTTTTTTGTGGTACATCGATATCATTTCAATGTATAACATGTTATTGTTGTATGGAACAAAGCAAGCTGAAAAAATATCGTGCCGTAAAAATTAAACTGACAGGCACTGCCTTCATATATAATTATTTGAATGACCTTCAAAGACAGAAAAATAGTAATTTCAGTACAGTCCATATTTGTATAATATATTCTACTCTTCTAAAACATGACGACACATGAATAGACGGTGTATGAAACTGATCAACAGTGCGTACACTTTGAATCATGAATAACATCAGCATCGTAATATCGCCAGCCTATGATATTGAGAATTTATTGTAAGAAATAGATAGATAAATAGATAGATAGATAGATAGAAAGAAAGATAGAAAGATTGAGAGAGAGAGAGAGAGAGAGAGAGAGAGAGAGAAACATACACAGATAGAGAGAGCTTAAGAGCTTGCATTGACATCGTAAATAGCTGTTGACTGGATGGCAAAAGTTCGGTTAACAGATAACATTATCTCACAGTTCGCATTACATCGTTGTGCTCGGGAGGGGGTTTGATGCATTGTGGGCTATGAGTGTCTCAGACTTGATCTAAAGGTAGACGTCTCATTCGTACGAAAGGAGTACCGCCTTTTCCTGCCGCAACAAATGATCCTGATGAACGCCCTGCGGTACTCCTTGTTAAAGCACGTGTATATACACGGATTCACCGCAGACGACACATAGCCCAGCCACGTGAAGGCGATGAAGAGTTCGTCTGGAATCTTGCACGTGGTGCAGAACCCGTTGGCGAGGTGCATGACGAAGAAAGGCAGCCAGAGAATGATGAAACAGGCGAAGACGACCACCAGGGTCTTGGCGGCCCTCTTCTCGCGCTTGTTCGAAAGCATCTTCTGCCGCGTGTCGGGCACTGCTTCGACCACGGTGCTGCCGTAACCGAGCTTCTGGCCCGGCTTGCGATTCACGTGGAAGCTTATGCGCAGGGGGCGTCGCCTGTAGTCGCTCCCCGGGGAAGGGGGCGCCCCATTGCCCTGAACCGTGAGGAAACTCTTGTCCGGCGAAGGTGAAGGCGGGGGCGGTGGAGTGGAAGAGCGGGACCGCGACACACATTCCCGAGTGGGTGAGGGCTGTGGAAGAGTCTGACCTATACACCTGTGTTCTGTAGCCATGGACGCTTTGCGTCCGCGAAGCTTGCGCACGGCGCGTACATCCACAACAATCATCACCGCCAAAGGCACATAGAATGATCCCATGGAGGAGTAGATGATGAAAGTCTTGTCGAAGAACCCACACGCCTGGCCGTCCTCGCTGAGCGTCTTCTCGGGGTTGATGAAACCTTGGATGAACAGCGGTGCGCAGATGGCGATGGAGACCAGCCAGACGGGAATGATGGTACCGAGGATGCGCTTCTGGGAATTGACCCTCTCGCGGGAATACATGAGTGGGAAGGTGACTGCAAGGTAGCGGTTGACTGCGATGGCGCAGAGGTGGAGAATGGAAGCAGTACATAGGAGGACGTCTAAAGACAAGTGTGTTACGCACAGCCACAGGCCGAATCCCCAGCCGCCTCGAACCTGAAAAATACAATGTAACACAAAACGAATGCCTTGGATCAATTTAGTGCTTTTCTGTTTCGCATTTTTACACATGAAAACAAAAGCTTAACTAGTAAGTCCGCAGACAAATATATCATTTTTTTAAAGAAATTTGTCACAAAACACAAACACAAAATGCAACTTTCAAAGGATTTTGATAATAAGTTACAACAATATTCTCAGGCGTTGATATTACTATTGAGTACTGGATTTACATTGACGATACATTGGCCCGAATTCACGAAGGTTGTACAAATGAGACCATGGTTTAAACCATGGACAAAAACCATGGAGCGCCAAGTGTCGCACGGAATATTTCGTTACCAAATTGGTCATTTCGTCGGCAAAATGACCGTTTCGTTGACGAAATTGTTCATTTCGTTACAAAATAATCATTTCATCGATGAAATGACTGATTTCGTAACGAAACATTCAATGCGACACTTGGCGCTCCATGGTTTTTGTCCATGGTTTAAACCATGGTTTTATTTGTACCACCTTCGTGAATTCGGGCCAAAATGTCTAGTGTAGGGCCTCTGAGTATTACAAAAGAGTCTGTGACAAAATCAACAGGAAAGCAGAATAAACTTTGACAGTAACAACTTGTCACTTCAGAGTTCTGCCACGTTGCAACCTGAGGTCCACTGTGTTCGGGCTATATAATATTTAGCATTTATATGCTAAATGCGCGAGCTACCACTGGACCGTGTGCTTCAAATCCTCTCTTTATAAGGAACTATAGGCTATGAGGATAAAGTACCTTACATGACATATTGTACACAGAGGCACAGCAGCAGATAACGGAGGACGCGAACCAGAGACCTTAAGATTGAGTATGATGATGATGATGATGATGATGATGATAATAGTAGTAGTAGTAGTAGTAGTAATAATAATAATAATAATAATAATAATAATAGTAATAATAATAATAATGATAATAATAACAATAACAATAACAATAATAATAACAATAATAGTAATAATAATGATAATAATAATAATGATAATAGTAATAATAATCATAATAATAACACTAATAACAATAATAATAATAATGATAATGATAATAATAATAATAATATCCATGGATTTATCCACTTACTATAGCCACAGCAGATAAGCCTTATTCTATATCATATCTTTGAAAACGTTGATACCCTTCAAAGCTCGCTTCATGATAATGATTGATGAACAAAGGATAAGGCGGAGAATGTTTAAGTATTCTTATTTCCTTAGAAAATTTCACAGCCCGTAGGTGGAGGTGAAACCATGGAAACATCTCCGCATCCCACATCACATTCTATATTCTACATTATTTCCTTCCTGTTAATAATCGGGTTTGTTGCACGTACAAATAAAATGTGCTTACGAAAACAGCTAAGAAAAGAAAATGACAGAAGTGAAAAGAAAGAGAGGGGAGTCAGATTATTGTGGCTCGTCTGTCAAACCAACAGGCTAAAAACACTCCGATTAAAAAAAATCAGAAAAAAATTATGTCCACATGGTGCATTTTCACTGTGTTTACGGACGATTTCATTGAAGATTTAGTAATGGCCAAGATGACTCGCTCACCCCCCTTCCCCCCCCCCCCCCCATGGAAGACCAGCGAAATCCCCTTGATTATTTGACATTTCCATAGAAATCATGAGAATTAGTCGTTTTAGGCTCTTCCTGTATGAAAATGGGCTAAAACATCAACATAGCAATCCTCCGGGGGCTTTCGAATTGCTTTGACAGGCACGAGCTCGATATGACTGTGTTGTCCATTCCGCTTCTTAATTGATGCCCACAACTAGCATGCTAAGTGAAGTGTAGACTAATGTGGGGTATAGTGATAATTGCAATAAAGATCTTGGCGCCATCGACTGCTGCTTTCCGCTTTCTGAACACAACTTTCTCACAATTTCCTCCCATTGGCACGTCTCACATGTTATACGCAGTTGTTTTGAAACACACATTTTTTCCCCTTCACACCAATTGCCTTGCTAATGGAACATATTATATGTTTGTATCAATGAGCCATGTTTTCTGGCATTCGTGATAAAGCACCAAGCGTTTTTTTTTTTCCATTTTGGTGCACCACGGACAAAGGTGGAAGTTAAATCTGCCCAGGCAGTCGCGCTTGAGGGATGGGCATCGATTTACGACAGGATTGAAAAATTTATATCAATAAGGCGTTGAAGTCGTCGTGAACAGTCGTAGATAAACGATAGGTATCAGCGCTGCCGGGAAACGTGGAGAGCTCGCATTACCGTGTCCTAGCAATGATGGAGGAGCGAATATATGTCCAATTTGTCTTTATTTGATTTATATTCATGGCCAAACATACTGCGGAACTGCGACCGGTAGCCGAAATGGTCATAAAGCGGCAAACGCAGTTACATAATGATATTACGTTTGGACAACCGTTATAACGCAGCATAGAGAAGCGTTACCAATGCATTTCGCATCCACTTCATTATCATGACGACTAACATAATCCCAAATACACATTGGCATCGGGAGTTGACCCGAGACATTTTCATTCGTGTTCAATCATTACAGAAACATTCTTAAAGTAATCATAATTTAGCATGTAACATAACTTTATCGGTAAGCAGGCATCTAACTACACAGTACAATCGATGCGCTATATACTCCACAAGACTAGAGGGGACAATCCTCCTAGTTATGTATAAAGCGTAATGGTCAAATGATGTCTAACGCATCAAATCATATCAGCACGTATCGACTCGCATCACCTTGTATCCAAACGTGACATTTTAAAAAAGTGAATAAAACTTCCACAATCAGCTACGATTTGCAAATTGTGGGTATCATGGCAAGACAGTTGGTACGTAGCAGAAGACCATAATCTGCCAGAGCAACTTGCATCACTTTTCGCGAACCGAGAGAGTTGAGGTGATCGCTAATGTTTCAAACACACTATTGCCCTAAAATGGAGACCAAATTGTGCAAATACGCCAGATTATCAACTGAAATATAGTGACATATGGCCAGGATTATAGCTCTATATAATAATACCAGCAAGAATAAACACAATAACTCACTCCTCGATCAAAACTGGGAGAGAACGCAGAGAAGGAAAAAGAGAAAGCCAAATCTCATACACTGAACCATGTCTCATTTAACACGCACATTAATTTACATACGCACACACACCCTCGCGAAAGACTCTAAACCCAATTCATCAAAATATCAACTACGCCAAGCATGCACATTCATCTGACTTCATGAATTTGCATTTGCATATCCGAAATCTTCTGGTATCCCCTGTAGCATCGGTTATCCTGTTCTAGTTTTCTTACTCTGAACTGAATTCTGGCCCATCTATCAAGATTGGCATCCAGTGGCAAAGTTTTGTTATCTTGCAGATAATGTGACTAAGTTGGACAGAATAATGCATATAAAAAGATATGTTGCAACCCCCCCCCTAAAAAAGGCAAATTCGTGATAATATTGAAAGAAGTTAAAAAAAAAAAACCCTTTGTGCCTAAAATGACTAAACAACATCATCTATCATGAATTCTGTTGGAAGAGTAAATCCGGATTGAAGGTGTTGATATATAAGCTAACAAGAGTTAATATCGCGGCATTCATAACGGTAGTGATTACAAATATTTATGCTTGTGCCCACTGCCCGAGCTTAGTGCAGAGTCACTTCCGCGGTACGGAAGGCTGGAAAGAACGACGCCTGAAACGTGCCCCTATCTATCCATCCCAGCACAATTTGATTAGTATTTCGAATAGGGCGGGAACAAAACAAAAAAGGTTAAAAGTGTCTGCTGAACAACTTCGATCATGCTAAGGGTGCAGGGTGGTAATATGTTATTTCTGTTCGGGAACATAAATCAAACCAAATTTCAACTCAGAAATCAAAGGCAGAGAGGAAGATCCCTTTCTGGTATTGTATAGTGCGCCGCTCCATCTTCACCACTCATTCTATTGCCGAAAGAAGAAGACTTCGGAAACCTACGAGAATTTATCGAATGATTAATATCATGAGAAACTAGGAGAGAGTCCATGTTATTGTGAGACGTGAAGATGCAAAAAGCCGAGATTACTGCAAAGTGGCTGATAGTGAGTTATTTGATATAACAACAAATCAACAATTTAGATGATTAAAAAGCTTTAATACGCGAGCGAGGAAACCGACATGGGGTAAGTTTAGTAGAGGCCTCTCTATCTGGAGCAACCCCCCCCCCCCACACACACACAAACTAGCATTATCTCACGCCACTTGGAAAAGGTCTAAGACCAAAAGATATGAAATTGCTCCCAAATTCGAAAAAAAAACCCGAAAAATCAAATCATACACTGGGGGGGGGGGGGGAAGCGGGTTCGTATATAATGATAGGATTTGACCCAGAGGTTAATGCTTAAGTTCAGCTTCATTTGGTAGTAAATTTGGCGTTCTTGCGCCTCACATGAAAAATGTGTTATAAAATACTTCATTGCAGACATATATGTATACACGAGCCATACACCTTCTAGTTCAATCCTAACTCAGTGGTAATAGGCATCGCGGAGACTGGAAATGGGCTTATACATCTTGTAATCTGATATACTGAGATAATCTAGGTGATCTTGGAAATTTCAAAGGACGAAAAAAAAAGCATCTCGTTGGAGTCTTTTGATTGGCTATAACTTCGTGTGACGTCTTTGTAGTATTCACTCCAAGGATTTGAGTGACACTCTGGACAGGCGACAATGAGAAGCAAAATGACTTCTATAAAAGAGGTCAATAGACGTGTGAACTACACGACTATTAAGTAACTGCAGATGGAAGAAGAGACGTGTGAAGAGGTCAAATGGGATGGGAAGAGGTGATCACGTGACACTTGTTCCTCAACCACCTTGCCTCTCGCCTTACAGATACGAGAGATAGCACTGCTACAGGTGATTGATAACGGGGACCATTTTGCCGGGCTGCTGTTTTGCAATCTACAGGTTTTCAAGCCATGAACAGCAGTCATATATCACCAAAACTGGGGGGAAGATCCGAAAGCCGGGGTATAGGGGTGTCGGTTACCTCAGCAGCGTGACGGAACATTCTGCCGAAAGGTACAGTGATACAAGGGCAAAGAGAAAAAAAGAGAAGAGAGGGTATAGATAGATCGAGGGAGAGATGGAGAGATATAGAAAGAGAGAGAGTAAGAGAAGAAGAAACAGAGGAGAGGAGTGAGGGAGAGAACTTGACATAGAGGGAGAACAGAGATAGAAAGAGAAATAAATCAATGCTCAGAAACGAAGGAAAATGAGGAAAGAAAGAGGGGGGGGGGGGAGAGAAAGAGATTGATTGGTTTAGTTGATTAGTTTGTTTGTTGATGTAACATTCGGTTACGATTTCCCTACGAGAATAAACAGTACTATGCTATTCGGGGGAAAAAAAAAAACCCAAGTTGGAGTTACAAGAGGGAGATACAGCAAAAATCAATGAAAACAGACCCGGAGAAAGTGCACATTCAATGAGCCTCATGAACTTGGACATATATAATGCCGACATTTTATATTCCTCAATGCACAGATGCGTTACCAGGCATATTTCGCATCATCTCATAAAGTAAGGTTGCACGTGCAAAAGGCATGTCATGTGCGATCAAAGCGATGACGAATCCAGAAACGGGAGCGATGCATAATTAAAGCACAAACGCGGTCCATCTTTGAAATGATTGTATTACCTGTTGTCTCTGATTTTGCTGAATTTCTCTCATTTCACGAGACCTATCACAATCGCGAAATTGAGCGCTGACATGGAGAAGGGGGTGGGGGAGTACAGATAAAAGAAAATGGCACACTTACATCGGCAAATATACCGAGGGTAGATGGGGTAGTGGGAGGCTCCATTTTACCTGCAGGATGCAGAGACGAGAGTGGTGATACAACGCCGCTCTGCACCGCCTCTACCATCCATCAAAGTCTAAAGACCATTCTCACATCAAGTCCGATTTGTTCTGGTCATATGTTACGCTAAGTGAAATTCAGGGGAGAGGGTTAAAGGTAGGATAGCGCTGTCGCAACCCTGAACATTAGATTCCTTTCATAAGCTGGTATGTTGTAGAAGTATAGGTAATTCAGACTTTTCCTCGGAATGATAAACCTGGAAATTTCTTTGGAATAGAGGAGGAAACAACTAAAGATTCCCAGTGAACATATCGGACCCGTTATCATGATTATTAGTAGGATGCAAAGGGGAAAGTATTTTCAAGTGATAACTATGCAAAATTCCCTTACTTTTGTAAAAGGAAATAGGGATATAGATAACCTTAAAAGGTAGGATGGCGTTTTTGTCTTTTGACTTCCTCTTATTACTTCCAACTTCTGAAGGATGCACATGTAAAAAGTCTTTCAATAGCGCAGGGATATTTACGCTATCAAGTTCTTTGAAAATGGAATAAGCAGCTTAGGTTAGATTATCTTCCGTCAACTCTTACGACTATCGAATGAAATCTGCGCGAATGATAATAATAATAATAATAAATCATTTATTAAGCGCAGAAACTATGTCTATATATTCTACTGCGCTTAGACCAACTTACCTACTGAAATGCTGTGCTTTGGTTCATTACCCTATTACTATGTATGTCACTAGTTTGCCCAGTTGATCTTTAAGCATTGTTAACAACTTTATTCAATGTCAACTCAGGTAAAAGTCTTTTCAAACCAACGTGTTTCTCTGAAAGCATATTAAATGTAATAAGTACAAATCTTCCGTACTTTCCTGTTATTTCCCCTGTCCAAACGCACAACATGATATAGTGAAACAGCAAGAGATTGATTGTTGTTTTAGTAAAAGAGATTACTTCTGAAATATTGATACAAACAGGGATGAATAGATATGGAAGATAAAAAAGTGTGAATCAAAAGATAATACGCATATTGGACATATTTATTGCTGTCAATCAGTTATTCTGTGTCTGTTGTCTGCTGAGGAAAACATACGAAACAGTGGTTTCGCAAGATACATTCTCTGATTTTTCTACCATGATTTCATGAATAAGCGTCTCTTTAAGACTCGAGTAAATAAACCGGCAAATATCGGAGAACTGATGCCTGTACTTTAACTGTCATGACATAGGTAAAAGACAGGGAGGTCAAAGATATATTCAGGTCATCTTTAGTGTGCAATTGCAGTTGGTTTCATGCTTATATCAATCGCATTCAATTCGAACAAAACTTATGATCGAGGACAGCTCTTTCTATAGGGTCCTGGGAAGCGCAGACATGTCGCGTATTCTGCGTGCCAATTCATCAATACAATCACCATGCTATGAATGGACGACACAAATATAGCTCGCCGAATGTAGCGACAGTGTGGAAAGTAATAGGTATACTAGGTAATGTACTTGACTTGGACAAAAGTATGGATGTACAATAGCCTGACCGAGATGACTGCTAGAAAAAGACACCACTGCATGATGTTTTCGAGATGATACTCAGTGCTTCTCCGGGCAAGCAGTGCGTCGAAAAGGGCTCTGTGGGAAGAAAGGGGTAATCCGCTCCAAAGGGCGGGGACTCGTGTGGAGCCCACGGCGTCTGCCAGAATTGAATTAGATTCATTGATAGCAGAAGATGGGGAAGAGGGGTGGGGTGGGGGGGGGGGGGGTGGGGAGGGGGTTCGAAGGCCAAATGAATATTGATCTCTCTCAGATCGTTTTATTTTCTTCCCGAATCGTGGTAACTAATATCCCCTGCCCAGACCACTCACTGTAGAGTTCTCGACCAAACCTGAAAAGGATATTCTAAATCCATTATGTCATTCGAAAAACAGCTCTAGGGTATTCTCAACTCGTCTAAGCATAAACAGAAGAAAATCAGGCGGTAGAGGAGCAATCATTTTGCAATTTTTGTTTTCTAAATGATTATCTGAAGCCATTTATATTTTGGGCAGCATCGAGTCTGTTATTTTCGTATTTCGACTTTCATTGCATTAGTAACTTATGCAATGCCCACGATTGATACCTTGTTTTTATATTGGGTTACTTCTGCGATAACTTATGTTGCTATTAGATTAGTAGTGGTCGTCCTACACGATGCACCGTAACATATACATGTCTGTTGTTGCTTGGATTGAAGACTTCTGAGGAGTAGTAAACACAAACATGTACTTGAAATGTGCATTTAAACTCATCCGTTGTGCTCAATGTCGTGATCTTGATCGTAAGACAACTGAAAATGTTTACATGCAAAGCGAGTGAAAATGGAGTCCTTGTAATGTTTTCACTCATTACCTTGACAAACATACGTTGTTTTCTTCGGAATATCCTAAGTGCTTCTCTGCATCCGATTCTAACCTTCAGAGACAATGTGACGCGAGTAGAGAAACTTCAAAGCCAGAGGCAAAAGAGTGGAAAGAGAAAACACAACTCTAAAGTACATTCTCACATGTTACATTACACAGCTGGATTTAAACACCACGGCGCCAAGCATTTTCGACTGAAATAATAAACATAACTTTATTCATTACACGAGATTATGTTACGTAAAACGCAACAAAACACAAACAAAAGAGCAACCAAATTCAGAACAGTTTTAAGAAAATGAAAATATGCCCACTGCTTTCTAAAATAACCAATATCTGTAACGTCATATTTCACTTGCTGTGGGTTATGATTTTAGCTATATCACTCGGAACGGCCTGTCTCAACGGCAATAATTTCAGTGAATGCCTATAGGGCATGTAAGTTTGAGCGAAAAAAGGAACTCCAATACAAATTCATAGGTCACTTTGTGATAATTACATTCTTTAGGAAGTATAATATCTAAACACTGGGGACTTTCTGTCCGTTGAGATTTTCTCCGTTTCCGGTAATAGAACAGTCGGCGTTATTTCTTCCTAGAGTTCTCCCTTTTATGTGTTTTGTTGTTGGTTTTGACGCTACGGGCAGTGTCCTCTTGGTTCGTGTTTCCTCTTGGCATTTCCGCTCCGCCCGAACTCTTCTGATGAAGAATAACTTCTGCTCGTCCTATACGTTGAAGAGAGTCAATCTAAAGTCCAAGTAGGGTCACGGAGATAACCTCCAAATCCCTTGCAATTTTCGCTTTGATTTTTGACAAAGTTCTCATATATTCAGAATGCGACGCGTCCAGTGTATATCATATTATCACATATGTGATAATATTGAGGCATCGATCTTCTTCATCATTGATGATTTCAAGTCGTCAGGTGTCAGTTGTCAATTTTAGTAACATCAATTTCGCTTCCACTGGAAACGTTGTCTGTCTATTTTTGAATATACGAGATCCGAAAAAGTTTTCATTTGGCGAACCAATTTTGAACAATTATTGTGATAGTGATAGAAGGAGATCCCTCGACGTTCACATTACCTATTTTGTTTCTTGAAATGTGTTCTTCATACCTCTCAGTCTAGTACAGTTGTGTATACAATTCCCTTTGTAACTTTATCTCTCTCTTTCTCTGTCCTATCTGTTTAAGTATTTCCTTTTATATTTCCAATCATTACGGACCACTAAAATTTCAAATTCAAAGATTTTAGTGACCCTAACGGGCAACCAGAAGAAAACAGTTAGTGTCCAGCCCTGCATATACATACCTACATACACGCATACATACCTACTTACACACATGCACACATACACACAATCTTTCTGTCCTAACTAGTAATTACTGAAATTTCATTCGTATCATAGTCTATTAAACCATCATTCTATGTGAATTCTTATTTTGGCTCCTCTGAGTGAACGAAAAAATTATCTGCCTTGAAAGTGCTGGTAACACTATATGAAGACATCAAAAGAATCGTCAGCCTGCAGAGAAATCAATAAGTGGTGACTGTTTGAGTGTAGAAAAGAGAAGCAACGCGCACACAGCTGCATTTTTCCATTTCGTCTGCGCAGACCCAAGATCGGGGAAACACTCGTTGGGGGTACGGAATGGCTTAAGAGGTGCTTTAGTTTCCCCGTATGCCACTCCGCGGATCCGTCCCCTCAGACGACACGCGGGAGCGCGCGAAACCCAAACCGCCCTGACTTCCCGATTTGTCGATATTCCGGCTGTCTAACGGAGCAGGTGCGTGCGCAACTCGAGAGACTCTAAATGGCTCGGGTTTCCTCCGCTCTCCAACCGAAACCTGTCCGCCTATAACGCTGCAAATTGACTCTCTGAAGGTGATACGCCCTACCGTTTTGAGCCTCTTCCTCCTTTTTCTTTTCTTCTCCTCATATATCATTCCTAGTGGAATGATTGAAGTTTCGCTATTTTTACCACTTTTATTTTTATCACGTACCGCCTAGGACGCGTGCGTTCGGGCATGTTGAAGTTTTGACAAGATGCTTACTTACAAAATAGGAAATTCCCAAATATGAATAAACAATATCAGATATAATTACAGACGCCAGAGAAAGGTGAATATTTCTTGTAAAGAATTATAAAACAGTGCATCCCCAAATATGAATAAACAATATCAGATATAATTACAGACGCCACAGAAAGGTGAATATTTCTTGTAAAGAATTATAAAACAGTGCATTTAATGGGATATTCTATCTTTTATATAGCATGGGCACAGAAGTTGGCAAGCTGGTTGGTCAGACATGCTACTAACAGATCAAGATAATTGACTTTATTTCTATCATGATCTATCTGATTTTGATGAGGTAGCAAAACGCGTGTTTCATGAGACCCCAAGAACATAATTTTTCCTCGTAAATGGAAATGACATTCCGATTTTTTTTCTGTGTAAATGGAAATGACATTCTGCGTATAAAACAACTACAGTCATGCTGAGCAGTACTGGTAACTGGTAACCGTCCCTGCTTTCGTTCTTGTCCTTGTCATAGTCCTTTTTTTATTTTCTGATTATTTCGCCTGACGTTAGGATATCAAAATTTTCATACATGAAGTCCTTGACGGATCTTGAGATGCCCTCACCTACCAGAGTGATTCGCAAATTGTACAAGCTATGCTTTTCTTGTGAATTCCTCTTTTCCATGTACAGTTACTAATGAAAATTGTATCGCTCACTTGTTTATTTATCCAAACCAAAGGTGATATCATTATAATTATTGTATTCATGTTTTGTTGAAACTTACGTGATTCAAAGTTCCTGAAAATATTATGTACTCATGTAAGCGTTATGTATATTACTTTATATTGAAATCAAATCATTTTGAATTGATTTGAAATTGAATTGAACGAAAAAAAAATGATAACGATGAAAGCCCAGATCTGTCCAATGATCCATCGAAGCTTGATCTTTGTTAGTTTACAGCAAATGTTACACATGTAGAAATGATCACTTTATGTGCCGCTCCCTGTTTTTGATCGACTCTTGCTTTATTTTCTATTTCTTCCCAATCCAGCTTTACTGCAGCAGGTAACTCTGTCTGTGTATGCAATTTGTATTCGTGTACCAATTTACCAAGTTGAATGACGTAACCACCTTTCCACCTGTACATTCCCCTATCTATACCTGTAATCTGCCTGTTATATTTGTGTGCCTGCCATGTTTTGTTGTCTCTTTCACCCATCTCCTTGTCACCCATTCCTTCTATACCTCCTTCCCCCTCACGCTCCCTCTTATTGCCTCTCTCTCGCACACACAGACACACAGACACACAGACACACACAGAGAGACACACACACTATCTCTTGTGCAACGGTGCTTTCTATGTTTTTTCCCCACTCATCAACAGCGCTATTGCGCACAATATTGAAGAGACATTTTGTGAGCGGGGTGTGCCGACAAACGGGCAGGCACCTGTGAAGGCTGTCTGTGGATAGAGTTCTCGATTAATTCGGAGACGGGATCGAAGCGGGCGTCCGCCCGGATGAGAAGATCGTCTGCTTGTGATGTGCCCGCCCGACAGCGCTAGCGCCTTCTCCGCATGTGATGAAAAAAAAAGAAAATAGTCCGTTTTAAACGCGCATGATATGCACATAAACAACTACATGTTTATCGAAGAAAGGGGAGAGGTGGGGGCGGAGAAATGATGCTGGGGAACACGGAAATTGAATCGAATATATCGCCGTTACATTTGGACCTGCCAAATGTATGCACCGTAAGATTTCCCGGAATGACTTAGAATACACCTTTAAAAAAAATACATCTGATGTTTACAACAGTGTAGTTGGCAATTACATAAGAAACGATTTGTGATATATATATGTAATAGCATCTGAAGGCATGAAATGGCTAAATTTGTGGAACATTCAATAAAGAGAATATCACTGCTTTTGAATGATCAGGCAAAGACCAAACAACCTTTCAATGAGTGATATACAGCAGCGTTATATATCAAGAATTGATCCCGCATTTCTCCCTCCCTTCACCTTTTCTATAGTGTACGAAAGAAAGAGGGAGCGGGGAAGCACGAGAACAGCCGACCAAGTGCCCTTGAATATATGTTTCATCGAATCTTCCCAATGTAATGAGTTTTGATATTGCAGGTGACGTTAAATGCCGCATGAAGGCCGCAGAGATCCCTACACTGGCTCTGCATGGCGTGAAAGTGCACATGATACTAGGAGAACATCATCTTAGGTAAAAAACAAAACAAAAACAAAAACAAAAAATGTGGCCCCATACATTGGTTTGGCGGAAGTAAATCCGAGTTGTCGCATCACACAAGTCGCATCATAAAATCATGCAATGTTCGTTTTACGGGCAAGACACAAAAGCCATCAGCCATCAAAACCACAAATAATTGAAAGAAACAGGGTATATGGTGTAGCTGTTTTCAGAGGTGGCAGTGAGAGTATTTCTTTTACCAATTTTCTACTTCATTTCGAATTTAAGCCTTCTCTCTGTTAAGTACTCATAATCATAATAAAAGTGGTGCGACGGTTTGAAGTCTTTTGTAACACATTTTTATAATTCATAGCTACAATCATTATGGCCTCGTCACTGTTATAAGCCTATGTATTTAACCGAATCAAGAATCAAGGGAGTTAGCAGTTTTCTGGAAGAGACGTCCAAATCTGCATTTTTTAAAAATTGCCAACTGTTATCATTATGCTACAATTTCAATGGCGTTGAAGAATTGTGAAATACAGTTGTACACCCCTTCAATAATGAATATTTGTTCATTGTTTGAACTTTAACCTTACAAATAAACGTAGATGACGCAAGGAAGGCGTAGCTCCTAGGAAAAACTGAAAGAAAGCGAGGAGTATGTGTGGACGTTCAGCCTAGAGCAAAGGCAAAAGGCTGCCGGACCGAATGAATTTTAGAGTGCCAGAAAAAAGCCAGAAAACGACTGTTTTCTGAGACTGTTTCGTGACAATCTGCAGATATCTGTCTTGGGGTCGAATCACGTATGATGAAACACGTGTCTCATTCTTTTAACCCTTTTTGATTGAAAGTATCATTTATTTCACGGGACTCGGAATGGCAGATATACAACTAAACGTTAAGTATCTTCCTATATTCCTCATTAAAGAGTTACGGATGGTGGAACTGAGCCCATGAAACAGCAGCGGACAGCGTTTTCAGATGAGGAAATGATTGAAGTGGATGGGGTGCATGAGTATTCCAGACATGTTTGTTTCGAGTCAGATGTCCTCGGAGATATCTTCCGTCTAAAAATGTAAATCTCGTTTGGAATAAATCCACTTATCATGTCCCGACAGTGATGGGTTCACTCCGTAAATAGTACACACGGAGCCAGAAACTATAGAGCGAAATGGAGCCACAGCGGGTTTGACGTTTCAGATAGATAAAGCTCGTCCCTCCTCCTCAATCTTCGATTTCCATCGCGAGCATGAGTCGTCATCGGCAACCGATTCGTATTCATATCCCTGCGTAACGTCCAATTGCTCCTTTCCCCTCCCGCAATATAGAATTGATGTGACCAGAGTTGGCTATTGCCAAGGCTGTGTCATTACAACAATGACACAAATATCAAACCAACGACAAAGAGAGGGAGGCGAGGGGAGAAATAAATGGTGGTCTAAATTGCAGGGGCCGTCTCTCATTTTGTGTCGAACGTGTCCCTTCTCGACTAAAATGTCAATGTCGCGAGTGGAATGACTGAGCTCAAGACCTTCTCCTGTAATGGCGTTGAGATCCGAGAGGAACTGAGAGTTGATGATGACGTAACTTGTCGACAAGCACGGTGTCATGTTTGCTGGACCAGTGTCCATCCCGTTATTCCTACAGAGCCATTCACCAGACTATATGCCATAGGACATGCACATTAAAAAGAAAAAGAGAAAGAGAAAACAACAAACGAAAGGAAACAAAACGTTCAAGGCCGATAAAAAGAATGAATTTCGAGAGTGCTTGCGCCATTTCAGTCCAACCTCCAGTACCCTTATAAAAAAGAGTTCTTCCTCTATAGAGAGATCTCGCTCGGATAATGAGATACACTATTCTCCTTTTATGGAATGAAGAGGACTATATCAGTTATTATAATTACGCTTGCTTTAAAGTGTGTTTTCTATTAGAGCTCGAAATTGTTTCATATCTTATGATGATGTTTTGTGTTTCATTATGACGACAAATCTAGGAAACCCTAAGGTGGGAAAATGCAACATTTTAAAATCATTTAGCTCTTATTATCAGTATTGGGATATTTCATTGAATTCATGATTGTTGTACTAATAATTTTATGATTATCACAATAATCTCTCCAAAATTTATGATTGGTACTACTACGTCATCATTGTCAATAGTTTTATCATTATTATCGGTGATATCATAAATGCAGATTTCATGAACTACGCCAGCGGAAGAAAAGCTATAAATGTTATTTGTTAATATGGATGGGACGGGAAGCTCTGGAAATAAGCTTTTTAATTGCGCTGTGTTCTTCCGACACGCCATGAACCAATCACATCACTCGAGTTCGCGGTGAGAGGGCGTTTGCCAGCCCCCACGAGGTGTGCGTGTCAGCGGAAGCTAAATATATCACAGCTACACGTAAGTCTCGCCACGGGTGACTACGGGCGGATTTGGCACCAGAGAATGACCCGTGTATACATAGGCAGGTTATCTAATGATTCCACATCTAAGGTAGATAAATAAGCAGCGACGACCTTATGGCAAGCCATTTTAACAATTAATCCTATTTCTTGATATCAAGAATTCATTTCTTGGTATCAAGAATTCGACTTCTTGATATCAAGAATTCATTTCTTGATATTAAGGAATGAATTCTTGATATCAAGAAATACGATTAAATGTTAAAACGGTTTGCCATACGACCTATTCCACGCCTCCGTTGACTAACTCCAAGAAACATCAAGTCACACGAATTCATACGTACTTAAAGAAAGTTTAAATATCTATCATTGAGCTATTATTTCAGAGTTTGAATGTTTTGCTCCAGTTACTACTTTATTCTTAACTGGATGATGTTCTGGAGCAACACTAGAATAAACGGAATTAACGTCGAATCCTACAAATCAAAAATCATCTTTCAGAAACAAGTTGAATTCTACATCCATTTGAAATAATACCTTGATATCATACACCTTGCAAAATCCTCAACGATAGATTTTGAATATTATATAAAACACACACACATATGTGTGTGTGTTGGGTTGCATTTGGCAAGAATTTCGATATGCGTATATATACTTCACAAACTATTATGGCAAAGACTGTTGAAACGTTAAAATTGTTATTACGGACAGCAAAGACTTTTATAAAACTTAAATATCTTGGAAATATTTGAATCATCTGGGTGCTACTGTGGTCCTTAATGTAGCAAAGACAGGACATCATAAAGTTGTAATCATAAAGTTATAGATTTGTTTTGTTTTGTTCTATTTTTTAATTCAAAATAATTTTGAAATGGCGACTTGTGATTTACATTCAGTAGAATTCTATAGTTTACCGTGGTGTCTTGCGCTGGCCTTGGTCAGGTAAGTGTCACTCTGGCAAACCTGGGCAGTTGACAACACTCTATAGACTACACAGAAAGTTCCAGCTTCAAGTCATGCTCGGCTACGAGTGCATGGGGGAGGCTACTATTATTACGTCACGATAATAGCCGTGGCTCCCTCCAGGGGAACAGTACACCAAATTGTTTACTCAAGGTGTGACATAGGAAAATAGTTACATCATTACTAACACTTCCAAGAGATTATGATACAATTTTTAAAAAAAAGGACGGGAATTAAGGAGTGGGGTGATCCTTTCATTTTCTAAATTCTTTGCACGGACACACGTTTTTAGATTTACTGGTAAATTATCTGATTTTTTAAAACCTTGATGTCTGAACAAAAGTAGACTTCTAGTTTGTTGCAGAGGGCGATACACGTTATAGGATGAGCACGACACGTAAGCCGAAAGCGGTTATAGCTAATACGAAAGTATAGAAGCTGTTGGTTAGGCACCTAGCGCTGTGTTGACGTAGCGAGTTGACCGTTAATTAATGTAAGCGTAAGTAATATTCGTAAGCTCGGTCGGTGTTGCTTTGATACAGCAAAACAACAATGTTTTTGTATCCGTCTAATGTCAAGGGCAGTAGACGAAGCAATAAAACTCGAGTTAGAGAGAGGGAGAGGGAGGACTGGCCGAAAATACACGGATATAAGAGAAAAATTACCCCAGAGACTCTCCCCCGCCAATTAAATTGGATTAATGCTGATTCGATATCAGACCACCGAGTGGATACGCAAGCAAGGCAGGATCGATTGTCAAGATACTGGTAGTGATGAAAATAGACAGTGGTAGTCTTTCTGCCAGACCCTACGGCGCCATAGATACCCAGTGAGTTCATTGTCCTTTGTTGGCAATTAAGTCTCTGTAATTCACGAATGATTCTATTTACGCGAAGCTTAAAGCCACTGTTTACCATTGGAAGCAGTGATTAAAAAATGTTCGAGTTATCACATTTGAGGCATATGCATAATAATTTAGTTGCATCACGAAACTTCCTACCGTATAAAAAATTCGCAACAAAGCTTCATATATAAGAAAATAGCACAAATTTTCTCATTACCACATTACTGTATAATCAAGACGATTTATTCTAGAAACGATTTTAATTATACTTTTGTTCATATTTTGTATATTTAACAATACTCATCATCGATTATACCTATAAAATTTTTACATTGGTTGTTTATATCCCTAACTCACATCTTAGAACTATTTTGAAGCACTAAAGCTGTTTTTTAATCTGCAAATGGTAAATAATGGCTTTAACAGATATGAACTCCTTTTGTCATCTGGTGAATTTCGCTTCATTAGAGTTTTCTATAAATTAGAAATCGCTTCTAGGCTCGGATGAAATGATATAATGTTGTAAGCATGTTAGGGTTATGAAAAGACGTTATCACAAAATCGTGGCAAGGTACTTTACTATTGTGATCTCTTTTCTTGCACCCAGGAAGACCGACAACTCAATTTTATTTGGTGCTGAGAAAATGCAGCTCATATAATATTACCTTTGGTCACATTATGTAGACATTCATTTGATCTTGCATGAGAATTACCCACGAGGTACACTGCAGTTTAGATGACATTGCTCGCTACTTTTACATTTTGCTCATTAGTCAGCATTATTACGCAAGTTGATATCAATTATGATTATGTGTGGTCTGATCCGCATTTCCACATGCATGAATATAGGCTTACACATTCCCGAACATATATTATGCAGATGATATTATTGGGTTCGTGTGTATATTGCTTGCGAATCAATTATTCCTTTCTTTTGTTTATTCACTACATATCACACAAACGCCGCTCGCACACACACAAACACACACAAACACATACACACAAACAGACCCATACACTAACCAATACTCATCCAAAGATATATGTCATAAAGCAAACAATATTCAGGGATGAATCATGCATAATCTCAAAGTATTGAGAAAGAAAGAAAGAAAAAGAATATTGTGCCTGGTTCCTGAAATACTAGATGACAACAAAAATTAACATCAAAGTTCTCCAAGACCTCCGCAGAGCTGGATATTTTCCCTTTCTCTAGCTCGCTCACTCTATCATTCGAATTTGAAACTCATCTTTTGATCTGGCGAGTAATGCCATTTTATCGCTTATTGAATGCGAACAAAAATAAGATGGCAGAACGAGAGAAAAAAGAGACCGAAGAAAAAAATGATAAAAAGAAAGAGAGCTCCCAAGTGAAAAATAATGGCAAAATTTGTTTATCCCCTATTTCCTTTATGCTTGCTCTACTTATTTTCCATTGAGCCTGGCGCATATCACCCATACTGCCATCTTGATGATCAGATAATGTCTTTTTTTTCTTTATTCGAAAGCGAATTTTCCCTCAGGGAATATAGCAATAGCGCAATTCCATTTCATAGCCATGCTATTTGGTTAGTTCTTATCGTTTCGGACTGTTTAAACCTGGTCAGAGACTGAGCGACAGGTTCCAAGGTTCTGCAGATATGAATAAGAACTATCGCACAGACAGAAGTGGTCCAGCCAACATTTTTAATGAGTATGACATTTGGAAAGAAGTTTTGACATCATCAAGTTTCTTTTGCCAGGAACAAATTATCTATAGATTCAGAAAGTTCAACCCTTTATGTACTTCAACTATCAGAATGGTATTTGTGGGCATTTTTCTTTTGACTGCGATTATATTCTTCATCTCCAAGCAATTCAATGATTCAATTATTTGTGTAATACTGGTGTAAGAAAATCTGGCTCTCTACAATGCACTATTTAAAGACGCATATAACCGACATGGAAATGTATCGATTTTGGTGTCATTTAACAGTTTTCCACATTTATATTTCATTTCACACTGCATCAGATTCTTCGTAACTTGTTCTCATTTCTCTTCCATACATCGGCATCAATCATTCTGACTACAATGGTATAATTATGTTAGTATAACTCTATCATTTATTTTATGTGTTTTTTTCCAGGTTTTTATTCATGGTTTTCTTGGCTTCAACGAGAGTTTTGTACCTAGAAATTATTGTGCAATAATTGACATTGCAGTCTGCAGGGATTTCTCACTATAGGGGCTACAACCGGAGATTTATCTTGTCATGACATCCTACGGTTGATAGAGTACCTTTAAGCAGCGAAAACAACTTGGTGGTGTTGGTAGGATTTTGGTGTTTTTTGCAACACTAGGAAAGCTAATTTCGGAGTATGAGTGGTCGGTTGTTTGTTTGTTTGTTTGTTTGTTTGTTTGTTTGTTTGTTGTTTTGGTAGTAGCTTTATATGGCAGTAGAATATAGTGTCAGTAAATATTATAGTGCTATGTAGTAGTACCACAACTCCTAGGTACTTAAGCGAGTAGCAGTATGGCACCAACCGTACCAGCAGTAATAATGAGTAGGGAACTGAAACTATTTTGAGAGCATGATAGTCGTTATAGCAGCAATGATAATCTATTATAGTTAAGTGGACGCAATGCACAGTTTCATAGGATTTTGTGCATGTCACGGTGATAAAGGGTCTGTGGTATAGTGATACTTGCAAAGTAATTACTACTGATTTTAATAAAGATAATGATCACTTTCCCTGAGACCTCCCTTACCTTAAATACAGGAAGACACGCTTTTGAACAAAGTGTCTGGTTAAATGTAGTAATGGGTAGTGTATATAGCCATACAGAAGGTGTGAACGTAGGAAGGACGGTTCAACGCTGGCCGACGGCGCGCCAAATCCCGCTCGCAGTTGGCACGGCCTGTTTGTCGTCTGCCCAGCTGAACTCATTCCCGTCGATGTCTTCCCGCGTCTAGCATTGATCCCCGTAATCTCGTTGAGAGCGTGATAGAATGATGCAGGCAAAGTCCCGTGTTTGCGGCACCGTTTCCCCATGCGTGCTAGAGAAGAGGCAACATTTTCCCCATTTCCCTGTCAAAACAGCACACCACTCGGCCCCGAGCACGATGAGTAAATAGGCGCGAAAAGCGTCTGTGCTTGACGCCGTTACAATTACTCTCTCCTCTGTGAGCGTTCTCTCCCTTTAAGCCAAGAGAGTCGATGAGGTTTAACTAAAATTGTCTTAGATAAGCAGTACAAAAACAAATAGTTTGTAAAATATGTTGAACCTCTTCTTCTACCGTCACCAATGTTATCGTCTCTTTGTTAAATGTTAAGGGTTCTGGATATAAAGATACACACGTCACACAACACCAAAGTGCCGCGATCGAACGAGTACAGAAAGGAGCCTTTATTATATATTTGATATTCAGCTAATTCCTTAGTTAGTGATCCACTCAACATTACTCAAAACTTCAATGATATTTTGCAGTGTGATTTAACCAAATTTTATATCATGTATATTTGTTTAAACAGTAGAATTTAGAGAGTACAAGGTATATCTTATATTATATGTTCCAATCGAATATTTATAAAGCATTGTCTCATTTGTCATTGTATTGTCCAAAAATACTGCAATTCAGCGAATCAGGTGCGAAGATGATAGAATCAACCATTGGGTGAATTGAAATGAATTACGTACATATATAAAGAATTATATCTATCTTAATATAAAGGGCTCGACACTAACTTCTTTTCTGTGATGGCCCGTTTGGGCCACTAAAATCTTTAAATCTGAAATATTGTTGGCCCGAAAAGTGCCCAGATATAAAAGCACAACACGTAACCATCCATTTTGAATCTTAACTGTAGTTACCCAATCGGGCTAGACCAAAAGATAACCGTTTTTGTTTTTAATTTGATGGCCTGACATCAAATTGTAGTTACAATTTTTATGTACTTGTATATGGGATTTTGTTGCTATTGTCTGCCCATGTTTGTACCTATTGCGTGAGAGGGTTACAGTCTTAAAAAGAAAGAGCGAAAGCCTTTTCTTTGAGCATCGCTATTTAGAAATGGAACAACCATACATTTTTCTCGATCCTGCCCGCGGAAGTCAAATATTCCAACATTTTAATGTTTGTCATTTGGATTCATACAAACAGTTATCGCATTGCAAATGTCCATTAGACGAAGATTTTCATATTAGTCGGGATATAGCATTTCGGAAACATTCCAGTCGTCGGCAGAAGATAATCAAAAGATGACCGCTTGGTCAGCGAGAGAATTTGTGGGACACCGCACGCCGTGTTAATGGTTGAGAAAGCATCTTGAATGAATAATTCAGCAAATTCTTTCTGCTCATTACGCCTAGCAAGGAGAGAAGCATATCAATTTGCTGCAGAGGAAAAGTTAACATGTGCAACAGCAACAAAATAGCCTATCAGCCATAACGCTTTGTGAAAATTCATTTTCCCCAGCCACAAGCAGTATATCTTACGGGCACCCATTAACAGCTGCTTTGTCGTAACGGAATCCCGCCAAATTTTCAGCTTTTTCATAATGTTTGGCATGGGTTGAGATAGAATCTAAGTGCAAACGTGATGAGACGGATGTTTTTTTTTCGCAATGGTTATTAAGAGTTTGGACGTTCACGAGAAAAACACGTCCGCATCCGACTTAGTAGATAATGGCGGTCGCTGTTCGGCAATGCCACAAATTGTGTTATTGCTTTTATCGCTGTTGTTGTTGTTCTGTTCATTTTTGCCTCAATAAACATTACGGAACAAGCCTGAAGTGCAGACTTACATCGAATGCTCCTAAATAAATGGTGTTTTTTATGGATTTTTTTTTTAACGCATGATCTATCATAAAATGTGATTTCCCTTTAAAGAAATTACTGGATTTACTGTACGTTTGTACGTAATTTGATGTAATTTGTATTGTTTTTATGCAGGGCCCCTTTGTAAATAATTTCTTCTTTTTTTTAACTGAAAGGGCATAAAACGAAATAAATAAATGAAACAAATAAAACACATCGAAGGTAGAAACTTCTGGTAGGCTCATGATGTTAGTTCCTTTAGGAAGGAAGAGTACTAAAATTTAGAGCGAGGAGATGATCCCATATAGTATCATAACTGCAATCAAATAACCACCCCTCATTGTATAGCTTTCAAAGTAAACGGCCGACACGTGCAAATATATTTGTCCTAGTCTTAAGAGAGAAGAAACTAAACGAAATGGAAGCGTTTATTTCAGGGAACTAAATCGTACATACATGGCATTCAAGTTACCTGCATTCATTTTCATCTAATTCATTTCCGACAGTAAACCTGTTTGGACCCTCATTCATTCTATTATTTGAAGTCCAGGATTTCGTAGGAAACGGCTTGATATGGTGTGACATTTTAATGTCGGATAAAGAATCAAAGAAGATAAAAGCGGTTCAAATCAATGGTGAATATAATATACAGGGGCCTTAGAATATGCGATGCAGAGCCCTTATACTCACCAAATCTTACAATGACATGACATGACATCTCTATTTCACAGAGGGGCCAAGTTGTAGTTACAACACCAATCAGAACAATATATCTTGATGACTTAAGATAAGAAAAACCCATAACTTTGTAATCTTGAACAGGACAGAAAACAGTAATAGATAAAGCTACAAGACAACCCCATATAAATCCACAGAATAATAAACTTTTGATATAAGATGAGCAGTACAATAAAGCTACCAAGACGAGACAAAGTGCGAGAACTAGGAATAGTGGAATAGCAGCGACAAAGATGACGATGATAGTAATGGTGGTTGCACCAAAAATAATTTTAACAGTGATAAGCGTTCGAGTGTAGCGGTTGCGGCGTGATGATGACAATTACGTCATAACAGTGCTCGCTATGACGAATAAGTTCCTGACATTAATGGGGAGGAAAGAATATTGCAACCGTATGATTTTCACACGAAACGCGCAATAATCTGTAAGTGCTGGTTATAACCCTTGCTGTGCTAGGGACTCTGGACAGTATACAATGCTATAGGTTTGTGTGTGTGTGTGTGTGTGTGTGGGTGTGTGTGTGTGTGTGGGTGTGTGTCTGTGTGTGTGTACGTGCGCGAATTGGCACTCCAAGCCTGCAAAGGGTTAAGAATGCCAACAATCGCCGAAGGCGTGACGACATCACCAAACATCTAACACAGTACAGTGTGCAGATGATGTTTCAGCAATTCACTAGTATAGACGTATCAACGCCTTGGATAAAAAAGATTAAGGTCTGTAAAATTCTTTCATGGAGTACTTATGGGATTTAATGTGTCCCCTGATGCAGTGCGTCTGAAGAAACTTTGATTTGAACTGGAATACAAAAAAAATTTGATAGTGTTCCAAGATAAACTTTCTCAACAACGGTTAAAACACATCAGTGTAGGCCAATAAGGGTGTACTAGTATAAGTTTAATTTAGTATAAAATTACATTTACATTATGCTCACGCATACGAAACCCACGTAACTGCATGAAGGCATTCGTACATATCATCTTCGTATGAAAATACATTGGATTTTATATATATATATAAATATTTACATAATATAACACACAAACACATAATATATATATATATATATATATATATATATATATATATAGTTAATGGGTGGATGTATGCGTGTATGTGTATGTGTAAGTGCATGTGTGCACATGATTTATAATAATATTATATATTTTTTTTAAAGACGCCACACGCCCTCAGTTGTCGGCAAGACACTTCGCCGCGGGCTGTTTTCCCTCCCATTTTTTCCTAAGAAATACAAAAACAACAAAAAACAAAACAATACGACTCAAGCGGTAAAGTGGAGGCAAAATAACAAACCGGCAGACGATCGGTTTCCATTACGACTGCGGCTTGATTTCTTAACTCAATAACTGCGAGGCTAACACGAACTCGCCTTCCGATATTATGGAGCGCAAGCATCTTCTAAAACAAATTAGAAGCCCGAAGAAAGCAGGGCACATCCGCCCAATGAAAATGTCAACTCAAAACTCATTCCACGTTGCATGTCATACGCCATATCATTCATAGCTGTTGTACGTTCGTCAGTTTAGACTCAGTCGAAAACGCATTCTATACAGTTGCCATAATATATCGTACATGCCATTTTTCATCTTCATACATTATGACAAAAAAAAAATCCCAATGTAATTTAAATAAGTTAATAAGCAGAATATAGAATGACGACAGCAAAACCCTGTGCAATAATCATTTGATCTGAAATCATTATGTAACGAAAAGTGCATAATTTATTTGTCTAAGTTCCCTTATCAAAGTACAAAGTAGTTCAGCGAATCATTATCATGACAAACTATCAGAGAAAAGTCCACCACCTCCCATTTATCTTCAATTGCAAGATTACTACCGCTCTACCAGTATGACAAAAGAAAATGATTAGTAACTCATTTGTATGGTTTCTCATTCATTATGTCTATACTATAGTCTTGATGCATTTTCAGGGAAAAAATATCATGAGGCAGTGTCACAGAAAAGACGGATAGATTCCGTCTTTCTCAAGAGAATTATGAATACTTAAGATAAAGAGCTGAATAATGAGACATTCATATTACTGCTGCAGTGATATATGCACCTCTTCGAAAAATCGTATTGTAGTACAGTGTAGCAGTAAAAACTGTTGACCTCACCATTTGTATTGTTTGTAATTTCTGTGCGTTGTAACATTCACTTTTGCTTTTGCTTATAATCTGTTTTTTTTTTCGGGGGGGGGGGGGGGGGGGGGGGGGGGCAAGGGTAGAGCTCATTGTAAGGTTAAGGGTCAATGGTACCTCCCCTCCCCCAACCCCCGCTTTGATGGTCAAAAAAAAATGTTTGGTGGGACCGTCAGCAAGTCATGTTTTTCACTATTTTCTTTGATATTTTTCAATCTTTCTCTGCACGAGCCTATTAGAGCCCCACCCCCGGTTTCCCGGCCCCGATAAGGGCAGAAAATTTTACAGGTTTGCCAATGTGCAGAATGAATTTGCACAGCTAAAGGCTGTAGTTCGGCATCTACAACAGCATGTGACAGGACAATCAAAGACATCTATCACTTTACATGTGTTTGTGTGTGTTTTTTTAAGTAAGATCAACCGGAGGTGTTGACTGAAAATTGTATGCTTAAGAGCCGTGGAAGATTGATTTCTTGTTAGGCAATATTGCACAACTATACTTAAGATAGTAAGACTTGACAGATTTTCGTTAGATCGATGGAGTGTACAAGAGGAAGAAGAGATGATTAGAATTCTGCACCAAAATTCAATTCAGAGAGGAAAATTAATCGCTTTGAGTATGTTCATTACTGGGGAAACCTGACTTAAAAATTGATAAATGGAAGCCACTTCGTCCCAGGGGGCATTATGGGAGGGATGAGAGGGTAGTCGGTTATTGACTTTGCAGAACTTGTCTTCATCTAAGAGAATCGCAGCGAAATGAGGAGATCAAAAGAGAGAGAAAAAGATAGAGGAAGAAAAAACGGATGAAATGGAGAAGGAGGGACTGAGAAAGAAGAAGGAATAGATAAAAGATGAGGGAGAGAGGGGAGCAGAACAAAGAAAATAAGAACAACAGAAAGAGGAAGAAAGGGAATGAAGGAACCCCGAAGAGATAGAAAAAAGGAGGAGGGAATGAAAGGAAAGTATTTGTTGGGATAATTGAGATCAACCAGGGAGTTTGTATACCGCGGAATCGACTGCTCTGAAATTCAAGAAGTGTTGCGCAAAGCCGAGTGCGAAGTATTAGTTTACGCGATTGAAAGTATGATTTCGGCGCTCAGCGGCTCCCATAAGCTACCTTGGCACGTACTTATAAGCTGGCATTTGACACTGGTGATGCAGCGGCTTACTTCGAAACAGAGAACAGACAAAAGTAAAAAGCATACAGGTGTGACGTCATTCTTTGCCACAGAGAGAAGGATCCTCAGTCCTCCCTCTCACATACACGATCTCCTATATTTATGAGCAATCTCCGCGAAGGCACTACCTTGTGGTTCAGTGACCCTAAGACTGAGCATCATCGAAGTTGACAACTTTATTCTATTCATCCCTGAACAAAATATAGAGAATTTGAGGAATAATGTGATTAAATCTTCCCCTCCAGCAACCACGTGTGCAACGACTAGTAGCATATTTTGTCTGTTTTTTGTTTTGGGGGGGGGGGGGGATGGGGGATGGGGGTGTAATTTGGTAACTTGTTTCAAACTCCCTCCTTTGTCAGTGTATTCGCGCAAAAAATAATTGTACGGGAAAATCATTAGTGTGCAAAAAAGAATATGTGTGTGTGTGTGTGTGTGTGTCGTCAGACTTTAACAGAATAAAGCAATTTTTTCTGATTTTCAAGGACAAAGCGGGAACTTCCTTCGGTGTAAAGGGGGGGGGGGGTTAATAGGGCCTTTGATTGGTAACATCATTGACCGCTCCAAGAGAAAAATTAAAAAAGGACGTAATAAAACATCTTAAACGTGAAAGTAAGGATATCGCCTAATAACTGAGTTGAGAAATCCTTTTGTTACAAAGTTCTTGAATAAATGACTTCTTCAACTGCAAAGATAAAGGTGAGGATATTCACTGAAAGCTGCCGCAAAGAGAGATCAACACAGACAGAACAAGGTTTCAATCGTTGTACATGATGATTTAAAGTAATAATAGAACTGAGGAAAATGTACTCGAGAGAGTCAAAATGTTTGTTGCGCGCGTAAGAAAGAAGGTTTGAGGTTGATTCCACATTGTCTGTTGGAGATGAGACGCTCTTTATTGACTTAAACGAGATGGATTCGAAATAGTATAAACGAAGACACTCGTAATTCTACAAACGGAGGACGCCTGTGTTTGGACAAGTGTCAACATTAGAGCCCAATCCACTCTCGCCTTCATTTCGGCAGGGGCCTCCGAGACGAGAGGAAACCGCAATTCCAACAGGTTAGACTGATCTAGTTTCATCAAATTGTGAAGACAAGTAAATGTCGGACAATTAATTAGGGCGTCAGCTTTGTTCACTCACGGTACAGTTAACCACATTGACGCAAACAAGACTAGTGACTGTCCGCATGAAGGTGATGGGTATGGGGGAGGGGGGAGGACTTGATCAACGACCACGTGACTTCAGCGATAGTTACCCGTAACCAAGCAGCTTAGTGTGCTAATGAGGACGAAAACAGGCTGAGAGAACCAAAGACGTGGAGAATTAGAAATTGATGCCTTTGTCGATAGGTGGAGAGGAGCAAAGATAATTGGTAGGTAGACAGATAGAGAGATAAAGAAATGGCTAGATAAATTGACCAAGACACCTTCCAACACGAGGTGGAAAATCAGGGATATTAATAAGATAATAACATCAAGCAGAGAGAGTAACAGAAGTAAAAAGAAAAACAACAATGAAGAGACAGAGAAAAGGGGAGTGATTAATGAGATATATAGATTAATAAAGACAATAGAATCCGGCGATCAGAAATGATAGGGATAGAAATGAAGCGAAATAGAATAATTACAAATGAAGACAGAGAAAGGTACAAAGAAGGGTCTGTATGTATGTTTGTGTGTATGTGTGTTTGCGCATGTGTGTGTGTGTGTGTGTGTGTGTCTGTGTGTGTGAGAAAGAGAGGGAGAGGGGGAGAGAAAGATATAGATGATATAAACGTGACAACAGAGAAGAAGGAACTGGTTTAAAGCATGAGAAAGATATTGGAAACAGACAGAATGGAAAGCTACTGATAAAATAAAAGAAAATTATAGAAATAAATATATGTATATATATCCATATCTATATCTATCTATCTATCTATCTATCTATATATATATATATATTATAATATCTTCCTTATAGCTCCTTATACTATTATATCCTTATGCATGTGGAGCATCAAAAGAAGACATCTAGAAAAAGAGAAAGAAAAAGAGAAAGGGGAAGACTAGTGAAAGTAGGAAATGGTGAGTGGATTTGAAATGATGCGAGCAGTCAGATGTTTCGGATGATGATGAAATGTTTCTTCCCCAAGAGATCCGGTCGGAATGCATGAGGTGGCGGATTAATGACTAGACTGTACTCCACCCCACCCTACCCCCCCCCCCCCCACCCCCTGCCAGCACACTCTCCACTCCGTCTCGAGAAATCCACCGGGTAATACGTCACTCATCCTAATCAGTTGAGAGAGGCTCAACTAGTGAAGTCTCCGGCTTTTTTTTTTTTTGAGGAAGCAATAATGACATTCCAGCTCAAAAAAGACGTGGACCAGAAATTAAACAGACTTAGAGAAAATCAAACATACAAGATAGAAAGAGAAAAGGAGTAATAGAGAAAGAAAGAAAGAAAGAGAGGGATAGAGAGAGAAAGAAGGGGAAGGAGAAGGAGCTAGGGAAGGGGAAGGAAAAAGTGTGGAAATTAATTCTCTTTAAATCTTTAACAATGCTACTTTCGCCCACATAACCACACTTTAAAAAAAATAGATATAGACGGCAGCATAAATTTGTATGTTTTTTCTTGTTCGTCTTTTCATTCTTGCTTAGGTTTCTGGCCATCCGCAGTTGTTCAGAAACGTTATTCTACACGAATGTTAAGCTTTAGCATTGCGACATTTGGATTTCTTTTTTTTAGAGGGGGATGTATCAGTTTGTCGTCAGTTTCCAAACCTTTTTTTCTTTTTTTTTTTTTTGCTTCACTATTTGAGAATATATCATGATATACTGTACTTGATTATTTCACATGGGGCATCACCCAGATACTTGCAACGCGCTTCTTTCAAGAAAAACCTGTAGACAAGGGTGGTGCCATGCATTTGATATAATTATTGGAGTCTGATTCAGTGACCCACATGGCTCGATATCGTACGAAAACTTTTGTCTATCAGCATCTCCCCCACTTTAAATTGTGCAATCTGACGTTGTGACATTGCTTCTTCGATAACGATGGTAATTACAGTGTAATATCATACAGTTTCTCCTGCTTTGAACTGAATCGCCCATTCATTAACTTTGATTTTACATTTACGTATGCAGAGTGCATATCCATTTTATTTCATTTTAACCAACAAATCAAAAGAAGGAAAAGATTTCCCTTTTTGTTTTGGGAACTTCACCTTGCCTTATCAAAACATATCCAAACATTTTGAAATTATGCATATGTGTATGCACATGTAGGATATAATTATCATATAAGTTATACAACGCTTACTTAATGCACATTTCCGTAATTCCTTTATTATAATTATCATCTAATACCTATCATAAATTCTGGGGGGGGGGGTGCGAATGAATATCGTTGCTTTGTAATGGTTTCCTATTGTTTGGGTGCAGAAAATAAATGACATGAAAATGAAAACGTAATGCAATTAAAAATATCAATAAATGAATTATTGCTATGTATACATACACACTAATATTTATCATATACTCTCATTTTAAACTGTTTGGAAATAAATGGAATCAATTAGCTTTCTGGGTAAAGAAAATAAAAACATGAAGTCATCATAACGATGATAACGGCAATAAAGGTAATCAGAGGATTTTAAAAAATTGTCGTGATGCAGTCTTTGTTTTTGTTTTGTTTAAGTTGCTTGTTTCAGTATTAGGAATGCTCTACCAGTTGGCCCTGATACCATCATTACCCTCAAGGTTTCCGGTAATCCTCTTACACACCTGGTAAAAGAAGGACATTGTGGATTAAAAATCTTGTCAAAGGATGATGGTTGGATTCCGATCAGAAATCCACTACCTTATCTGATCCGTTATTTTTCTCCAGGTGCGGAAAGGCAAGAAATGACATCGGCTAGTTTCTCTTTTATTGTCTTGCTAAGATCATGGATATAGTTGCAGAATTGTATGGATACACATTCACCTTTGCCGGAGAAAATATAACGATCTTCCCTAGCTCCTACATCACGAAAGAGAAATCCCAACTTTGCAGTCAAATGAGTACATTTGACATGTACAAATATTTCGATACCGACAGTCTGCGCGACCATGACAACGAGACATTGAAAAGCGGGAAAATATCAGAGGTAAAAATCGATGTCTCTGCTTGCATATGAATGATTGAGGAGACGAAATAGAAAGTAAACCCCAACATTCGCCAAATTTCCGAGGGTAAATGGCATCATGTCTTGAGCTGGACCGATTACAGCTCAGGACAACACCCCCAGTGTTGACTTTAATGGCCTAGATTAAATATCGCAGCAGTCTCTGGGGATTAAAACACCATGCACGCATGCGCGCACTATGACTTCGGTTCAGCGGCTCTTTCCTGCTTTTCTGAGGGGGGGGGGGGGGGGGGGGTAGGGATGAGATACAAAATCTTCCCCTAAACGTACAAGCGCTCTCTTACGTAGGAGCATACAAATTGAAGCATATTTTTTTTCCTTTCTTTCCAACAAAGAGCTTTTAAAGATGAGACAGACCTCCATACCACCAGCAATATTATCATCATGATTATTGAATGCAGCCTGCCCCGAAGTCATCATTAGGAATTCGACCACCATGTGATAGCACTCAATTACTCGTCGACGTCTCGCTACTTTGTGTGTTTTCATAGTAAATTCAATATGCGACAAGGGAAGTATTGCACATTAACGAACAAAAGAGAAAAAAAAGCGAACTTGATACATGGATAATACGCACAGACAGCATCAGCTGTTCCATGCTGAGAGCGTTTCGGAGTACAGAAAAATTAACATCGCATATCCATCATGTCCATATGAATGTTTCTTCGAGCAGCAAAGAAAAACAGACATAAACACAGCAGTAAACGAGTTAACAACCGTTAAAAAAAACCAACAAACATAATTACTGTTGTAGTCTTACATCTCATTGCGAAATATCATTTTGTATTTATTTTCAAAACACATTGTGGATCAATATGTTTGTGATTCTCAGATACTTTTCTTTTGTACCTATTAGATAAAATGACCTAGTTTAAGTAGCAAAATAAACTCCCTTTTTAATAACAGGGGACTGACGACAGATCACAACAAATGTTTCCAAGTTACGTGAATTGGCCAAACTAGCATCTGCCAATCATCAAAGACAAGCCCTTTTGTCAATAGCATTGGAAGAACTTAAACGTTCTCTTTGTTTTGAAAAATGCCTTTTATAATCCTTCCTTGATAAGACCTCTTCAGGCTTTAGTGATACTGTTTTCAAAACAGTCCTTGGTCTGCAAACAAGAACGAGATTTCAAAGCAAATATTAAAATTAATTAACTTAGAGCAAAGCCTATCGATATTTCATCATGAAGTGAACTCATTTCGTTTGATCATTCATCCCAGACAAAAAAGAAATGTACTCAAACAGTATAATTGTCTTCTCGAAATGGGAACTTTCATAGGCTGTATGCAGGCCACAGTTAGTTTCAATGTCCTCAGTAGGTTAGGAAAAATGTCTATACCCGGACTAACTCTTCTTTCTGCTATTTCCACACTAGAAGAAAGCTACGGTTTGATGAGAGTAAAACTGTGTTGTTAGGAAATTGTAGGATACAAGAAGTAGTATCTATGCCATGGAGACTCTTTATTCTTTAAAATATGGATAATAACCGGCTCGACATTAGTGGTGGCCCGGGGCCACCAAAACTTGATGTTGGTCACCAATCTTCCAAAAATTTGACCCTTTGCTGGCCCGTTCGGGCAACTAAGATTCAAAATATATTGCTGATTCCTTTTATTTAACGCCACTACAATTCTTTTTTTTTTTTTGGCCGCCAACCTCTCATATGTAATGATTTTATTCGCTCAAACGGGCCACTATATAAAAAAAGTTAATGTCGAGCCCTGGATAATATTTACGAAATTGCACGTACATGACTTTTACTAAGTACGCAGATAGAACGAGTAAATATTAAAATAAACGAATAAAGGCATACTCATTCGACAAAATATGATATACCACATACAGAAACACATTCTCACGCGCTTTTACCGAATACATTACATATATATATATCACATATCATCAGTGTTTTGCACAAAAGAGCACACACATAAAAAACGCACAGACATATCCACAACACAATGCTTACCTTACTCATACACATACACAAACACATACACATACACATACACATACACACATACACGCGCGATGACAATGACACAAACAAAATAAAGGATACTCCTTTTCGTTACAACCAAATGACATCACTTCGTTTCGTGTACCATTTTCTCTTCTGTTTCCTTCCTCCTTTCCATTACAATTGATGTCGCTGGTTCCCAAATGTGAATATTTCATTAGGGAGGAAAAAACAGTCTTCCATTCGTGCTCGTTCTCTCTTCGATCGCTTAAGTGGGACAACAAAGTGAGCGATCGTCTGCGGAACACTGACAAGAGGCGAGGGATCATTGCTCGGTATCCAGGCCATGCACAATTCAATTCTTTAAATTGACATGTTTGTATGGAAGCTGACTCCCGCGAAAATGTATTATACGACGATTGCAGCCGACACTCCCCAAGTCTGGAGAAAGCTATAAAAGAATATCATACTCGTGTTGATCGATATGTCGGTAAAGCATGCATCACGATTACCGAAGTTGTTTTGGATCAATAAACAATGATGTAGATTTAAATCAATTTGTATCGAGTAATATGTAATACATGTTCAATTCAATCAATTCAATTCAATCATAGTTTATTTCCAATCAACGAAGATCATTAACATAGTACAAAGTATACATATCATGAAATGAAATTGTCCAAACGATTACAAAAGATTCATGTAGTATATGAAATAAATTATACATAACAACATAATGTACAATAATTACGAGGAACAATGCATGTATACTTCGTGAGCGTTCGGAAAATAACTTCAATCATGGAAAATAGCGATCCACTAAAAAGTAAAGCTTGTGGGACGTGGATCGCTAGATAAATAATGAGTAAACAATATATTATTCAAGCTTTTTTTTTTTACAGCTAGTGTATTAAATATAGATTACTTAAGTCATTTGTAAAAATATAGTTATTTTTGTTTTTATTTTTATTTTGTTTATTGATTGCGCGTGAACATTCTTGAGCGATCGTATCGCCGCAAGTACTGATTTGTTTGTATGTGATTATATTGGGAGAGTATCCGCAAAACTTGATGGACAGTACCGTAGTAGGTAAAAATGGATACAAATCAATCTTGCTTCGGTTGGCATCAAAACTATTCGGCAGTGATCGGTAGATATCGGAATAGACCTCTCATTACATCGATCAATCAATCAATCTCTGATCAGTCTGGGTCGACGTGGAGAGTAAGGGCAAATTATGTCCTTCCCGCTCGGCATTCCATACGTCGCTCTTCCTGACGAGATGGCGGTTTGTAGAGATAAACGATACCTAACTCATCACCGCCCCACCCATCTTCTTTCTCCCCCAGCCCTCTCTATTCCTCTCTTTCTCCGCCTCATAGTTTACGTGAAGAATGGTTGGAGATTGTGGCCAAGACATTTGGAGATAGATAAAAAGAAGGGGAACAAATAAAAGAAAGAAGCTAACGTAAAATGCTGCATGACCTTTCACTAGACGACGCTGCCAAAGGAGGAAAGGTTTGCATCGGATGTGCATGAACCATAAGCCAAGATGCCGTCATTTCAGCTTATGGAGCCATTAATCAAGAGCTTGTCTCAGTCCATTACACAACCACCGAGTCTAGGGGTAGCTCGCCGTCTTAAAACGAGCCCCGGACCGCTCTGAGTGACAGGGGAAGGAAAAGCGCTTGTCTGGAGACACATTATATATACTCTCACATCTATCTCTTGCACGTCAGATAGTAACATTGGCTCTTACTCAGTACTGAAAACAACCGGTGTTTATTCCAAGCCGAGGGAGCACAGGTAGATATCTATCTGAAATTCCGAGGTGCTTCAATAATCATATCTTTCTCAGACTTAAAATAGAATTTAGAACACTTCCAATGGTTCCTATTTTGAAAGTGTACGATCTCTATTGTTCTACTCTAGGAATAGTGAGATCAAAACTGCAAATGTCAAAGATCGTGACAATTAAAAAGTTCATGACAGGAAACGGGCTAAATTAAGTATCATCTCATCGGAGTATGCATACGGTAATCAATTACATCTGCACGACTGAATACATGATTTGCAGATAAGAGACATTAAACAATGTTTAAGTCATGAAGTTCACTTTGAGTTATACAGAAAATACAAGCCATGTACGGCTATTCTCTTAGCCTGTGCTATCAATGTATTCCAATCTCTTTCAAAAGGATGTTCTCCCAAAAAGACGCGTTGGGAGAATTTTCGAAATTCTAGAGCATTCGTTTCCGTTTATAAACACTACGAACGCATGCGCACCTTATCTCAGTTCACCCATGATCTTTATAATGAATACAAAAGGGGGATGTCAACACGAAAACGACGCAGGTTAAATTATTTACAGAGCACCTGCACGGATGCGAACTCTTTTCTGTCCTTTGCGCTTGAAGTCAGACTTATGTCCCGTGTTGAATATTAAAATTCCCGCGGGGCATGTACTCGCAGGGCTATATAAGCAGACGAGTCAAGGGTCTCCGCTTATCTTGAAATCTGGCGATGCGACAAGTTGATTGGAATAGTGGTTGGGATGAACACACAGGAGGGCAAATGGTGGGATGGGTGGGATGTGGATATGGGTGTGGATGATGCCAAGGGGGGGGGGGTGGGGATCGAACTTGGCTGCTATTTGCTACATGTACCCATTCTGTCATTCAGGAAGTCGAGCACCGTGTGATCGAAGACGCGATAGTCATGGATGATAGCGATCACGTCGTCGTCGATACGAGTGTCTGCTCAGCCAAAATGGGCCAGAGGGCTACGGGTACTTGCGGGTGAGCTCGAGATGGCGAATGTAGTTCACTGCCACATACATCGTGTCGACCCCCCCTCCCCCATTGTAGCCTTCTCCTCGGCATACACACATAAATGCAAAGAGAGAGAGAGAGAGAGAGAGAGACAGACAGACAGACAGACAGACAGACAGAGACAGACAGACAAAAAGAGAAATATATACTTAAGAAACATACAAGTAGATAGGTGCGACTGATTTTCCAGTACCCGACAAGGCACCAGGGCCGCCCCACGGTGACAGAACGTACATTGCATGGAGTCTTCAAAACGCATATCCTATGGCGATGTGATCGCATGAATCTATCACCTGGTAGAGAGCACACTACCTAGACAGCCATGCGTTACTCACTTTAACGCTGGTCGGCATTCAAAAAAGACACCATGGCGGTATCAACACTGAATCAAACATTTTTCTCTCTCCATTTTTTTTAATCTTAAGTTGTGATTAGATCAATACTACGGTAAATCGGCAACTGCCATGTTGCTGTTAATACTGTTCCAATGAACGGCGGCGAGCGGGTCTATTCCAGTCGTATAGGAAGCAGCATACACTGGAAATATTCATCGGAAAGGTGCCATGGTTGTATAGATACAGTGCTGCTCATTTATTACTAACCTTGTCCAAAGTAGTCTGTGATAATAAGCAATGTCTTATCTTGAAGCGTTCTCTGCATTGTTGTGTTATCGTACTCACAGCATTGTCGTTGAGGGCGCTGCATTTTGCAAGCGACACCATATCACAGTGGGTTCATCCATTTTTCCCCCTCAGGAGAAATCAAATTTGTTCCAATGAGATGAGGATTTGTAGTTAATTTCATTTACATCCTTTACAAAGTGATAATCAAATCGAAATGCTAATGTGTCTTCGAGTACTGTCATGTTAACATCCTTAATTTCATGTTCAGCGGGAAAATAGCATTGAGTTGAAACAAATTGAATTAGATTGAAGGTATTAAAGGACAAAAAGAAAAAGAAGAAGAAAAAGGAAGAAGAGGAAGAAAACCAAATTAAATGCGGAAAGAAGAGTATGGGAAGAAAAATTTAGGAGATACTTCTTTCATTTTTTCCACATCAACTTACAGCAAAAACATTCTTCCGTTGTTTTGGCAAAAGCATTAAAAATGAATCAAGTGTAAAGCCTGTGTCTCTTCAATCAGTGTACGAATTCGACAAGAAAACTGATGCGGCTGACGTGTTACTCCGACGACAACGGTAGAGAGAGAGAGAGAAAAAAAAAAGAAGAAGCTGCCACTCCGTCGGCCATCAGTATGATTCAAGTCACGTGGCCCCCTCCTTAGCAACGAGTGCGTGCGGGACGGCACTCGAGAGGACTAACGGCTCGGAAGTGTTAGAGGATTTTGGGGACCAACGCTCTCGTACTGTACGAACAAGAATGGGAAGGGATGAAAAAAAAAAGAGACATGAATGGTATGAGATAGAAAGAAGTGTAGATATAGATAAAATGAAGAGATAGAGAAACTGACAGAGAGAGTAGAAATGAGAATGAGAGGGGGTTCGATGATACCCCATTTCCCCTAGCACTTTACTGATCGTGAGATGCTATCGGTGCAGAACTACTACCTCTCTACACGCGACGACTCCGTACGAAGGCTAGCTGAGAACCGAGAAGTGCAGAGGCTTTTTTTTTTTTAATGTCACTCGTCTGTAAACGCGATGGTACGGCTGGAGTGCGTCCGCAAACAATCAGAGTAGTATGCGAGTGTGTATGTGTGTGCTGTAAGAGTGTGCGTTTCGCACGTGTAGGGGGAGTGTGTGCGTGTGTGTGTGTGTGTATGTATGTGTGTGTGTGTACGTGTGTGTCAAAAAGGGAGTTTTAAGATGGGATAAGATGGAATTGAAAAGAGGAACACCCCACTCCCCAGCATGGGTGTTTCTAACATGTTCCGTAAGGCACTTCAGCCGGGTAGATCAAGTAGAAAATAACACTTTTTATGGCTTTTTAATAATAATAATAATATTAAATATCATTTTTAAAGCGCTTATTACGATGTTTCTAAGCGCTGAAGAAAAATTAGGAAAAATAGATTCAATCATGGAACATATAAAAATTGAGATACGATGAAACGCAATACAATATACAAAATACATAAAATAAACATTGTAAGTTATAACTTATAGAACAAACTTAACATATATACAGACTGCAATACAAATTACATGGCATGAGAGAATAGATGAGTTTTCAGTGATGATTTGAAGGAGTCTATACTGTTGGAGCTTCACGGAGCTTCAGGGGGAGGGATGGAGCTTCAGGGGGAGGGATGGAGCTTCAGGGGGAGGGATGCTCTCTGCCCTGCCTCCTGGAAGACGATGACGGTTTAATAATAAATAACCGTCATCGTCTTCCAGGAGGCAGGGCAGAGAGCATCCCTCCCCCTGAAGCTCCGTGAAGCTCCAACAGTAGACTCCTTCAAATCATCACTGAAATCTCATCTGTTCTCTCATGCCATGTAATTTGTATTGATTTATTATATGGAGGGATACCATATTATACCATATTTATTATAGGGAGGGATTTGGAACTCCAAATTATTAGTCAGTAGTGCAGTTAGAGGGGACATTTGTTGTTGTTGAAATGTACTCTGATAAGTACTTTTTGTAAAATGGATTTTTTTTCCTTTTTTTTTTTAACGGGAGGGGTGGAATGAATACCAATTTGCCACAATGATATTTTTAGTTTGTATGTAGAATAATCCACCTGGTGTACACGCTTAATTCAAAATTGTACTGTTTTTTTTTTTTATGTTCAACTACTTTTTGTTACCAGTCTTTCTTTATTCCAGTGTGTATCGGTGTATGTGTATAATGTTTATACGCAGAAGTAGTCGTTTTTTTTTTCCTTTTTTCCATTTTTATGCAGTAATGCGGATGGGTAAGACATAACCACTCCACCATCCACAAATACACACGCACGTGCAAACGCACACAAGTCACAAAAGGCTACAAAAGTCCTACTTCAGCTGTGCATACGTGATATGTACTAGGCGTTATTATTCCCTGGGGGTGTGGTCCGAATATTCTGCAAATAGATTGGAATCATGAACTCACTATATAACGGGAAATTAAAAGCAAAATCTGAACAACAAGCATCATCCTACAAATAAATCAATCATATGACACAGCTATCAACGTCCAACAATATCACTTATGCAACTGAAGCAAAAAAAAAGGACAACAGGGAATAATAATGCGAAGACAGTTCTTCATTATAGTAATCATAACACACCAGACCAGATTTCACAGAATTCTTTTCGAAGTAGATTGTGATTTAAATGTCTTTGAAGCACGTGATTTGTACGAGAACGTTGTTCAGATAGCACAGCATACCTTGAAGAGGTTTCGTTTTGCCGCTTCCGGTTGACTCGTCAAGATTGGGTAAAACCAGCGAGAGATATATTCTTTCATAATATCAAACTGTGCTATTCATAAAGATTTATTGCTTTGTTGTGCCTTTCAAGCATTTTTTCTTTTTCAGCTTCACTCACAGTACCTTCTAGGGAAGTGCGACAACATTTTGAGCAACTAGATTCCTCTTAACACGTGTGGTGAATGAAACAAATCTCGACAACCATAGAACGACAAGCCACAAGGATGTTTGTGATGCAGATAAAAATCATGAATGAGATCCTCAATTGAAATAATATCACGCCATCGTTATAAGCTTCAGTTTGGTGACATAATTTTGAAACTGTGAAATGCATTACGACGTTATATTCAGGTACTTCCTTTGGTGTTTTTTTTTTTCCCAACAGGGAGTGATTCAAAGATACCGCCACTATGTGCGCCGGAATTCGGACTTCCTTTCGCTCATGAAGCACGTGGAGTGCTGTTCATTTCCCAGATGTGTTTGCACAGAGAGCTCTTCCGCTTCCCCACTCTCCCTTTCTATGTATACTTCTGTCCCCTCTCTCTCTCTGTACCTCCCCCTCTCTCTTTCCTCTCTATCTATTTCTCTCCCTCTATCTTTCATTCTCTCCATTCCCTCCTCTCTACCCTGCTTTCACCATTCACTCCCTCTTTTTTCCCTCCTCCTCGATTTTTACCTCTCTCCCTTTCCCCTCCTTCTCTGTCATCATCTGTAACTTCTCTCTAACACAATCGCTTTCTTTCTTTCTTTGTTTCTTTCTTTCTTTCCTTTTTTGCCTCTCTTTTTCTCAATCTCAACCTCCCTCCATCCCCGACCCGCGGAGTTCATGACACTATATACAATTATTATCATATAGTGGAAAGAGCCGGGAAAACCCATTGCAGGGACATCGTGTATGACGCTGTCACTCCTACGGGCAAAAATCAATCCAAACAAAACGGAAATCACGGCCCCCAAATCCTCCTCTTCTAGCCTCCCTACTCCAACGATGGGCATGTCATAGCTAAGCCGGAGCGATTTACACGGATACACGAGGGTGGATTTACCCAAAGTTGGGACCTCTCTTCCATCGCAAAGACGGACAGGAGAAATCCAGGAGAAGACGAAGAAGAGGAAAGAGAAAATCAGGAGACAAATGAGGAGAAGAAGAAGAAGAAGAAGATGATGATGATGATGATAATGATGATGATGATGATGATGAGAAGAAGAAGATGATGATGATGATGATAATGATGAAGCAGAAAGCGGGAGGGGTGGGAGTGAAGGGAAGGGGCTAGAAAGAAAATAAAGTGAAGGAAATCAATCATTGGATAGCACCTTGAATAAAAGAGAACCGATTAACAGATATTATACGCCAAAGTCGACATTCATATACTTAAAAACGGAACGATATGTTTTCTCTCATTTCTGATTACTCTCAACTTTACGGAATGATGGTGATGAATCCATGCAAGGATGATGATGATGATGATGATGGTGATGATGATGGTGGTGGTGATGGTGGTGGTGATGATGATGATGATGATGATGATGATGACGATGATGATGATGATGGTGATGATGATGGGTGATGATGATGATGATGATGATGAGGAGGAGGAGGACAACGACGACGAGAGGAGGAGGACAACGACGACGAGAAAGAAGAAGAAGAAGAAGAAGAAGAAGAAGAAGAAGAAGAAGAAGAAGACAGAGACGAGGAGGGGGTGGTTGCCTGAAGGAGAAAGTACTAAAAACTAGAGATAAGAGAAATTGAGGAAATAAGAAAAGGACTGATACACACAACAACAGAAGAAACGTAACCTGAGAGGAAACACGATACAATGAACGGATAAAATAAATCCATTTGATCAAGAACTAGCGGGGGAAAAAGTCACGACATGGCTTCTGGGATAACGAAATTATGCGTGGATATCTGTACCTCCAAGATGTATTCATATTGTCGTATTGCGTTTCATCTCTCGAATAGTACATGGAAGTATCAAGTTTTCGTACATCCTATTACTTCCACCAGATGGTTCACATTTTGTAGAGCAATGAAGTCGCACTGACATTGGCAACTTTCTTTAACGGCGGGATTTTTGTCCAATATGGATGTATGTGTGTACCTTGCATGTACGTATGTATGTGTGTATGTATGTATACGTACACGCATGTTATAAGATCATTATACAATAACCTAAATTCTTTGCCTTCTCTGTCAATGCAATATCCTGTCTGGTTAAATGGATTTGGTGATTATGAAAATGCTTTTCAGTGCTTCCTTTGCTTGTTAACTGATTAACCAATGTGTCCATCTGTTGATACATCCAACCAGCCAGCCAGCCAACCAACCGACCAACCGACCAACCGACCAACCGACCAACCGACCAACCGACCAACCGACCAACCGACCAATCGACCAACCGACCAACCGACCAACCGACCAACCGACCAACCAACCACCTAACTAACTAACAACCAAAGATACAAACAAATAAACAAACAAACAAACAAACAAAGGTTGCGTGACACAATCATCACAAATGTCATCTAGATGCGTTCCCCAGCTGAGTTAATATTGATTTGCTCTCTGGCACAGAAAAAAATCCCAACCCAGGATGACGAATACTCCTCTCCTTAAGATCGCAAAGTAACCGCGTTTCGAAGGCAAGGTGCAACTTAAAACCATGTGTACGGACCAAGGAACAATTTTGTTGATTTGTCCGCTGTTGTCGTTCGATTTTTTTTTCTTCAGTTGTGCACATCATGCAGGGGCATGGATACCTTTAGTGGTATAGGATGCAGAACATGAGGCGCCAATGCAAATGAGGCGAGGTGTGTGTGTGTGTGTGTGTGTGTGGGGGGGGGGTTACAAAAATTACTGTTCTTACACACTGTGATTTCTGCGATAACGATGCGCGTATACTAGTGTGGCCTTAGTATTCCTATATAGTAAGCCGGTAATGGACCCGAAACTCAACAATTGGTTAGATTAACTAATGAGTAAAAACGGTCCATTGAAAAGTACTTTACGCTCATACGACGTTCCAGTCAGTTTAGTAAGAAACTACAGAGAGAGAGAGAGAGAGAGAGAGAGAGCGAGAAAGAGAAAGTTGCAGTTCAAAGCGTACAGAGCCTCTAAGGTACAGCAAGAGTCCTAGATATGCGAACAAGATATTCAGCGTTGTCACTGAATATCAAAAAAGAAATACATTCACATACCGTTTTAAAGGAGAAAAAAACTTGGCATAGTCACTACCGTCTCTGCTAATCACATTTACATGTTCAGCGGAGTTAACAGCATGTTTGGGAAGGGTAACCTTCAGAATAACGTGACAGGGGATAACAAAAGTTCCAAGTTCCTTGGTGGGATTACCACGTTTGCAATGTGTGATTATTATATAGATGTACACCTCGCACCTAGATGAACCATTAATAGTACATAATACGTTCTCAGTCAGTTTTAAAAATGACCAATGCGAGCTCTGCAGCAACGCCATACATGCCATCAACAACAGGATGCGCGCTACGAAAATGAGTGTGCGCTCGTCCTTAGACTATTGGCTCGTTAACGACACTTAACGAGTTAGTCAATGACGACAAATTGGACATCAGCTATTTATTATGCCGTTTGCGTATGTGTGTACCCACGGTGTAAATCGCCAGTAAAGGTACCCGCTGTGTGGCCTGTCAGTTCTTATTAAACGTGGCGAAATAAAGATGCGGACACTCCGCCACTTGAGTCGCATGCGGTGAGACTTGGGTCAAAACGGGGGACGGCGCCGGTTTATTCTTGCTCTAGATATCACGTATTTGACAGTGGGCGAGATTTGATGGACCGTGAAAACGGTCACACCACGGCAATGACATAGTGAGATAAACAAGGTATGGGAATCATCCAGCTCTGAAGAGGTCAACGACAAACTGTCGACTGATCACAAAGTGCTGCGACACCTTTCTGTCATTTGGGTTCAAGATTTTCATGGTTTTATAGCTCAGGAACTAATTCATATTTGAATCGTTTATTTTGCTCCTTTCCCCTATGAAGTATTTGCTTTCAAAAAAGGTTAAATATCATGTCATTTAAATCAGGAAGATATCAACCTATATCAAAAGACAAGACTGCAGGTTTGTTGTTGTTGTTGACAATATTGCTTTGCGAAACTCCCATTTTAGCTGCCTTCTTCATCAAATGTCAAAAGAACGTTTGTGTTAACATTTATAGGTGTAGCTTAGGACATGAGCTCTATGCATAAAACCCCAACAACAAGAAAACGAAAAAATTCCAATATTCTCATATAAAATCTTTCCTTTCAAAGCGAAGCATAAAACGAACACACACAAAACGATTAAAAAAGCAAACAGGAAGTGTCATTTAAGGGCCGATACAATTTGACAATACCGTAAGGAGATCCACACAACATAGTTGTTTTCACCTCCCCCATATTATGCCTTCTCCACTCTTCTACAAGAATGCGAGGTATACTCATGTAGAACCCCTTTTCGATGACTGAGTGTGATTGGAAATAGTCTCCTCCATCAGCCACCTAATTAATTCAAGCCTACTATCTCCTCTCCACTCTTTTTTTTGTTGTTGGTCTTCACGTCCTTTTTTTTTTGTTTGAGATTCAAAGTGTAAGGGATACTCGCATCAAGAATTAGACACACAATAAAATCTCTGGATTCACAACTGTGTGTGCGCATGCGCACAAAGCTCTGAGTGGTACGCTTTTTTTCTTTTTTTCTTTTTTTGCCTCAAGACCCCACACGGACCCACGGTCGTTCAATGAAGAAATCGGTCATATCTATCATTGATGCTTTTGCGAAGAAGAAAGAGGGAAGGGGGCGGGGCGACTGTTAGGTAACATATCTTTGTAAAAGATCATTGACAGATACAATGTGGTGGTAAATAATGGGACGAGTTTGGCTCTTCATTTCTCGAGAAAAAAACTAACAGCAGACTTAATCTGGCAACCTTTGCTACGTAGTCACACCTTTATGCAGAACTGCGTATACATTTTTAACAGATTGGAAAAGGTTTGGCATAGTCATGAAATTACAAAACAAGGAAGAAAAAAACCTCTCAAATCTCCCAAGGAGTTACGTGATAATACACCATTAGAAATTACGAGGGAATGATGTGTGGGTATCCGAAATAACTCTCTAAATTCCTTGGATTTAGAGGAGGGACAAATCCAAAATTAGATTGAAAATTTCAATCTGATAGATTAAGAAGTCAATCTAACTTTTAAGTCTAATTTTGGATATGCCCCTAACCACAATCTCATATATTGATTTCCAATCTAAGAAATTTAGAGAAAAGGTAGGGAACAGTATATTGCAATTTTTACATTTTTTGTTTGCTGTTTTGTTGTATAGTTTTGTCGGTTGGGGCTCTGGGATTCTGCGAACATCGATCTTTTTATGTATGAAATCGTCGAGCTCACACTAATCGCTTCCACATGCCACTCCGCCTTCCTTTTCAGACATTGAAGCTTCCTTATCTCTCACTCTACACCTTAATCCCAAGAGAGGTATCAAACACCATAATCACGAACGTTCTTGACGCTACAATGCTACATGCTCGCTGAAATACGCCTTATTTTTTCCGGCTTATGGAAAGCTGAGATTGACTTTGCACACAAAATCTGAATCATCACGTCTTGATTTCACTTCATTTGATTTCATTTATTGGTTCCTGCATTATATCATTGCACATGCAAATACATGCACATGTATTATATACATCGTTGGAACCATACATATACATCAACATTAGTTGTTAACAAAGCAAATTTCTTCATTGTCTTTATGATATACAGCAATACAGTTTCTTCATTGCCTTTACAATGTGCAACAAAACATATCAGCGATGCAATGAATAATACAGAAGGGCGACAGCTTAAGTCTTACTTAATGACTTATACTTACTTATTTAATTAATTATCTACAGGTATAGATGGAATGAAAATGAAACTTATGGTTTATTAGCATTGTGGTACCTTCAATTAGGTACAAAATTGATTATTTATAGAAACATATCGTATAGGAATCAATGCCCATTGCCTGTAGGATGACCACACGACAGAAGTTCAAAGTGCTTTTTACATAATTAAGTGGTGGCCAATCAGTGACTACTTTTAAAGTCTTTACTTGATGTAATATGACTGGCATGCTCCTCGTATAGATGTGTTGTGCTGTGCAGATCGGTAAAGTTCGCATTGAATTGAAAATATATGTAGAAATGAATGAAAATTTTGACCTCTCGCGCATGGAATATGAGAAAAAATACTGGATTAAAACCACTGTAAACGTTGGGGTCATCTATATTCGTAATATTTGTCCGTTTCGCTCGCAATTGCATTGCGTGTTTGTACGTTTTCTCCACAGAGTTCATGCTTTTAAGTTTTTCCTTGGGGTATATTTCCGTTTTACGAAGGGCAGCGGTCTGACAAAAAGATGGAGTGAACAAAGAAGACGATTTCTGCTAAGTGCACTTCCCGGAACTGTAACGTGTTGTCCATTTATTTCTAGTCAACTTGAGATCGAGAATATCAAGGTCCTTTGCTTAAAGAATGGGATACGAAATATCGCGCTTGCACTGTTTTCTTTGGCTTTAAGCAAACACTGCACAATAATGGCATGCACGAATGAAAGAGTAGTGAAGAGGGGAAAGAAAATATAGAAGATAGCTTTATAGCAGGTTGAATAAATGTACAGATGTTAATCAAGTATACAAGGGCGTCAAATGCTTAGCACAATGTGCAGTCCCTGGGCACGCTTACCCGTGGTGACCTACCATATAGGCGGCCGGTACTCTTCATAATGCACGCTTGTTGAGTTTAGGGTATACACAGCAGTCGTAGCGAACTCCCATTCAGTTCAAAAATATAATTATGGAAAGACCACCACGGCATTTTCCACGTGGACATCGGTAGAATATGAACGAAGAAAAAACAACCAAACAAATACATATTTTGTCTTTAGCAATACAGGGGTGATTTAGCCTACTTTTAATGGTGGCTTGAATGGTGCTTACCATGATTTAACGGCAAGCAAACACCTCATGCCATCATGCTAATAACGGTTAATAATTTTAGACGAGTCTGAGTATATTGAACCCCCTGTTATCTCCTTCGCATGCACAGTATCATCAGCTCTACCAGGTCTGCGTGTCTACCACCTTCCTCGGTAATGACTTCACCTTGTCCACAGACACTCCTCTCACTTACCCCCTTTACGACATTTTAACTACGTTGAAGTACACCACTTTATTAGCCCGGTCACTTGAACCCCGCACCTACAGTGCATTCACTCGCCATACCTGTAGAGGAATGCTCCAGCCAGGCACTTGGAGTGTGTGGAGATGTGAAAAAAAATACTCAATTGCTGGGAAGGACTCGAAGAGTGTGTGTGTGTGTGTGTGTGTTGCGTGGGGGGGGCATGACAGGACTCGCACGCTGGACCTACTCATTAAAGGACAAGTTCACCTTCATAAACATAAGGATTGAGAGAATGTAGCAATATTAGTAGAACACATCATTGAAAGTTTGAGGAAAATCAGACAATCCGTTCAAAAGTTATGAATTTTTGAAGTTTTTTTTGCAGTACCCGCTGGATGAGAAGACTACTGCAGTGTATGAATAACTTAGATGTCACATGCGTACAACAATATAAGGAAAATATAAAGAGAATTTCACATAATTCCATCTTTTGAAAAAAGTACACATTCCCCTGACTCGTTACCGATAAATGTTATGGGTAATATTATTCCCCCTGCCTTTAGAAAGAGGCAAGTCAATTGCTCTTTTATTATGCGAAAAAAGTGAAAATATGTTGAATTTTCTTTTATATTTTCTTTATACTGTTGTACGCATATGACTCACAAGCTGCAGTAGTCTCCTCATCCAGCGGTTCCAACACAAAAATTTAAAAAATTCATAACTTTTGCATCGATTGTCCAATTTTCCTCAAACTTTCACTGATGTGTTCTAATATTGTTGCATTTTCTCAATCCTTATGTTTATGAAGGTGAACTTGTCCTTTAAGAGTACCGGTACAGTTCTGAAACCACAATACTAGCGACAACCATTATGCTTCTTTCTTTCCTAATCGTGTTTATAAAGCCGTTATCACGTGACCCTTTTGTTCATGGATCCATGTATTCAATTATTACTGACAAGCGGCGAAGTGCTTCAGGTAGCATTATTTCTATAGTGCTCGTAGAAAATCGTTCACAATTTCTAAATAAGAGCACTCTATTTTGATCAATATTATCGTTCCATTGACGAGTGTGCTTAATGAAATCATTTTGGTTTAATACAAAGTTTCCAAAAGAAAGCAAGTTATTTTGGTCAATAATTTTGTTGGTTTCATATTCCATCTGAGAAGATGGCTGGATAGCCAACGTTCAGTTGCACTAGCTGGCCTTCCATGGGGTCAATTTGGATGTGAGGCGAGACCACCTAAACCATGTCAGCTGGTTACACACCCTGCGTCAGCAATATCATCACTTCCCTAATGAATATGTGCTTGATGGTATAATAATCCTGAACGTTTTCGGCCTATATAACACCGATTGAATTTATCCCATTGTAAACACTGTTTTGCATCAGAGTCCGACAATATCAAACAACCTTTTAATATTTTCAATTCCCTTTTTTATTTGACGCCAACAAACACAAAATCCTATCTCGTAATAAACTTGGAAAGAAAATTGGAATGAAAACAATCGCCCGCTTTTCTTCATCGATACCTGCAACATTGCCACTCATTGGAGATTTCGTCATCGTTCTTCCTCCATTTTTTCTTCTTCTTCAAAACTGCTCCACCCATTTCTTGGACAGTACCCTGTCTCCCCTGCAGCGTTCAGCTTATTACCAACTCCAGACCCTTTGCCGAGATTCAATACCATCGAGAAAAACGACTAAATCAGCGATCAACTTAGCAAATTTTGAATCGAGGGGCACAATGGGCAGGCTAAGAGTAATGCAGTAGGGGGTAATAAAAGGAACTGTAACTTGCTTAGCTGCTTGCGTATCAAAGGCTAGTAGCCTACGTATTCAGGGTGGCATAAAAGGAACTGTAACTTGCTTAGCTGCTTGCTTAGCAAAGGCCAGTCCATTTCATGGTGGCATGCATTGCCTTACGTTCACGGCAAAAGAAGGCCTCCCTGCTCGCAGATCTTCCTGAAAATGTCCCTGCCAGTGGATGGCATGTGAAAGCAAAGGGGGCGTGAAAGGAGAAATTTATTTTGAGAATCGCGCGGGAAATCGTGTTCATGCAATGGGACGGAATTGAATTAGTCGGCGTATGTTTGGAATCTATCGTGTTTGTATATAGCAAGGACGAGAGAGAATTGTGCTGATAGACAGACATTCTCACCATTGTACCGGGAATATCTCGGCTGACTTTTCCTCAGAAGAAAAAGCATTATCAATCTTTTAACCGAATAAAAATGAACACATTTGCCTCCGAATGATTCAATCTAGATTACTGGATGTCCTCTGACAAGAGTGGTGACAGCTCATGGACCAGAGCATTAAACGTTTGCTGTCAAAAGCGTAAATTCCCCTCGTAAAACCGGTTATCCTACATGTTATAGTCACCATCACACTTGTAAAGGAGGGAATTACCGCTGCGCAAAGGTTTTGATTAATGCAGAGAAGAACACGAGGCCAGAGAGGCTGTAACAGAGCTCTGGCAGTCTTTGACCCTGTTAATTCTGTTACTGGGCAAGCCTCGGGACGGCTTATCGCATGCAAATCGCATATTATATATCAATATAATCAGTTCACTTGAAATCCACCTATTGAATAACGAGGTTGAAAAAAAAAAGCGGGGAAAAAAGCCGGCGGCGAAATTGCTTCACGGACCAGATGATTTGCCGCCGAATTTGCTCTGTTATTGCGATGAATTGACCGTTGGCAGGCTCGGACAGTATAGTCACCACTTTACGCCAACCTTTCGCGCCACTGGGGAGATTAACGAGTCTTGACCGTAGGAGGGTGGATGGGCAAGCCCCGATCAGTGGAGTATGACAGAGGTATTAGTCACAGGCCGTCGGTATCGAAATCTTTCGCCGAGCGTGAGACAAGTGCAATCCTGCGACCGAATCCCACGATCCGCATATAAGATGTCGACGGTATATAATAATAGTCACATGGATGTCATCTACAAAATAATATGAGCGCTAGATATACAGGAATGGTATAACCAAACTTACCAAACTTACTGTACACACTTTGGTTCCATTCCAAAAATCATAGAGCAAAATACATTTAGTGTCTTTAGGAGGAGAGTAGAAGCTGAAGCATATACAATAAAGCAATATGGAGCAATAATCTCTTTCACTAAGAATTGAATCATCATACTTGATATTGGTGGAAATAGATGAAATTAGTCGTATAAAGAAAATTCTGCAATAGCTGTTCCAGACAAAAATGTTCTACTTTCTACTTTACACTTTCTTGTAGAAACAAGAAATTAACTTTTTCTCTCTTTTCATATGTACTTATAGATAAATGCAGTTGTATGTACTATATTTATATAAAACATACACATGATATACATGTATATATATAAAATCTATATATATATTATATACATGTAATTGTGTGTGTGTGTGTGTGTGTGTGTGTGTGTGTGGGTGAGTGCGCCATTTCCTTGAATGAATGGTCAGTCGTCCAGAGGACACCAATAATGTGGTAAGTCTACTTGGTTGTGTGAGCCAGGTGGTCGCTGTACACAGGGGCTTAGCCGGGATTCCAATGTGGGCGCTATAGGCAGGTGGTCATTAATAGACAAGCAGTCGCTACAGTAGCTTTGACTCTACACATATATACCATTCAGCTATATAAGCATGTATGTACATCTGTATATAATTATACAGATTTTTTTTTTTAAATAAACGCGAGTGAACTTGATATTATGGTAATAGAGGGAGGGGGGGGGAGGGAGGTAGTTGGATTGACTTGAAATGTACATGGGAATCATTAAAAGGGTAAGAAAGCTAATTATGGATGTCCCTGATATCAAGTTCCGATTGAACCTTACAGGAAATCTCTTCCATTTACACACTCAAGGGGTTTTCAACACAATGAGCGCAAAATGACAACTTTGCTATCGGTGTAAGATGTGAACACATTATTCTCAGCCTACGATACAACGGTGTCAGTCAGAACAAGTATTGTTAATGCTGTTATATTGACAACTCCAAATGATGCAAATGTGTCAGTCTACTCTGTGAACAATATGTGTCGTGGAGAGACTGATGGATGGGTGGACAGAGAGATAGAGAGAGAGAGATAAAGATAGATAAAGACAGGTAGATGGATAGATAGAGAAAGAGAGTACGAGAATAGAAAGAAACAGGTAATTAGATAGAGATAGAGAGTGAAAGATGAAAAACATACTGGTAGATCGATATATAGATTGATAGAAATGTGGAAGTAGAGAGTGAGAGATAAAGATCTAAAGAGAGGTAGATATATAGATATATAGATATATAGACAGATAGATAACAAGATAGATATAGAGAGTGAGAGATTAAGATAAACAGAAGCTGGTAGATAGATAGAGATAGAGAGTAAGACATATATACAGAGATGGGGAGTGAGAGAGTAAGAGAAAGAGATACAGATAGAGACGGGCAAACAGATAGACAGAGATGGGAAGTGAGAGAGTGAGAGATAGAGATAGATAGAGACAGGTAAATAGATAGAAAGATAGATATATGGATAGATAGATAGATAGAAAGATAGAGATAGCAAGTGAGAGATATATATCGATAGAGACAGGTAGCGAAAGAGAAAGGAGGAGAGAGAGAGAGAGAGAGAGAGAGAAATTAATGAAACGGAGAAAGAGAGAAACGCGAAGCATAAATTATGTCAATGGATTCCGATCAGATCTCTACCTATAATCACGTTTCCTGTGTCCTTTGACTTCGTGTGCACAAGTTTGTATTTTTTTTGAGTGGTTCACAACATACAAGCTTGCTTTTTAGTGGACATCTCAATTCTTTTTTTTTTCTCAACTAAAGCATAATTTTGTACTTTTTTGCCAGTATGCATTTTTTTTTTGTTTATCTGTATCATTTATCTATTGCAAAGTTGAATGTTTATGTTTATGATGTAATTCGAAATATATTATGCGTTATGTTTTGTTGAAAAAAAAGAATGAAAAATGAATGAATTGAATTGAATTGAATTGAATTAGCATCCTTTAAGTTTAGGCGTTCATCCTTACTTTATTTTTCGAAGCCTAGAAACAAAAGTCCTCATTATATTTCGATGTATAACTGAATATACCTTGTTTCACTTTTTTTTTTTACTTTTCTGTTTTATCTTCTCTTTGAAGATTTAAATTTTCATCAGCTAGATGAATGATTTGGATTTGTCTCTGACTATGAACTCTTAAAACTATTTATCAAAAGTGCTGTTACTGTCAAACATGTTGAAAACACTTGCTTACAAAGATTTAAACAAAAACAGCAAAAAAAAACACATTTCGTAAACATAATGACACAAATACAATAAATGTATATCTTGATTGTCAACGAAAAAAAAAGCTTATTGATGGCTTTTTTGGTGCTTGTCCAACGGCTGATTTTAATACATTGTTGTTCTATCTCTTGGAGTTCTTCCAGTTCGAACGTGAAGATTAAATTCTTGCGTTTTACAATCTCTGTTAGGCAGTATAAGATTTGCAAAAAAATCACTTGAGTTAATTTGAATGAAAAAAAAGAATAAACATGAATAAAATGAATGAAAAAATCAAAATAAACGATATAAAAAAATGTCAGTGAAAATGACAACATATGAGTGCTTAAAGTATTTTTGAAGCTGAATTGAGGTTGTTCGCCATACATATTTTTTCTTCATTGCATGTAATGTAGCCTTTGTTCGGGGTTAGAGCCATCTAAAGCTTGCCTGACGAGAAAAGTGTAAATGACAGATTAGCGGAATGAAACCTGCTGCACTGATTACCGTCGTTCATTAGGTGAAGGTGTTTTGATAATGCTGAAACATAAACTGAAGTTCACGCCTTCAGCGTAGATCTAGGGAGAGTGAGTACCATTTTATTATATCAATTATTTAAGCAAGGTTTAGCTTTCATGGTTTGGTTATTGAGCACCGATTTTTGGTGCGGAACCCCTTTGAGGTTCTGCTGACGGCTGTTTGCGGATATACAGACGGGCGTCTGAACATACCCTGAAAGTGTAATCAAGCGATAAATCATCTTCCGCGTTACGGACGTTTGAATTGGATAAACTATGCACCGAGGAGTTCCCTGGGAATAGGACCGAGGTGTAAATTGCGACAATTACGCTCCGCAAGTGCGCGAGTTGAGCTGCTCGCACTCGCTCAGGGGGTAACCAGAGACGGGTCGCGCCGGCTTGCAGCGCTATCCAGGTGTGTGCATGTGCGTATTAAAATAAATTGTGTATGCGTCTTGCCAATTTGTCCGGAGATTTTATCTGTTTGTTTTTCTGCTATCCTTTTTTTCCTTCTACCTCAGCTCGGAGGCGAAATATGCAAAGGATATTTCGAACTGTTCTGTAAGCCCTCAACACCTTAACCTACAACTCCAGATATGTGTGTCCTACATAAAGGTCTTGTAGGAGTTGAGACAAACAGTAAAATTCCTTTGAAAAAAAATCCAAAATCTGAGGAAATTATTTTTTCGAATATTTATACGCTAATTGTGATATCCCCTCCCGTATGTGCATACCTCGATACCACGATTCTTAACAGACAAAAAAAATGAAACAAAACAAAGATCAACAAACATCACATTTTCATTGCCAAAAAACACCACCAACAACAATAACAACAACAAACACACACACACACACACACACACACACACATCCTATTCAAACACGATTCATAAGCAAGCATAATTATGTTAACAACGTAGGGGGATATTGTACTTTCCTTCATTCATCTGCGCTTCGTAACCTCTATGCACTTGAATCGCAGAAGTTTTAAAGCTTGGTCAATAAGGGCCAATTAGAAAAATAAGTATTAATAGCCGGTTGATGTCATTCAGTCTCTCTTCCCCCCCCCCCTCTCTTTTATCACTCTCTTGATCAATCACCGCTGAAGACCAAGGTGATTTTCATCACCGTCACATGTGCGCGTCGCTACACCAACAAAGAGGGAGACACAATATGGAAAGGAAACTACAATCACTTCGGTCCTCCCCCGAAATGAGATTGACTGTAATTGCGCGGTTTACGACGAGTGAAGCGATGTTTATTGCGGGGCCCCAGCTAACGGAGCGATGCTGACAGGTAGATGGGGGAGTGAGATGCGGGGAGGTAAACCACGGGGCATAGAGATGGCCATCCTCCAAGCGTGGGCAAGACATCTGTTGCAGTAATGATGGTCAGTCAATTCTCTACGATGGGAGTGTGCTGAGCCACTCTAAAAACAAATATTTAGATGTCATCGGTTTTAAAGAAGGAGATTCTTTTTCTCTTTCACATTTCGCCTGACTGTGATATAATTCATTAACTAATTTACAAATTTCCGTGTTTACGTAATCATACGCATCAAGGCAACTATATACAACTGCATGCATACAAGATTGAAATAAACCTGTGTTTTATTATGTTTCGTGTTGACAGCTCATAGGAAATGGTAAACCATCACAAATGAAATGAAGTGAAATGAAATGAATGATTAGAAAAAAAGCGTGCAGTTTGAAAGTGCATAACACAATGTAAAATACCTGCAGTAAACAACGGAGAAAAGAACTACTTGTGTCTATGCTTTTAGACAATACTTTTGCGAGAGTGATGGAAGAAAACTTTCAGGAAAAAGCTAACGTTTGTCATGCTTGATTACTTATTAGTATATACATATCATAGTATATAAATCTTGAAGTGGTCGAAGAGACCGAAACAAAACCAAAACCAAATCGCAGTTTCAAAGATTGATTGATTTTATTTTCCGTATAAAAGACAACGGCTGGATAGCCCATATTCAGCGATGCCAACGTGACATCGCTGGTCTTCCATGGAGGCCAGAACATTAAAATTACGAATACAATACAATATAGAAATACAAAATACATAAATTTAATATAGAAATACAAAATACATAAATGAAAAAAAATCATATTACAATATTGGTATATAAGATGATGAAGTTCCCTTTTCTAAGCACATCTTAGCTCCGTACTTGTCTCGTAATGAACAGGTAGGCCTATAACACACAGAGACAAGACTAGTATGCATGTCACGTGTACATTGATTGAGTTCCTGCTTGTGTCCTTGTTATCAATACTTCTGTTTTCATTCAAAGTTCAGGAGAAAATTCAGGGAGATTCTAGAGGTTATCATAGATACGAAGAAAACAGTGTTTTAATCTTTCGGTCCCTGTAATATTTTTGGGTAATTCCGAGTTGACTTTGGCTCATAAGCCATTTCTTACTTAGTTTTCTTAGCCTCAAACTGTCCGTAGCCCATTTTCTCACCTGAATTTTCAGTATACCTTCATCTACACAACGAGGGCTATGAAAAATCGCTCCTGTTCTCACTTGCTATCGTTAACCTAGAGGCTTTATGAATATTCATTGCACATACTATTGTCAGTATTTGTCACAAATGAGTTCAGCAAGAAATAATGGTACAAAAAACAGAAAGAAGTACAGGAAACTAGCGACTTATGGCGGAGTTGATGAAGTACGAATAACCCATCCGCTGTGTGACGAAAACGTGCACACGTTCGTACGTATGGTCAATGTGACTATGTTCGCTTTGTTGCCACGCACACAAAACAAGTGTGTACATCCTACATACGATACTCCAGCACCGTTTCAACACCGACAAAAAAAGTCATGCATCTAATCTTATTTCCTTGCGTATACGTCAAATCACATTTTAAACTCAGTCTTTGAATAAAATGAAAATATTGCAAAATTGTTTTCAGCCATATATCAATTAGTAACTGTATAATGTCCATTCATGAAAATATATCTATTTCTTCTCACAAAGACCACACACCCCAGCGGCGCGGTTCACAAAATGCCGCCAGTAGGGCTAGCCCACTCCGCTCCCCCCTCGCCCCCCAAAAAGGGGTGCTGTTCGTTATTCCGAAGGTTCGCTATTCCGAGGGTTCGTTATTCCGAAGGGTCGTTAATCCGAAACACACAAATTCCCTATACCTAGAGGTTCGCTAATCCGAAAATGAAAAAGGGTTCGTTAATCCGAAAATTTGTGGCGTTTTTCCGAAGGTTCGTTATTCCGAAGATTCGTTAATCCGAAAATGAAATTCGGAACAATGAACCTTCGGAATAACGAATCTTCGGACTAAAGAGCCTTCGGAATAACGAACCTTCGGAATAACGAGCTGTAACCAAAAAAAAAAAGAGAGACTACAAAATTAATGAGTGTAATAATAAGTGTAACCCCAGTACATTGGTAGAGCTAACGAGATGGATAGATAGATAGATAGATAGATAGATAGATAGATAGATAGAGAGATAGAGAGATAGATAGATAGATAGATAGATAGACAGACAGACAGAGACGGGGGGGGGGGGGGGCTAAGAAAAATGCCAGTGACGGAAGGCCTAAAGAGGGTTGTACTTCTTTGTTTGATATCTCAAATATCATATTTGCCTCTTGCGGTGATGACGTATGATATATTCAAATTATGGCGTCAATGGAACGATACATTACGGAATATAAGCTTTCCTGGGGTGACCAAAAGCGTAATGTGTCAGTATTGAGAAAACAAGTAACGGAGCATTTTACACTTCAGTTTTGATATCCTGAGCTCCCATCTTTGGGCGAGGTTAGTCACAATACTTGCGTGTGTATTTTCAGCGGAAATTCAGCTCAAACTACGCTGATGCCAAATGCATTGTGACGATGGGATAGAAAATTATAAGGTTTTTCCCTTTTCTCTTCTCAGTTGCATCAATAGACCTGCTTGCCGTAGCCAGCCACTTAACACGCCTCTTTCTGGCATCATATTAAAAACAGAAAGCAATAAGATTAGAGTGCAAATCAACGTTGAGTATTGCTTGGCTCCCACTTCTATCCTATTAAGACGCATCCCGATTTATGACACTTGAATAAGTGCATCGTAACACGTCACTGATGACGTCACAGTGATGCAACGCGCGAACACCGCGATGCAACTTTCAGCAATCTCTTGAAACGTATCCTTGAGGGGCGAAATGAGATTTTTATTTGAAATCGCTGATGCTCGACAGAATGACATGAAGAGGATAGCAAGAGCCCGCCTTCTTTCGGGCACACTTTCCTTCAAAGGCTCCACTTTTCGCCGCGTTTGATCGTCGCCAATCACCAGTTCATCAACCAACGAATTGATAGAAGGGATATTCCGTCTTCCGTCTCATTGCTTCGTAACGATAATAAGCTGTCTTCCGAAAGAGACGCACTTTTCCTTCTTTCCGTTTTAACGGCCAGGATGTTTCAGCTGTACTTTCCAGGGATGAAGCAAAGTAAAATGCCAAATTCTCACGCAGGTAAAACGACACATTGGGCCTACAAAGTTGTCTCCGGAAAAGGTGAAGGGTGAAAAAACCGACTCTCTGTTTAATAACAATCCCTCGTTATATCATCACACAGCCGATCGACGGACGCCCGAGACCCATAATTATTCCTCCCAGTTTCTACCCTGCTCAATCTGACCCGTCCCGCCTCGACCTTCCTCTACGGAGGCATGGGCGGGCTGGGACCCGCACTTCACATGTTTGTTGTTTCAGTAATAGCGGCTTGAGAACCTGAGGAACAAACGTGCAAGGGAGACTCAAACACCGTCCAATGAAGACACATTGACACATTTTGACAAACTTTGTATCGTTCGAGAGTCTTGTTTAGAACACTGCAAGGTGCGTGATGGCCATTCAATATTGATTATGGGTGAAGGAAAACGATGTTTGGCAGAAGGATGATGGGAAAACGGCAGAAAGGGGAAAAGAGATAGAGAGGATAAAGAGGGGAGAGAAAGAAAGAGATATAGATGAGGGGGAAGGGAGAGGGAGAGGAAACGAGTGAAGGTTCAGAAAAAAAAGTATGTGCTGGCATCCGCTTGAATTATCACACCCCTCTTTCCTGCATTTTGCTTTCATATTTTCTGACCCCCATTTATGATAAGGCACGCCGTTTTTGAATGCTCAAGTGGTCTTACGTACACGTCATTCGCAAAGAATAATCGTGCACAGGAATCTTTTTTTTTAGTCTTTTGTTTTTGCCTAGTTAGTTCGAGAATTATGTCAAATGTTATCTTAGCTGAGGCCTTTAGTCTTGATAGTCTTGATGTGATCTTGGCGTGGGCAATATTCCCCCGCCACCAAACAAAAAAATAATTTTCACATCTAGGTTTTCATAATTGTTACCGAAATAACGCAACTTTTTGATCGGATCAAAGTGGTGTTCTATGCAGTTGAAACAAGCCCTATCAACCTGGTTATCGTTAGGGCTTTTTACAATCGAAAAAACAGTAAGCATTTCCTCCTGTGACCAGCCACACAATCCATAAACCTTTTTATGCACGCCTTCAACCGCTTTTGAAGCAGCAAAGATGAAGGTAAATTCAGCATTATTGTTTGAAAGTGCTCTTTCAAGTTTGTATATATATATAATAATAATAATAATAATAATAATAATAATAAGGTCTTATTTACCCAGGGTAGCCTCTTCAGTGTTGCCACTGCTCTACCAGAGGGCCCTGCTATTATTATTACCCTAGCGTCGCCAGGTACCCATTTATACACCTGGGTCGAGAGGGACATTGTGGGTAAAAACATCTTGTCCAAGGATGTAAGCACTGGGCGGGATTCGAACTCACGGTCCTCCGTTCGGGAGTCGGGAGTCTTATCCACTATGCCACAGCGCATATATATATATATATATATCTACGAAGTCGGTTCTTATTCAAATCCAAGCATTTCCCTACCTTAGGGGTACTGCTGAAAACGCCACCTCTGACCTTTTCATTTAAGAAGGTACGAGGAATACAAAATATGTCTAAAATGTCTAAAGATAGATTACAGTCCAGTGTTGCATGAAAATGATGCAACGTGATAACTGAAATCGAAATCTCTGGATGTCAGATCACCATGGTTACGCACACGAGACAAAAATGTCAATCCAGGAAGGCAGAACCCGCCCATACACTTCCTCGTGGGATGGTCAAAAAAATGTCACTTTGTGATTGGGGATTTGATGAACCGTGCTTCGCTAAAAGGTTGGATATTAACAAAGCACTATGCTTTTCAAGACGCACTGTATGATCTGCCTTAGACATGACAGAGAAAGACATTCTCATCAAATACGAGCAATCCTACGATACGTTTTCTCCCGCCCTAATCTGAACATACGCTGCGAACAATGATTAACATTAAATTCAACATTGTAATGATTGTAATTTGCCGTGACATTAGGCACAGGCGAATTAAATCAAACTCAAGATTAAAACACAATTTTAAGTCAAACCTAAAGCAAGCGGATGATATAGAAAGCACAAAATAGGACCCCTTAATGGATTGTAGCTTGAGTGAACGCCTTACATGTTTGTTTTTTCTGCGTAGTTAGTAACTTGTTACAGGCATGACAGGTGGAATCAGTGAACGTGTATCTAGATTACGGGCTGCCACCAAGGCGGGCTGCCACAATTACGGTCGGTGCCGAGCTCTGATTAACCGTACACCCGGATACCCGATTCAAACTAGGTCACGAAGCTCAGTTCTTTCTGAGTGGCATTGTACCACTGAATAGCAAATTTACTTGTCATAAACTGATATTCATCCCAACGCCATCAGCTGTTTTAGTGCACTCAAGAAACACAGGTAGGCAGTAACAACATGAAATAATAACATAGTAATAATACAAAAAGCGTGCTCAAACATTGGACCTAATCCAACTCATCTTCCCTCCCAGCCCCCCCCCCCCCCGTAATAAAAAGAACGCCCACATGCTATATTCATGTAGGAAAAAAAATAACAAGAAACTGAAGAGATACAATCACACAGTACACACAGAGAAATTACGGTTCTAATTTGCACCCTACAGGGTGCATATCGTTGTAACACCAGCGGCTCCATTTAGGGTTCTATTTTTGGGGGTGCTTATTTAGCACCCTATATTTAACACCATATATGGTGCATATTTGCACCCCTCCATTGGGTTCCCTTTCTGCACCCAATAGGGTTCATATCGTTGTAACACCAGCGGCTCCATTTAGGGTTCTATTTTTGGGGGTGCTTATTTAGCACCCTATATTCAACACCATATCTGGTGCATATTTGCACCCCTACATTGGGTTCCCTTTCTGCACCCCATATGGTGAACAAAAATTCAGGTGCAAATTTGCTCCCTTTCTGGTTCATATCGTTGTAACACCAGCGGCTCCATTTAGGGTTCTATTTTGGGGGGTTCTTATTTAGCACCCTATATTCAACACCCTATAAGGTGCAAATATGGACCTCTATACAGGGTTCCCTTTCTGCACCTCATACCTGCACCCATTATGGTTCATATTGTTATTGTTGTAATTTTGCACCCTATGGGGTGATAAAGTCACCGCAATATAGGATGCAATACAATTTGCACACGTCTCTATATAGGGTTACCTTTCTGCACCCCATATGGTGAAAATTATAACCTTTTTTTTTAAACCAAAATAATTATATACTGGATGCCTTCACTGACTTCACAAACAATTACCTAATGTCTACTGGATGCCTTCACTGACTTCACAAACAATTACCTAAGGCAACACTCCAGACATGACGCAAAATAGCATGCATAGATTTACACACAGTTTCTCAGTCAATTAAATCCACAATCTTTCGAAAAATGAAGTCAGAGACTTCAATTCAACAACAAATAGAACATAAACATGATGAATACAGTGCATACTTACATATCAATTATTAACATTTTAATATATGTCTAATGGAAGAGGGACAAGTTAACAGCGATTTTCTTTTTCATGGTTTACTTTAAAGTGAACATCAAATATACATTGTATTTCTACAAATTCTAATACGAGATGCATATTTTGTCATAAAAAGGGCAATGTACATCAAAAATGTATGAAATTTGGTCAGTACATTGAAAAAGAAAAAAATATTTGTTCTTTCCATCAAATGATTACTTTTTCTTTTAAAGGAAGTTACCACATTGACAAAAAGCACTAATTCTTTTTATTTAAAAAATCCCTGAAGCTTGTGCAGAGTAATAGTAAACTGTGTGACAAATATCTTTCACATTGTCCTACTACTTCTAGAATGGATCATAGATATGTACCTTGAATTTACCGGTACATCTTAAGCACCTTTATGTGTAATCAAAAGCACCTTTATGACGCTCTTAGACATTAACAGCGATATGTCAACTCTGATTTCTCGTACACAAGTTATTGCCAAAACAATGAAGGGTATGGCAAAGTTCTGTCATATATATTTGAAACTCACTACTTGTACTGACATATTCCATCCAATTCCAAACTTGAGAGCTAGCGAATGTGCGCCATTATACAATTAGTATACTTCACATTTTGTTTTTCATATACAATTACACCAATGATAAGAAAGGTGAAAAAAAAGAATCAAAAAATGAAGAATGCACATCTAAATTTGGTTACTTTTTTATGCACACAGCTAAAGATATGTCCCAGTTATAAATCTTGGGCAGAATAGCACATCTGAAAACACTTTTCATTGCATCAAATTAACATTAACAATTCCACAGAAAATGTAACCTCAGAAAGGGAAAATAAAGTTAACCAATCAGTGGTATGACAAACTGGACATAAAGAGGAAGGAATATGTCTTGTGAGACAAGTTTAAAAACAATTTTTTTTGATACACTGTTGTTGTTTTTTCAAGCGATGGAAACAAGAAGCACATTGTACTCAGTAGACCATAAATATAATTACACAATGTATGCAGTTTAGCCCCAACATTCAAAATATTGTAAAGAGCAGTCGATTTTTCACATTCATAAAGCAGGTATTGGTATTGGCACCATCACAAGCATAATGATCAGAAGCAAAATATATTATTATTACTATCATCATCATTATTATTACTATTATTATTATTATTATTATTATTATCATTATTACTACATGTATTACCATCAATATTTTACAGAGATTTATGATCATGCTTGAGAAATACCTCAAGTGTTGATGTTACAGTCTCACAACTCTTCCAATCATTTTAACACTTAATTTTCACCAAACCTTACACAAATATATCAGCACTTTATACAACCTACTTAAAGAAAGCTTAAAATTATAATCAGAGTTAGAGGGCAAGTCCACCTTCATATAGACCTACATGTGGATTGAGTGAATGCGCAGCAATAAGCCAGTCGGGAGATAGCTCATGTGCACATAGGTACAACTGACCTTTCATTTTTCTCAGTTGGTTAGGCACTTCACTCAATTCAAAGTGACATAATGCAGCAGCTTGCCCACCATAGCCATTTATGGAACTCATATTCAAATAAAGAATGAACCTAACCAGTGTAGATGAAGTGACCAGTATGGTTCGTCAATCAACACTTAGGGAATCATCTATTTTATTAAGTGCTGTTTTGAATATGTTAACAAACTTTTTTTGTGTGTTAACATTGCCAAATACCAGGCTTGCTGTCAAGTGGATGTACTGGCAGGCACCATTTATAAGGATTCCATGAATAATCCTAGCATTACAGATGCTTATCTCAGTGAAATTAAAAAACCAACCTGTCTCTCGGTACAAATAACCTTTTTCCGCACATGCTCAAACTGGTACCCCGAACTGGCTTATACTATTAGAACACATCAGTAAAAAAAGTGAAAAGCGGACATTCAGTTCAAAAGTTAATAATCTTTAAATCATTTGTGCAGTCGCAGCAGAGTGAGAAGAGTTTATGATGTCACATGCGTAGAACAATTCAAGGAAAACCTAAAGAGAATTTCACTTTTTTTTTCTTTTAGGTAAAACATGCACATTTCCTCAACAAGTCACTGACGTATGTAAGGGCAATGATAATACATGTAGTTTCTGCCTTCTTAAAGAGTGAAGTCCAGTGTTCATTTATATGCAAAAAAAGTAGATATGATATGTTGAGTTTTCTCAGGTTTTGGAACAAACTCTATTTTTCAATCCTTATATACATAAAGGGTTTGTGAGAAAATCATGCTTCTGTCAAGTGTCACATAGCTACTCCACTTATGACATTGCATTGCCAGAGATTGCCCAAAATTGACATACATTGTGTGGCTGTCTACTACAAAAAACAGCAGGCGACTTATTTTTTTTTTTGTTCCCTACTTAAACAATCAATTCAAAGTGTGCATGTGTTATTGAAGCACTGAGGCTATCGATGGTGAAGAAATATCTAATATATGAACAATACAAACTAACCCCATCTAGTATGAAATATAATGGGAAGCATAATTTGAGTATTTCATATCCATTAGCAGATTCATATTTTCATCCATAATCCACCCCCCCCCCAAAAAAAAAAGAAAAAAAAAGATAAAAGTGAATAGAAGTCAAGTTCTCTTTAGGTTGTGTTTAAATTTGTAATTTGCCAGTTCGTTCTCTTGTATTTTTCTATTATATATTTCTTTAGAGTATTCTTGTAAATATTCAAGCCCAGTGCATTCTAAGAAAGGGAATAACCTGACAACAGTTTAGAAGACAGAATAAATAGTTATCGTTATCTATGAAATTAGACATTTTCACATATATTTTGCAAAAAAAAAAAATGCTAATCTTCATTTCATGGAGTGGCTTCATGCTCACCCTCGGCTAAAAACAGGGAGGTGATTACTTTCTGGATTAAAATGGAAAGATGTTTCTAGAGCCGTGGTGTTTAGCAATTCTAATGGGGGGGGGGGGGGGGATTCAATGTGACCCGTCTCAAATTTTATATGGTTTAAACATACATGACATAGCCTATGACATAGGAGTCTCATTATTATGCCTCTGCCCTGAATGGTGCCGGAGGCATATGTTTTCAGGTTGCCTGTCTGTCTCCCGGTCTGTGCGGATGTATCTACGGAAAAATTGATGGGCTTTCATCAAACCTGGTTCAGGGATACTACATGATGCGGATGATCTTATGGGCTTTTGGACTATATCTGCTAAAAGTCAAAGAAAATTTGAAAATAACGTTTTTGCTACTTCTCTAGTCAGGGAAATCGGTGTACTCGTGTGTACTGGTTGGTTGGCGCATTCAGTTGGGTACAGCAAGGTTTCATCCTCTGCTTTCACAGGAAAGCCGACTCCCAACTTCTTGTTCTCGTAGTCAAGGTATATCTGATCCTCTGCTTCAGCAACCTGCAGCTTGGTCTTCATAGCTAATCTCATCTTACGCTGCATAAGTCGAAACTCCTCGAGCTCTAGTTTTTGATGCGTTTCTATAGCACCTGCTTCAGCTGCCAAATAGTATGCCCTTCTGGCCATCACTCTCAGAAGGACTGGCATGGCTTCCACACTGACTCAACGAGGAACCAGGATTGACATCCTGAACATCTTCCATCTCCAGCTCTGGCATCCTATATGGCTCACCAGTCTCTCGAGGTTGACCTGCATCACTAATCCTGAAGACCATTATTGAACTTGATGCATAGTGAACTCGATGATGAATAATCACAGGTCCCTTTGGCCCAGTATGAGACCAAGCTAACACCATGCATCAGCATGGATCAGCAAGGCTCAACCTGTAATTGAATAAAACAAAGTTCAACATACAATCAATATTGGAATATCTACCTGCTAAAGTATGGGATCAAGTAGTTGTACTTCTGAAGTGATTTACCGTTTACATACCTTGTTTGTGTGACTTATTTTATGTCATATGTCTAGCACATGCAACTTCTCCAGTAGATATTATCTAAATTCACATATCGTGTATCATTGCTTATGCTCTGTGACTATGGCATTGCTAATTTATAACACACATTCTATTTTCATTGATAGACAACGAGGAGTCAAGGCCAACCTAAATTTTCTGACTTCAATCTTCATACATGTCTTGAATTCTCCTAAATGAACCAGGAACGCTATTTTTCTTCATTAGGCACATCATACATGCCTACATCGTTCTTCGTGTCAACTTCACAGAAACCAATATCCAACTGAGCCTCAACTCGGCTCAAACGTAATAATTCCTATTAACGAATATGATGCGACTATATCCGGTCACCTATTTACGTACGTACCTTGGTAACTGCGTCCAGCAGCCCCATACGCATAGCGTAATTACGCTATGGCTATGCGTATGGGGCTGTTGGTCGTAGTTAGTACCTTGGTTGAGGCTTTCCGTATTACCGTGCACTTTCATTGACTTATTCGCTATGCTTTACTGTATGTACCTGATATGTATGATCGCACTTCTGACACATGTTAGTACACATGTACCTCGATACAACTCTTTCGCATCAGTTTTCACCACTCAGCATTCGATTAGCATAATTCACACATATCATCATGATTACTGTGAAATATTTTCAACGGAATTATAGTACAACTATCTACTCACAACGTTTGGCTCATCAAAAAGATTAATTCATCATCCCAACCTCACGGTCGTCTGTCCATTTCAAATGAGGAACGTCAGTAGTATGCACGTACGTACGTATACCGCGCGACCAACGGCGTGGCGTGCGCATGCGATTTTAGCTTTGCCATTGACCAAGTGCTGAACGGTCCACGCGTGCACGCATAATACGTGTACTCTATGATAACGTCATTGAAATGATATTCTTGATCCCGGTGCGAGAAGAAAAAACAAATGTTTAATTCAAGTAGTAATTTTTTTAGTACAGTATTACTGATGACACTGTTACTCTTTAACAACGTGTAGTTATATTTTCAAATAAAAATATACGATAATATCCAAAAATAGTGTGGCATTTCAAGCAAACACCATTCAACACCCACATGTCAGCTTTCGGGAAAGACTATGGAATGGTTCCAAATTCGAACCCTTAAGACTTGGCTCCCTTTAGGGTTCGGATTTGCACCCCTACACCCATCCCGAACCCTATAAGGTGCCTTTTAGTTAGATTTGCTCGTAGGGTGAAAATATGAACCCTAATAGAACCCTAATTTCTCTGTGTGTAGACAACATTCTGTTTAAATGATACCATATAAAATTAACCTTAGCCAACATCTGCCTCTGCTCATAATCTAGGCTTGGAGGAAGCTAGAATGTGATCGTGTTTTGAAAGTGTGTGTGCATGCAATTATCTGCCAGAGAAAAGGTGAAGATGGGTAAGGGGGTTGGAGAGGCGATGGGGTGAAAAGCTGAGAGAGCAAGATTTGGTGAACTTGATATTGATGACAGAACGGCTCTTAGACGATTCAATTGAAGGATACGTCAAGTGAGGTGACTAATTTCGCAAATATCGACTAATCTGTCAATTTTCAGATTCCAAACTCTATCATATTTCACGGTTACTGCTTCACACGTAATGCAATTTTCATCATTTTGTTGGTTTTTTTCTGTATAATTTGCATTATCATTCCGAGAGGCCAGCTTTGCGTGTGTATAAAAGGCGGAAATTTCACCGCAATATCCATGTCTTTGCTCAAGGTGTTGTTTTATTTGACTCTAACAGTGCTTCGTACACTGTTTTTGCCCACGGCTTAAATCTCGATTTTGTTTTTTTCCCGGCTCTATTCTTCACCAGGCACTGGGACAGGTAATACAAACTTCAGTTTTTCTGTGCGGATCGACCGGGCGATCGATGCTGATACACCGTCCATAATCAACTTAACAGCAACTTGCCCCAGGGGGTCGAAAGAATAGAAGTGAAGTTGAGAAGAAGGAAGACAGAGAAAGTGGAGAAATATCGAACAGAGAGAGGGAGAAAGAGAAAAAGAGAGAAACTGAGTGACACCTGGACGACTATTAGGGGAACACAGGAAATGGACTTGGACGATTAGAACACAGGAAGACGAAAAAGAGATAGAAAGATAGAAGAGAGAGGTTTGTGCGATGCACCGATTGACAGATAGAAAGAAAGAAAGAGAGAAACTGAGTGACACATGGACGATTAGGGGAACCCAGGAGTGGAAGAAAAAGAGATAGAAAGATAGAAGAAAAAGAGATTAGTGCGATGCACCGATTGACAGACAGAAAGAGAGAAACTTAAACTAGGTGACACGCATTGAAGGTGAGAGAGTGAGGTACGGTGACAGAGACAAATCTAAACAGTAGGAAGAGACGTGGATAGATAGATCGAGAATAAGAAAGAAAGGGAGATAAAGACAGAAAAGGTATACCTGAGAAGTCAAATCACACAGGAATTTAGAATTTATCTTATCGGAGAGACGAAACATAGGAGCGGAGACAAATAGGAACGGGGGCATGCAGACAGGAGAGAACAGACGGTGAAGACAAAGCGGTGAGCAGCCATTTGGGAATAAAATGACATTTACAAAGCGGTACATTGGAGGATGGAAACGATGCTAAAGCTTCTAAACAATTGTAAAAGTTTTCCAAAACATGCCTGTCGGTAGCTTTTGACTGTCAGCTGGCATTAGCGTCCCTATTCTTCTTTGTCCAAGAAGTTTGGAAGAGAGGGAAAAGGCCTTACCAGTTAGTTTGACCCGTTCCCTTTCCCCTCTATCAGTCTATGAAATCCCAGTGAGTTTGCTTTGATTTTTTTCGAGTTTGTTTGTTTGATTGCTTGTTTGTTTGTTTTGTAGCCATCTTGCCTGGCTAAATAATGAATTGCCCGAACCAGGCGTTACTCTTCAAAAGATGAATAGGTCGTTCATGCGTTGTTTTCAAGCAATTCTTCAATATATTATGGTTCTCTCTTCGGCGGGAGAACGTATGTCCTTCTGAGTGGATACAATCATATTTCGTCCTTGCCATGACTCTGTCTCAACGTCTTAGTCCTTTAGGATATCTTATAAGCTCAGACTGTAATTGATTGTTTTTCTGATTTTTTTTTCTTCAAAATAAGGGCTTGTATTTACATTACACACATACATACATACATTCAACAAACACAGGCAAGTCACCAGTTTTATTTTAGCAAGTGAATGTGCCTTTATCAACTATTCAATGAGCAACACTTCCTGCAACTGAATAACTTCTCCCTCTCCAATATACTGGTCTTGTTGTTGTTGTTTTGTTTTTCAAACTGTAAACGATTACCTGACCTCGAGCAAAGATTTGAAAGAGTTCATTTTTTCCTTCAATATTTCAAGAGCGTGAAATCCAGTGGCAATAAAGCACCGCACAGTAATAATGAATGAGCGACACAAAAGGCGACGGAAAGATACAGAAATGTCAATACAAGGAGAGCCAGGTTGCAAGAATGAACGAGGTAATGAAACAGGTGGTAGTAAGGCGCAATGGTGCACCGAATTCAATACAAATAACAAAGTGGGCGCGTCGCTAATGACAGTGAATGGAGTCGAAAGTTATATGTGAATGGCAATTAGTCAATTCCTTCTTTCAATCCCTTCTTCATCGCTGATGTGAATGATTCCATGTGTATTGGTCTGTTGGGGATCAGGGAGGGGCTCATAAGCACATGTGTTGATGGTGTCACTTTGTTATATTATGTTACTGAATTTGATTGCAAAATGCAGCCGAGAACATGTTTCATAAAATTAATGGATGTAAGCGTACTGTTGTAATAATGCAGGTTATCATTACAATGAATGCATACAATGAACTAAGTTAAATGACTTTTGTTTTTCAATATTCCTTACCTATAAATCCACCTTGTATGCGTGTCTTTTTCGAAGTAATCGATGTTTTACATTTTACTGCTATGACATAACTACGATAGCTCATTGCGCTCTGTTACTACATACAGGTGGTTTTTCTGGTTCGTGACTTTATTGACAGTTTTAAAATTATTGCTTAGCTTATATCTGTAATCTCCTGATTAGAAACGACACCACACCAACTCACCACATCTCTATAATAGAAAAACTAAGACATACTCATAGAATGCATCATGAAACTGGATGGCGAAGATTTTGATGATGCAAAAGAAAAAACCCACCTTCATGTACGTTAACTTGTCTAACCATATAGAGCTACCTATGAAGCTCCATGGCTTAACACAGTATATAACACGATTATGTTCAACCTTGATTTAAAAACACAAACGAAACGATGATCATATAGTTCTGTGTACCGCCTGCACTGTTGAGCCCTCATTTCTAATCCCCTTTCCTGGGAAGGAAGTTCGGGCGAACAAGAGAACGACCTTTGATTGAGAGTATATCAGGATAAACAAAAAATAATCGAAGTGTAGTTCCTGAGGTACTCTAACTAACCTGCACTATCAGATATTTCTCCCGGAGGTGATAATATTGCAAAGAAACATATAAGCAAGCAAATCTGACAAGTTTCAGCTTTACTGACTGTTGTCAACTTTTGTCGAAATCTTGAAGTGCCAATATAAAGGATGATGTCGAAATAATCAAGCAAAGTCTACCGCACTTCTAAAAAAAAATGTTCGTTTACAATGACTGAAAAATGTTTGTCGCTTGCTCAATTCCTCTCCACTCATAAGTACCTGGCAAGTCCCCCTCGAATCATAAACGTTACGGCAGCTGAAAAAAGAAAACCCGAAACATGATTGAGAGAGTAAGATACTCAAACATGAAGATGCTCCTCGAGATCAATAAATCACGGGACAGCTTTGATTATCAATTAATCGTTGGCGTTTTCATGACTGCCTATTTTTATGGAAAACAAGAATAATTTCAAACAAGTCATAATCTTCCATCTCTATCATTTCCTGTCACCGTTATGTGCTTACGAGCTGCAAACAACTTCCAAGTTTCGAAAAGCAATTTCTCCCTGATATGAAGATTCATGAGCCGTCTAAAAAAGTCCTCCAGTTTCACATTCATTAGACACGAAAGACGCGAAGAGTTTGCTGAACACTCATGCTTGAAAGTTGTTATTCTCGAATCAACCACTTTTTTATCAACTCTTGACGCGAATCCTAAATCACCGTAACGTCAAAATATCGGATTGATGTATTTGACGTACTTGGGAAAGACAAAGCCAAAGTTATGAAAGTAACGACTCGATAAACTTAAGTAAAGTGTTGTCCCATAGGTACTGACTATTTTTCTTTTCTTGTTTTTTTTTTCTCTTTCACTATTACATTACTATAAAAGTATATTGTATATTTAATGGAGAAAAAAGTTAAAAGAAAAAAGTAAAAGTATCTTTATACCGTTCTTTATCTTCTTTTCCATCTCTAATATAGTTTTCATGGAAATTCCATATTGATAGTATATGTAAAACTACATGTATTTCACAAAATATTGGTATAATTAACAAGATTAAATTTTGTCTTCCTTTGTTGTCCCTGATTACAATATATTCATCTCTCATATTGCCATACTTAAATTATAGTATTCTTGCGTGGGGAAATACATATCAAACACTCTTAGATAAATTACTTCTATTACAAAAGAAATCACATCGTATTATATGTCACACTGCATTTCTGTCTCATACTGACCCGTTATTTTCTGAAAACAAAAAAAAATTGAAAATTAAGGATTTGTATTTGCATAATTTAGGACAATTTATGCATAATTATGATAAAAATAATCTTCCAGATAAATTTGAAACAATGTTTCCAAGAAATCAGTCCGTTCACAATTACCCAACAAGACGTTCGAATGAATTTCATTTGCCCTTTTTCAGAACTCTGCTGGCTCAGAATACTTCATTTACGATGGGCCAAAGTATTGGAACTCACTTCCTAACGATATTGTAACAGCAAGAACTTTGATTTCTTTTAAGAATAAATTGAAATTATTTCTATTGAAATCTTATAACATACAACTGAATTAGTTATGTTTCTTTATCTCAATTAAGTCATCATCTTTCTTTTTTTATATATGCATTAATCAATTACATATCAATTATCTTTTTATTATTAGAGTAAAGTAATCTGTCAAATGTAAGTCATCCTCAGATTTTACTGTTATTGAACAGTGTATCATTGTGTCTATTCTCTCCTTTTTATATGTCCGCTCTTTTGCATTCTTTCCGGTATATATACCCAATTCTCCGCAATATTATTCTAGGGTGCGTCTTATTACTCCTACATGCTGGAATTCAGTTTGCTTGTGCCCACGATGGCGTGTGTTGCAGTTTCATTTTTTTTTCTTTTTTCCCTCTTTTTTCCCTTTTTTTTCGTTCCTTCCTGTTACTTCATTTTATGTCAGTTGACATTGGTTTCTTTGATTTTGTTTCATATATTTGTTTGTAGTTTCATGAAGTCATTATTCGTTCTCTTGCGTATTTCTGAGGGTCCCATATTATACAAGCTTGGCCTTTTAATGGGACCCTCCATTTCCATTCCCATTCTTGTACTATGCATATGTATATACCTTATAAATGCAATTATGTTGTTACTCATGATCACATGTATTTTGTTAATGTACGTTTTTGAAACTATTACAAATATGTTCTGTTAATGCATTGTATATAATTTTTCCTGTTTATTTGATGGAAATGAAAATAAAGTTGAATTGAATAGTGAGTTATGAATCAATTCGAGCGGCTGGCTTGTTGTATGGCTATCGTAACGTGCACTCCATTATTGACAGAAATTAAATCACCTGGGATACCTTTAAAGCAATTCAAAGTTTAGAAGAATGAAATTAAAGAAGTCCACCTTCATATACATAAGGATTGAGAGAATGCAGCAATATTAGTAGAACACATCAGTGAAAGTTTGAGGAACATTGGACAATCCGTTTAAAAGTTACGAATATTTGAAGTATCTGCGCAGTCACTGCTGGAAGAGAAGACTATTACAGTGTATGATGTCACATGCGTACAACTATATAAGGAAAATAAAAAGAGAATTTCACAAAACTTTACTTTTTGAATAAAGTGCACATTTCTTCAACTTGCTAATGACGTATGTTAAGGGTAATATTATTCCCCCTGCCTTCTGAAAGAGAGAAGTCGAGTGTTCTTTTGTTATGCGAGAAAAATGGAAATGTGTTGAATTTTCTTTATTCTTTCTTTATATCGTTGTACTCATGTGACATCACAAGCTATAGTAGTCTTTTCATCCAGGAGTGACTGAGCAGAAACTTCAAAAATTCATAACTTTTTAACGGATTGTCCGATTTTGCTCAAACTCTCACTGATGTGTTCTATTGATATTGCTGCATTCACTCAACCCACATGATTGTCTATGAAGGTGAACTTGTCCTTTAAGAAAAACAAATTCCTGGTATGCCTCGAGGATTGCTTCCAGGTACCGATATATAAAAACAGGCATACAAGATAATATCCATAAAAATAACCTATAGCTAGAAAGATTGATCGAGGAAGAATGAACTGATAAAGGGAACCGAAGTTGAAATCGTATTATAGGCATGGTAGGGAGACAGTTTCTCAAGACTTACGGATACGGAGGGACTCACAAAAATACCATGGATATACAGATTCTGAAATGAATGCTTTGAAGGCAGATGCGTTTATAGATATATTGGCAGTTTTAGTGTATTCACTTTCATTCGTTGTTAGAGCGAGAATATAATCCATGTGTAATGAAGACTCTACATAAGTTGTTTGCTTTATCATTTGCATTACAGAACATTCATAGGTTTGTGATTAGCTTTCATGGAAACTGTCAAACAACAATAAGATAAACAAACATTGAGAGTTCTGGACTGTTAGTATAAGCGGAGTTGCCGGGGCCGTGCATGCTTCTCATATCTATACCGCAGTCAATACATTCATGACCATACATTTCTGATTTCTGGAAGAGAAAAATTCAGAATCAGAAGATTCGCAGACCAACGTATCAGCGTCTCAGTTGATAAGCTTATGCTGCATTATCCATTGCGTATATTCTACTGCGAGAGCAGGTGACAACCCAAAATAGATCTTTGATATTACGATTTTTTTTTTCCGGAGGGGGGGGGGGGTACCGAGAAGAATAGAATCATCCTCAAATAGAACAGACAACACGGGAAATCCATTTAATGTTTCCCGCCAACGAAGAACGTCCAAGTACGGTGTCTGTACACACAATGATACCCGAAGTCAAAATCGCGAAACACGTAACCACAATCAAACACGCACGTACACAAACCAATGATCGGAGGCAAGATTTCAGCTCTTCTGTCGATTTAGGTTCATCTGTCACCTGCTAAGATGGGTCGTACTGTTTGATTATAATAACAGCAATGTTATCTTGTGTCTTTTCTGTCCCTTCTCGTCTAGGCCTTCACCACTGAATGTCTCCGCATTGTAAAGCGATGAGAATCGTTATTATGAATACCTAATATAAGGTAGGTCCTTCAAAATATCAGCATGTGTTGGTTAGCATGAGAGTATAGACATGATAACTCACAAAACTGGAGGTTTAGCGCATTCCGTCCCTTACGAGCAGGGACAAAGATCATATAAATCATAATGCATACGATCTTGTCTATTCTAAGAGTAGTGACGTAATATTTGAAGAACATTATTCCAATCATAATAGTTGGTCCTGAGGTAGGCTTGATTACTTACCTAATCTTAGACGTTTATCTCAAGACTTGTCTTCATGGTTCTGCCCCCGTTACAGTACCTCTCTAATTCAAAGTTACACCCCCAAAGTATATAATGATCACCTGTTTCTGGTTCCCTTGTTGTCCCTAAAGTCATTTGATCATGGGATCATTTACTCATGCATGCCCCAAAATCCAGAACAGCCTTCCTGATGACATCAAAGTGTTGATGACATGCATGCGACTCCTTAAAAAGCAAAACTTTTTTTCTTTATTTTGTCCTAATTCTGCTTTGCTTTAATTGGCCTTGAGCACTCTCCTATATACAGACAGGAATTAGCACAATATAAGATCATTATGTATTATTATTACCTCACGGCCAATGGGCCTAAGACGAGATTGTTAAAAGAAGAAAGCGATACGAAGTGGCTATACCGTGCCTGCCTGCACGCAGACAGACTGGAATTTTCAGATGCAATAAACCACCATCGTGATGTTGACCTTTCTATTTCCGTCTTGTAGTCTTGACCTTCCGTCAACTCTGCGCTGAGTGGAGCTGACGCGAAGCCCGCGCTGCCACCTAAAATCGGAATCGCAAATGCAGTAACGCAACGCTGGTTGTGCAATCGTCTGGCATCGAGCCCACGCGTTTTGCGCGCATCGAAAGCATTTTGAACTCCCGCCTTGAGAGAGCCCGCTTTTTAGTCCGGGAGCCAGCGGGGGTCAGCCTAGCTGAAAAGGTTACCAATTTTTATGTGTATAGCAATTTAGTACATATGCCCCTGAGTATGGAAATGCACGTCTGGCTGGTCATCGGTGGTGGGTGTGGCCAGGAGGGCCACAAAAAGGACCCCCCAAAATTAGGCTAGCCTAGCTGGAAAAGTAACCCCATGAAAACCACTGGAACTTGTTCGTTACACTTACAGGATAAATGAATGACCATTGCCAGACGTTTTAAGTGGTGGGGGGTAGCCGCCAGACGCTCTTAAAGGCCCAACTCCAGCTAGGCTAGCCTAGCTGAAAAAGTAACCTCATGAAAACCACTGGAACTTGTTCGTTACACTTACAGGATAAATGAATGACCATTGCCAGACGTTTTAAGTGGTGGGGGGTAGCCGCCAGACGCCCTTAGAGGCCCAATTTTTTCCAGCTAGGCTAGCCTAGCTGAAAAAGTAACCTCATGAAACCCACTGGAACTTGTTCGTTACACTTACAGGATAAATGAATGACCATTGCCAGACGTTTTAAGTGGTGGGGGGTAGCCGCCAGACGCCCTTAAAGACCCAAATTTTTCCAGCTAGGCTAGCCTAGCTGAAAAAGTAACCTAATGTAACCCACTGGAACTTGTTCGTTACACTTACAGGATAAATGAATGACCATTGCCAGACGTTTTAAGTGGTGGGGGGTAGCCGCCAGACGCCCTGGCTAGGCTAGCCTAGCTGTAAATTAGGAAAGTAACCCCATGAAACCCACTGGAACTTGTTCTTACACTTACAGAATAAATGCATGACAGTTGCCAGACGCTTTAAGTGGTGGGGCGTAGCCCCCAGACGCTCTCAAAGACCCAATTTTACCAGCTATAAGGTCACATATTTCAGAAATGATAGCAGTGTAATTCCATAACAATACCGCTTGCTTGCGAGTTCACCTGTCTATAATCTATGCATGCCTTATTCTTTTGTTCGGCTTCCTTGAGCCCCAACTCATGCATTCTTATGGTGACTCTCCCATGTCATCATCCTTTTTCATTGCAATTTGTTCTATTTTTTGAAAATATTCTTATTCTTCATCCCAATTATCACAAATTCTGAAACTCTGTCCTCAGTATAACTAATTCATAGTTGTACAAATGTAAAAATCTGAGAATCACCCGGAGGTCTCCTTTAATGGGGGAGTTTCTTGAGCGCACAGGGAAACATGCTTTGAAATATCAATAGGGCAAGTATTGAGACGAAATACTGTAGAAATATGAGAATATACAGTGCTGTGGTTTTGGTAGAAGAAATAGGGTATCTGTATTTGTCCTCAGTGATAACCAAAAACCTTATTTGGAAAAAATAATAGACATCAAAAAAGAATTGCCCCAATCAAACATGTCGGGATTTTTCTCAAACATCAGTGTTCCCATTTTCTTTGCAGTGTAAAACAAAAATAAAAAACAAAAAACAAACAAACAAAAAGGGCCGGATACAGTATCCGGATGGAAATTGGTGGGATGGGCGTAAACCCGCGGGTATTATAACATACTGACGTGAAAAAAAAAACAAGACCAAAAACTACTTTCTTTCTGTGCCCTGGGGAGAAATATTAATCAATTGCATTTTGGAAATGTTGAAAATCACAACTTTTGATGAAATTGTCAGTATCTCTTCTTATATGAAGGCTTTTTTTATAATTAAGTTTCTTTCCTCTATGACCATGATAAAACAAACCCCTGATGATTAAAACAAAAGACAATTAAAACTTGGCAAATGAACTCTTTGGACATTAGCAAAAGGGAATACATTAACAGTTTTTGCAAACACTTTATACAATTGTCTAATACTCCATCAAGCTCATAAAAAATACAATTCTACTGCAACAAGAAATCCATTCAGTAAGACTCGTCTTCGGTGTACATAGCTTAAAATGCCAACTTTTTGAAAATAATTCCCCAGCTCTTAAATTTACTTTAAAAAGGGAAAGTAAAGCTCAACACCTTTGGCCTATGACTTTTTAGGTACCGTATCACCTTACGGTTGAGGAGATGGGTAAAGAAAAATTATTAACGAAATAAAACTTATAGGAACATGCTTCACATGACCTCACCGTTTTCTTCTCTTAAGAAAGAAACGAAATCTGAAAATTGTTTTTGAAAAGTGTTTTTGAACATAGTACATTGCAAAAGCAGAAAATATCAGTGTTTTTAAGAAACATAACTCACAACAACAAGGAATTCCTGTCGTATCTAGTATTGCACGTTTTGGGTTTGGAGGGTTTTGGATGCTAATATTTCAAGACAAGTTTATGCTCCGGCACTTCAATGACCTTAAATGTAAAGTAATGATCAACCTCTCTTGCCAATAAACTCAACATTTGCTGTTCTTCAGTAAAGCATATGACAGAAACATATGAGAAACATGTCTAAAATTCATATGAATAAGCTCACAGCAACAACAAAAATATTATGTTATCTATAAACTAATACTGCATGTACTTAGTTTCGAGGGATTAAGATGCAAAATGTTATGACAAAAGCCCCTACGTGGCTACCAGCAATTAAACATCCTTCAACTTCTTTAGCAAATGAGCTCATGTGTATCATCTTCTTGTTGAGAAGACGAAGATGAGTATTGATAAAATAACCAAACTATCAACTTTCCTTAACATGTTTTACATGAAATCATTATTGCCTTCTCGTAACGAAATTGAAAAAACCAGAACATCTGAAATTGTTCAAAATCGCTTCTTGATAACGATGAAAGCAAAGGAAACTTAGTGCTTGTAACCACTATGACACGTGTCTACAGATCTGTCATGCTCATAAGAAACGTAACTCACAGGAATATAATTTTATACAGTAAGTACTTGGTTTGGAGGACATTTAGATGCCAACTTTTCAAGAATAATACACCAGCACTGACATTAACTGATGAAAAAAAAAAGGAATGCTCAGCTTCTTTATCCAATTAGCTCACAGGTAATTCCTCGTAGTTGAAAAAAACGAGTACACATAAAAATATAGACTTCCCGTAACATGTATCACAGGTCATGATCTCCACGTTTGCTCCTCTTAACTTAAAAGAAATAAATATATACTTAAATTTGTTTTAAATGACCTTTAAACAATATGAAGAAAAAAATTATGTGTCTGCAAAGGCTTGACACGTGTCTAATGCTGGGTCACGCTCATATTAAACGTAGCTCACAGGAACAAGGAAATCACGTGTGTATAAAATAATACTGCAGAGAGGGTACAAAGTTGAACCCTTTATTGGGGGTGCGAAAATGTTCCCTTGGGTACATCTTTCCACCCACACTAAGTGGTGCTAGATTGCACCTCTTCTTGAGGGTGCATCTTTCCACCCACACTAAGTGGTGCTAAGTTGCACCTTTCTTGAGGGTGCGATCTTGCACCCTTTACCTTTCGGCGCACCTTTGCACCCCGTGTAGCCTTTACATCTTGGTGCAACTTTACATCCTTTCGTGAGGGTGCAAGGAAACACCCAAAGTTCCAAGATTGTGCCTTGTTTTGAGGGTGCAATCTTGGAACTTTGGGTGCTACTTTGTACCCGCAAGAAAGGGTGAAAGTTACACCCTCGGGAGCAACTTTGCCCCCTTGAAAAAGGCGCAACCTCGTACCTGTAGGTGCAATTTTACGCCCGAAGGATGCAAGAATGTACCCTCTCTTGAGGGTGCATTCTTGTACCTTATTGGTATGATGTTGCACCTATGTGGTGCTTATTTGCTCCATGACTGCTGCAAAATTGCTCCTTTAAAGGAGCAAGTCAGTGTCAATGCCTGCTCCTTTATAGGGACAATATTGCCCATCATCTCAAGGTGCAACTTAGCATCACATAATCGGGTACGATTTAGTTCCTTAACTACTCTAAACCTTGAATAGTGCGAACTGATGTAAGCCTATTTGCTCAGTATATAACTTATGTTGTTGTTGCACTCTGCAAAGTAAATTGGATTAGAGTAACTTGGATCTTGTGAATCATGAAATGTGTGTGCGTGTGGAATTTGTGAGTTGTGAAAATGTTAATGTAAAAGTTAACTTAGTTGTGTTCGAGTATTATACTGAAACCAAAATTTTACCCAATTACCTTTTCAATAAGGTGAGCACTATATCTATCAAACAGATAACCTTCTCGGCAAGAGTATACATCTGCATGAAGGAAGAGGTGAAAATATGATATGCAGTTGTCTGGATACGTTTTATTCAAAACGTTCTTGAATGCGTACTTATTCACATAATATATAAGAATAACATATGCTTCTTACCAGTACTCAAAGCCTCTAAAACAAGAGCATGCTTCTTACACTTCTAAAGTATACATCATATATTAAAAACAAAATGTAAGAGGACTTAAGAAGCTGTTTGTATGCATTCAAACGAATCCATATTTCTATCTAAAATCTAAAACGTGTCTTGTAAAATGGGAATTCGTTTTATAATGACGATGCCAATTGTCTTAAAGTCCTTACACGACATGTCTTGGAGTTCACGCTTATTGAAAACATGAGATTCTTGGCACGTAGATTACAACTATGGTTTAAAGAGTTAACTGAGATACGCATACCGTATACGGGCATTTCGATGAAAACATTTAAATACAAGTTACTGTAAATAATATGAAAATCAAACTTGATACCAGCCCTTATCGGCAACCAATACAGACTATGGAGGACTGCAGTTACAATTGTGTTCAGATATTGTTTTGGGTGATACACGCATGCCGACTGATTTGGGATCAATTCGAGTCCCTCGAGCTGAGATTCCGGAACTGCAATGAGCAAACCATCATTATGCATAACAAAGTGACTGAGAATAATGCATGCACCAGTTTCTGTTTCGTTGTTCTATACACAGAAAGTTGTTTCGTTTTCCAATCCTGTGCAGGCACACAGAGATTTACAGAATTCAATCATCTTTGGCTATAACGCCATGGTCGCGTGCAAAATGAATGCAGCTTATCTAACTTAACATGTAGTTACTGAATAGGGGACTACTGCATATTCAATTTATACACTGTTAATCGGATGATAGAACCTGTCAAAGAGTAAATTGCGGATATCATATACCATTGTCAAATTCACTTTCTGTTCTATACATAGTATCAATGGAATGTTATGAACCACTTCAGCATTACCAATCATCATAATTATTTCCCTGAAACGGCTGCATTTGTATGAGCGGGAAGAGTTTGGCATCATACATAGTAAGAGTCGTGACTACAAAACTAAATAGGGCCTGCATGTATTATACAAGGTTTTAGGACACTTTGAATCATGCCCCCCCCCCAAAAAAAAAACAAACAAACAAACAAAAACACCAACAACTTAGTGAAATGTTGTACAATGTATGCCCTACTTCCATTAACCTATGATCTTTGACCTTTGAAAACATGGCCCGCATTTTTTCAATAGGCATTTGGATGCAACGTAGGTATTATATAAAAGAAAAAATACATCTAACCACTTCAGAAATAATTATAAAACAAATAGCAAAATATTGACACGTTTACTTCTTCCGTAATGACATGACAGAAAACTTTCCTCACCGAATCGTTCTGCCGTAATTCATGAGCAAGTCATGGATATATACTTAGTTCGATTAAAAGTATACATTGAGTCATTGCAAAAGCATTTAATGAAAAGTATGCTTCAGAACTACATCATTGTCATTTATTCTATAACACTAATAATATAGAGCTATTGGTCCGCCATATTGCCTAACAGGTCGTTGTCCTCCTACCACATTTGTTTAGCAAATAAGGCACAGAATTTAATTTTGCACTTGTTGCCAAAGACTCTAATCTTCTTTACCGCTATTCTCAGACATGTATGCTGGTGCTGTATGAATTAGAAACGGAAGCTTACAAATATTCACCACCTAACAAGGCAAAAGCGAAGTGATGTCTCGTCCACGTATCGACTTTGTGATTACACAGATTTTCAAATGGCATAGGCCTAGTTCATTGACTTTTTGACTGTTGTCGTAGTCGGACTTCACCAATATTAACACTTGACAGCAATCATTAGATGATCTGAGGAGTGAATTTGGTGGTCATATAGCTCAAAAGTGTGGAAAGTTATTGAAAGAACACCAGAATACTATGTCGACAGTGTTTATCAGGTGAGATACAAACATAGAACAAGTTCCAGTGGGTTTCAGGAGGTTACTTTTCCAGTCAGGGCTATAGTCCAGCTGGTAAAATTGGGTCTTTGAGGGCATCTGGCGGCTACCCCCCCCCCCCCCACTTCTTAAAACGTCTGGCAACGGCCATGCATATATCCTGTAAGTGTAAATAACAAGTTCCACTAGTGGGTTTCATTAGGTTATATTTTCAGCTAGGCTAGCCTAGCTGGAAAAAGTTGGGTCTTTAAGGGCGTCTGGCGGCTACCCCCACCACTTAAAATGTCTGGCAATGGTCATTCATTTATCCTGTAAGTGTAACGAACAAGTTCCAGTGGGTTTCATTAGGTTACTTTTTCAGCTAGGCTAGCCTAGCTGGAAAAAGTTGGGTCTTTGAGGGCGTCTGGCGGCTACCCCCCACCACTTAAAACGTCTGGCAATGGTCATTCATTTATCCTGTAAGTGTAACGAACAAGTTCCAGTTGGTTTCATGAGGTTACTTTTTCAGCTAGGCTAGCCTAGCTGGAAAAATTTGGGTCTTTAAGGGCGTCTGGCGGCTACCCCCCACCACTTAAAACGTCTGGCAATGGTCATTCATTTATCCTGTAAGTGTAACGAACAAGTTCCAGTGGTTTTCATGAGGTTACTTTTTCAGCTAGGCTAGCCTAGCTGGAGTTGGGCCTTTAAGAGCGTCTGGCGGCTACCCCCCACCACTTAAAACGTCTGGCAATGGTCATTCATTTATCCTGTAAGTGTAACGAACAAGTTCCAGTTGTTTTCATGGGGTTACTTTTCCGGCTAGGCTAGCCTAATTTTGAGGGGTCCTTTTTTTGGCCCTGCTGGCCACACCCACCACCGATGACCAGCCAGACGTGCATTTCCATACTTAGGGGCATATGTACTAAATTGCTGTATACATAAAAATTGGTAACCTTTTCAGCTAGGCTGACCCCCGCTGGCTCCCGGACTATTTCGGGGACTCAGATTATTCAAGTACCCCTACTCGGCCAAACTCTTAAGGGAGAGTGAATTCTCGTAGTGGAAAGACTGCACGAAAAGTCTTCCATCAACCTAACCCTCTCATCGGCACCTGACGTGTGAAACAGAGAGAAAGCTTGCACTTCCATATCACAAATCAAAAACGCGTAAGGTGAAAGACCACACTCAAATATATTCATATGGAGATATATAAAGATGAAGCTTTATTGCAAAACAACCTAACTCCACTCTTGTTAAATTGAGATATTTGCGATCGGAGCAGTTAAAAAAACAATGACAATTATCAGAAAATATGGGATGTTTTTAATCATAGCCTTAAGAATATTCCTTGTTATGTGAGGTGTCACCCTAAAGGTTTTATTTCGCTTTATCCGATGACTGACATACTTAAAAGTGGATTGACATGTTTAAAAGTGGCGCTTAGCCCATTTTGCGATGAATCTCTTCATAAATTTATACATCGACCTAGGCCTAAACATGATCATGCGTCTGGAATAAGAATATAATGTATCGAGCCTCACCTTACTCATCAACGGCAGACAAGGTCGTGATTTAAAATTGACAAAAAAAAAACTACAAATGGCTGACGGGCAAAATATCAGACGAGAGGAGGAAACTCTTTCTCCAGCCTTCGTCTGCCGCCAAACTATCTTAAAAATCGATGCGTGCGCAAAAAAAAAGAAGGTGGGGGAATATGTGAAAGAGTAGCAGAAGTACTGAAAAGTAATATAGAGGAAAAGAGACGGGGGGGGGGGATGGGGGAGGGGAGGTGAAACTTGTATTGATTTGTCGTGGAGCAAAAGTTGAGATGCAATCAAGGCATCACCTGTCATTTTCCCTCTTCTTGTAGACTCCGCGGGGCCTCGAACCGTTGCCACCTCAGTGGATAGCGTATCAATTAGAGATGTGGAAGAAAAATCGGAATTGGCCTTAAGGTGGTTAAGAAGGGGGGGGGGGGGGAGATGAGGTGGGGTGTAGAGATAGGGGTATGGGGTATGATCCTGGAAGGAGATACACCCCATTGGTTTTAGCTCCTTTATTTTGTATGATAATCTAACCAAACTCTAGGGAAAATTTTGGTCCGACAGTGTAATGCTACCAAGTACTCAGCTACTCAAGCGATATCCGGATGAAAAGAAAGATGTGGAAAAAATGTAAAAATCTATAAAGCGATAATAAAGTCTTTAGAAAATAACTAAAGGGACTCCTGTTTAGGAAGTACAACGAATATGATGATGAAAAATACGAGAGAGAGAAAAAAAACAAAGAGAGAAAAGGATCGTAATAGATTAAAAAGCGAGATTTACATTTCCCGAGTAATAGATTGAGGATCTTGCGAAAGCGCTACAATTTTGATAATAATCACAAGGGAGTCGGGGATTTTATCTCGAGGCTGAAACTGTTCCCAATCCCTGCGATGCCCGGATCTCGGGAAACTCCCAAAGAGCTCAAGTAGCATTCGGAGAGGGCTAGCGTTCATCAGATTAGCTATAAATGGCTTCCAGCACTTATCTGTTATTAGAAAAAAGGGAGACACTGTTAAAATGGGACGGAAAACACAAACACAAGCAGACAGACAGACAAACAGACATAAATACACACATACAAACGGGCTGAAAACCGAACAAATCTGGGGAAGAAAAAAACTGGTGACATACCAAAACAAAATGATGGAGATGCATCGAAATGATAGACAGCATCAACGGGGGCGGGAGTCTAATCTTTAACAGATTAGTAGCAACGTCACAAACATTAGTAACATTTCCACACTTGTTTCACTTTAAGTAGGACTTTAAAGAGGTTAATTTGCTTTTCCCTCTTTTTCATCCTGCTCCATGCTGACGTGATTATGATAAAAAAGGGAATCACCCACAAAAACCTACTCGATTTATCTAATTATAACACCACAACGTGACAAACCTGGGACATGAATACAAAGAAACGGCAGAATCAGATTACTACCGACATCTTAAATACGTTTTAAACATTGTGCAAGTCACATCACATGTGAAGGGGATGCAACCAGCCAGCACTCCATTCATCGATATACGTGCAGCTGTCTGAATGTTGTTAAGGGCTTGGATGCCTCGTGATTGCAGATATTACTACAACAATGATTGCAGTCGTATTACAGCCATGACAACAGACGATATTACAGTGCCGCACCGTACTCCTCCGAGAGCGGAAACGGGTTCTTTTTTCTTTTCCGTATCATTTCTGTTTCCAACCATTTCTCTCCTCCCCCCCCCACCCCTCTCTCTCTCTCTCTCTCTCTCTCTCTCTCTCTCTCTCTCTCTCTCTCAGTCGACATTGTTTGGTGCATCAACCACTTGAGCGATGTGAATACACGTTACACCGCAATTTGAAACGAAATGAAAAAAAAAGTCGGGCAATTGCATGGTGATTCTAGCCTTCCAACGAAGTGAATGTGGATCAAGAAGAATTCTACGTCATAGATTTCGTATTCATTTTTCACCAAATCCATTGCGCCGAGCGGGCTCGAGACAACTGTGTTGTAGCGCGGGCCGCACAACAGCGTAACTCAAAACTGTCTGCTGTCGACTGCACCAAATTCTTCTTTGGCAAGAGCGTTTATTTCAAATAAGTCGCAGTAATGCTGTAAAGAGGATCACAGGGCTTGAAAAGTCTCGCCGAGGGAATAAGCACAGACATACCGCATTTATACGTTCCACCGTTTTCCTCTCTTCTCCCGCTCTCTTCTGCACTCTCTATTTTTCCCCACATTCTACAGCGAGATTACGTCTTGATCAGGCCTGCCGATGGCTTTATAAGCCCATTGTCCGCTAAGCTAGCAAGATGCAATCGTCTTACTATTGACTGAGGAACACATCTCACGCCAATTAGACTGATGCGATTTCTCCGACTTCCGATGATAGCTCTATGCGACGAAAGGCTTCTGGGCTTCAAACTTACATACCCATACGGCTGTGCATGAATGTATGCACAGTGTGGTTTGTGCTGTGTGTTGAAATCTTTTATGTGTGTGAGGGTTAGCCTGCGTTTGCATGTTTGCGTATAAACGTGTGTATTTGTTTGTATACATAGGCTATTTGCCATTACATAAACTATAGGCTTTCTTGATGGGTAAAGAAAAAATGAGAATACTAAATGGTCAGTCTACATAGATATACTGGTTGGTTATTGGCCATAATACAATCACGTTGCTAATGCAGCAAGGATCGAAATTGTTATATTGCGAGGAGTGACGTCACGTCAGTTAATACAATTCAAGAATTTGATTGGCTCCCGACGGGGCTAAAATGAAATGCAGTTTTCATGCAGACCATAGATATAACTACTATTGCCTTGTTTATCGTTGAGTAATGTATCATTATTTAGACAGTCCATTGGGAGATAAGATCAGATAATATTATCCCTCAACGCTGCGCTCTTCGGGAAACTCCCGTGGGAGCATCAATTGTTATATTACACCTCTAAAAAGGCAATACATGTATAATACTACAACAGCATTATCAGTCAAAACTTCACTCCAGTGTGTAGCATATGCACAAACCTTTTCACGTAATTTGCTTTACCATTGTTGACGGTATGGTTTTCATATTCGGAACAATGATGATTTCATTCATAACTGTCAACTTTTTGAACAATATTGTTCTCATTATGAATTGATTTGGAAATGAACGTTTTTAACAGAAGATACCAGAATGTTTTTGATATCATTCTTTTCTTGACCTTCAAGCCTAAAAGCGCTGTGCGCATCTCTTTGATGGATTGTTTCTCCATCGAAGTGCACACTATTGTCATTATCATCATAATAAATAAACCTCTTCAGGGCAACAAATTCATTCGTTTGCTCTCTGATAGTAATTCATTGTACGGATTCATGACGCAGAATGTCTTATTTGTGTAAATACGTTGTGCAACTGAAGACATATAGAACCCCTGCACATTATTTCTTTTTCAAAAGCGTATGCATTTTAGTCATAAGGGTAAATTTTTGCTTAGCCCCGGACTATCGGTGGGGGCCTTAGCTCCACCGTTGGTACGGGACTATCCTTAGCCCACTTTCTGTTTACACTCGTTTTTGCCAAAGTGGGCTAGCCCCACCGATAGTACGGTACTATCTGGCCCTGCAAAATAGCAGGGGTTAGCACCGCAATTGCGGTGCCAAGCAAGTGAGTGTAAACAGAACGAAAAAATAATCCTGGGCTAAGCGACGGAGACGAAGTCCGACCCTCACTGACCAATCAGAAACGAGGCAATCAAGTGCTGCCGGTGCGTGCGTGTACGTGTACAGTACACAGCGTAATTATGAATATTCATGTGGTTTGGAAAGTCCGGGGCTAAGAAATACGAGTGTAAAAAGGTCAGTTTTCTCCTTAGCCCCGGACAAGAGATAGTACGGGACTAATTGGCCAGTGTAAAAAGCTGAAAAAATTGGTACGGGACTAACGATAGTCCTGGGTCAGAGAAAGTCCGGGGTTAAGAAACACAAGTGTAAAAAGCCCTATAGTGTCTTGGATACAAACAGTAAGGAGGATTCAAATACAACAATAGTTTTCCAGGGAAAGGCGCTATGAACGTTTAAGTTGAAAAAAAACAGAGATGACATTTACATCACAAATAGATCAGAAATGGGCGAGGGAATGAAAATGGGATTACACTTAGCGCTGCACAAAGTAACGACAAGGGAGAGCGAGCAACAGCCAGACAGCAAGTTACAATGAACTCAAGAACTATTGTTTACTCTCGAAGAATGTGTCTGGTACTTTGACCCTTCATGGGAAAATGTGTAGATCATTTGATACACTCTCATCGAAAACATATTATATATAAACGTATTGTGAATACACATAGGCCTCAGATCGAATGTATATATATATATGTATATACATATATATATATATATATATATATATACATTCGATCTGAGGCCTATATGTATTTGCAATACGTTTCACGGTAATCTTGCTTGCGAATCGTTAAGAGGCAGTCTAATATCCTTTTGATAATCCAGTTATCGTTTGCGTGCCTACAGCCTCGGTGCTGTGGTAGTTTCTCCCCTTGCTCGACCCAATTAAAGGCGATGTTCACGCTCGTTGATACGTTGCTCGGGGGATGGGGAGCCCCTCTCTCCCGAGATGGACGAGATAAAAATGTACGTCGGTACAACTAACCCAAGGGAGCGCAGAAATAAAAGATGTTCTTCGCATAGCTCATGGCTCACTGTATAAGTATATGAACGAGTAGTGGAAACGGCATGTACGATACACACGATACCTGCGAGTCAATAATGCATAGGTATCACTAGAACGTCGTAAACCTCGGCAACATTTTTGTTTGCAAAGAGTCGACTGTTCAATAAACATTTTTTTTTTTGGTAACATACCCATTTATGGGAGAAATGCCAATTTCGAATTAAGGCGCACAAAATCGAAATCAAACAAGGACAACAGTGGCTGTAGGAATTTAGATATGTATAGATAGGTATATATAGGTATATTTAGTCGAATTTATGGATGACCAAAATAGCATAAAAAGGGGTATAACTATGACTTCATTCCTGGTCAAAAGCATCCACTAAATGATTTAAAGTTCACATTGCACAGGTAGCCTATGTGGGGCGGTAACCATGTGTGAAAAAAATGTTAGGTAGTAGCCTTACAGAAAAAGACAAAAGTTCATTTAAAACGGATGAATTTATTGAGATACGTGCGGAAAATGATTAACAATGTATATAGACGTAGTAATGTCGGTATATTAAGTGACCTCTAGCTTGAAGGCATGAAGCAGGTTCTGCTTTGCAAATTCACCAAATATTTCATGAAATTTGATGTTGAGTGCAAGGGCATTTACTGGAGCTTTTTATCCTATTTTAAGGATCATCACTGGTGAGTGGTACTGCAGTATTTTGCCTGTTGTCTATCTGATGGCATCGCCCTGATGGTAATGCAGTTCGTGGATAAACTGACGATGTTCTCATAGAACAAAAAGAAATTCTGCACGGCATGAAATGAAGACGCGCCGACCTCATCCCCCTATTCCTGATCACATTTAATCATCACGTACACACATACACGTACGCACACACGCACAAACACACATACATTTTTCTTTTTGTAAAAATCGTGTGGACGGTATTCTTACATATCATCACTCGCTTTTTTTCTTCAATGGAGGGTCTATTAGCTCACCTTGAGTATCTTTTTTTTTTCTGTTTTCATTTGAGAGAGGAATAGAGAGGAAAAGGGTTGGGGTATGTGGGTGTTTGTGTGTTTGTGTGTGAGCGAAACAGTGGGCGTCTGTTTGCCAGTGTTTGGTACTGTCTTGTATTGTATTTTTGCAGCTTGGTTGTGCGCACGTTTTCTCGGCTGCCCATCAGGTTGACCGGTTGCTGCGCGCAGCTCGATTTGATTATACGGACGGCGCTTTTTTATTTTGACGCTGACCACAGAACGGTCCCGACACCTGATGCCGCAATACCACTTGTTCTCTTTTTCACAGGCACGTGAGATGTAACCTGATCATTTGATTGTCAAACAAGTGAGCCGTCTGCATGAATATCCAGCTATGATATTCAATGCTATCCAATCCACTCTCCTGTTTGAGGAATCCATATCTGCCAAAATGCTGCAGTGAACATACTCCATATTATCCACCGACAATCCCGGTGACACACATCATATGCCACTTCTGAAAATTTTTCGTAAATATCACGGGTAGTCATATTTCCTTAATGCTTTTTATTGTTTTTCTATCGGAAGAAATCTTTTCTGTGATTGATCGCCAATTCGTGCGGAGGACCAATAAGCACGGTGATCGCGGTTGATGGATGTGTTGAAGTGGTGTGCATGAGAAAAAGAATTCACAGGGGAGAACGGTTACTCTTTACCGGAAGACAGTGTGATGATAAAATCATAGAAGAACCTGTTGCTTTTCGCAGCAGCGCAATGATGGAGTGTGAGGAGCTTTTTTTTTCTTTGTTTTGTTTGCGTAGACAGTACCCCAAATTTATCAACGTACATTGTGCGTGCGCGTTGGCGCCAAAATAGTCGACAAACATGACAAACACAGCAGCAGACGGTACGTGGTGTAAAAAGCATTTTGGCGTGGAAGAGAGCCGCACAGAAATCACACTGAACTTCTACCGGAAGTTGGTGTTCATTACGGAACAAAAGCGTAACATCTGAATCTGCATAGCAGCGCAATTCAGTTTTAGTTGCAAGTTGCTCTTTTTGGACCATATCAGTATGGTAAAAGACAGGGATAAGCCTATATAACGCTACATAGCGTACATATTTTTTTTTCACCCTGTCGAAGTATGTGGCATCATAATTAACGTAACGTAAACCCTGTCATGTGGTATTGCGTTCAATTACATGTCTTTATCAAGCCGCGCAAAGGCAATTGCTCTTTCACCGCAACGCGCTTATAGTCTGATTACAGATGAGATTTTAGAGTGCTTGGAAATTTAAGCGCGAGAGAGAGCAAAAGAGAAAGAGAGGGAGAGGGAGGGAGAGAAGAGAGGGAGAGTAGGGTAGTAATTATAAGCGGAATTGAGAGCAGTCATTTGAAAATATTCGTTCTCCTACAACGGTGGGGGGGGGGGGGGGGGAGTAGAAAAAGGACGTGATGTGGAATTCATCAACTGCGGGAGAATTCACACGTGTTTAACACGTCATCACACGGCGCGAAGGGGGTAATAGATGAACGTGGTGAGCGTAAAGGTGGTAGTAATTTACACGAGGTTTGTGAGAGGGTGACAGAAACGATGACATCTTATAGCAGAAAACTGCTTGCACTTAACAATGGGGGCAAGCAACCGTTCAAGAGCCACGTCATTACTAACAGCTTCAAGGACTGACTTCCAGGGTGACTGACACACACACACACACACGCACACACACACACCCAAAACAAACAGTGAAAAGAGACACAAATGCCTGTACTTAAAATGCTTGCAATATGTTGCCTGCCTGTTTCTGTCAATATCAATGCCATTGGCATCCCACCTCCCCCCTGCATACGATGTCGTTGAGTTCTTTTAAAGCAGTGGTTCGGTGAGTGTGTATTCGTTATATGTATAATATGCATGCATAAAACATATCACTATTATGTATTATTGTTATCATTACTACTATTGATATCAGTATAATATTAGTTATTATCATCATTAATATTGTAAGTGTTATTGTTATTTTATGATTATTATTTCTTAATATTATTATCATTACCATTATCATTATCATCATTTACGCATCATTCCAATCAAATATATTTTATGTTTGCAAGGATTTGGATTGCCCAAGTTTTTGTTGTTTTATCCCACATCCAACCTGTTTTGAAATCGGGAGATTCGTTCATGAGGCTTTAAATAGTCTCTTTCATTGTTCTATTATCCACGAGTAGAAGACATGCACTATACACAAGTGTTGTGACGTTGTATGAGATCATAACAAAGAGGTTCTGTCTTTGGCTCATAACTTGTCACAGATCTAAGTTTTTTTTTCCCCTCAGTTTTCGTTAGATCTAATTATTAGATCTAATTATCAAAAACACAGGCACTCACACACACACACATCTTCATATATATATATATATATATATATATATATGTGTGTGTGTGTGTGTATGTGTGTATGGGCATATATATATATATATATATATATATATATATATATATATATATATATATACATATATCTACACACACACACACACACACACATATATATATATATATATATATATATATATATATGAATGAATGAATTTCTTTATTGTCCATAAAGGACATTCTCTTTTCACTGGCTTTTACATGTAGTCTACATAGTGAACAAGACAAAAAATTACAATTACATATTACAAATTGACAAATTCATCATAATTCAAAGGTACATATTGCATAACATATAATTCTGCTTGCCCAATGTATACATAAGGATAGCATATGAAATAGACCAAGTATGGATAATATACAACTTGCAAATCAATTTTAACCACAATATTCCATATTATATAAAATATATATAATATCAAAATATGAAAGTTCTGCGTCGGTGTGTAGTAAATAGATATCAAGTGTACAAACAGTCGTATAAACACCGCAGGAGCCGAAAAATTGGACTAATTTTTTGACTCCTGCGGTGTTTATACGACTGTTTTTACACTTGATATATATATATATATATGTATATATATATATATAAGTAGGACAGAGTATTTCGAGAACTCTAATCGTCAAATCTCTCCGTCAATCCTCTCTCAGTGAGATACCGCAGTATCTCTTATATATCTCATGCTCCCTGATTATTCCCTGTCTGCACACTTTATTTACTTAATATACTGGACCAAGGGTGCATTTGCATCCATTCTATCAACCGATCTGACTGAAATAGAAAGTATGACAATGAGTCATAGGGGGTGATGTTATCGCCATCACACGTCACAAATTTTCGAACCTCGTATGCAGATGATCAAATTGAGCTGAAAGGAATTATGTCATCACCAGTTACAATGAAAACCTGTATAGTTGAATGATGCATTTCGATGAAACGGATTTGACAATCACTATGCTGCTCATGTGATTCCGAAAAAGGAAAAGATTTGTCATAAAAATTTTTTCAACTTTCCTGGTGACTTATTGAAACAAACGTAAATATCACTATTTCAAGTAGCGCCTGAAAGGGTTAAACATTTTTTTTGTGCAATAGAGGAAAAAGCTACCAAATTGATACATCAAAATATCAAATTATTGTTTACCAGCAAATTGTTCAGATTATCTATTCAAAAGGGTTTTTTTTTTGTTCCGCTACCAATATATATATATATATATATATATATATATATATATATATATATATAAATATGATGCTCCTTTTTCCTCATAACAAATGGCCTGTAGGCAAGGTTTCGAGTTTGCGAATACCACTGTAGATATTTTTTTACTCTTTGTTCGTCGTACTTAAGTTTTGTGTTAAGTAGCTATCAGCGCTTTTATAAGCATGTTTTAATCAGTTTAATCTTCCTATCAAAGACAGAGCATTATAATGTGAAATATATTTCTACTGTAAAGTAATACAATACCTATATCTTATTGTAAAGTAATACAATGCCTACAATGTATATCAAGCACACTCTTAAAAATTAAATGGTGATTCAACAATCTAAACGTTTTCGCTCCTCTAACCTTTTGTTCAATGTTAAATACACAGACAAAATAATGAGCTACCATTTCAGAATGGGTACATCCAGCATTTTGAGTGTTGAATTTAACATTTACAAAAGGGTTGGCGGAGTGATAACAATTAAAATGTTGATTTATCATAATATGTCACTTTTTAGAGTGCATAATAAAATATGTGTGTGGTGTGAGAGCGTGTGAATATGTGGGTCTCAATTCTTTCTACGAATTTTTATGATCCTGTGACCGAAAGATTTAGTGGCAGCGAGAACATCTAGGGATCTAAAACAAATTTTAAACGTTTGAATGCTTGGGGATAGATACATTGTTGGGCCTTTGGTCTCTTGCCGAAATAAGCGCAATGAATGAAAACAATTTCATTGCTAAATAACTGATATGCTTGATCTGCTTACAGTGGTAAGGGGAGAAACGCCGCAGACAAAATAAAGGAGATGAAACTGGTACCTAATGCCAACATCCATTAAGCCAAATGAAGCATCGATTAATTCCCGTTATAAAAAGTCGAATTGCATCGGTTGCCAATAGAATATCAGAGACCGTTTCGAATTTGCTGTGATTTGAAATGTAATGCAGGTATATATCGAATGTCGGCAACAACGGCTCTCTTTGATGGAAACTAAATGGGTCAAGGTAGAGTGAATGTGAGGTACATACTAACAAAGCAAATATTTATTTAAAAAACAAGTGGGTGCGCGACCTCTGTCGTTCCCTTCCGGCATGAATCATTCAGAGAGCGCAGAGGTGGCATTCCTGCTGTTGACGTAGCTCTTGTTTCCGGAGTTTTACGAAGAACTGATTCAACGATGAATGACAAAGTGTTCTTCAGTGTCTTCCGGCTTGTCGACGAGTACTATTCCAAACTTCTCAAGCTTGTCTTCCCGATCTCTACAGAGAACCTCACCCGCATACCAGTACATCAAGGAAATGGCTCGTCTCTATCCTGCCCCTCCTCCCCGGGACTGCTGCGACCATCTCATTCCCATTGCATCTCCACCTGCCCATCACCTTTGGGGTAGGGGGTAAGAACCCGCCGAACTTGCTATTTCTTCCACTCGGAACACTTTCCAGTTGGTCACAGAGATGAAACATAATCACCAAAAAGGTCAAGAGCAATCTTCAATATTTCTTGTCTACATGACAGTTTTGTTATACTTCACTTAAAGTTGTATCACACATATTCTGTCTATTTCATTTATATTATTAGTGTATTGTATTGAAAATAATGAAGTGACAAAGTGATTGTCATGGAATCTGATTTCATTTTTAGTTCTCATGTATGGATGTCATCGGCAGTACTCGGTGTGGTGGAACGGCGTCTTCGAGTGTGGTGAAACGGTTCGTATAGATCGACAAATGGACGGGGTACTCCGATATTAAGCTTAGATTTAAAGGGATCCAACATTCACCGGGTACAGCACATCCAAACTTACCCTAAAGTAGAGCTATATACCATTGAGGGCAAAATTGCATGTTTGGTATTGGACTGCGGATGCCAAGTCTTTAGTCAAACTTCAGCTAACCTATATGCTATGATTCTTTTTATGCTAAACAATGCTTTTCTCTTTTTTCCTCTCTCTCTCTCTCTCTCTCTCTCTCTCTCTTTCCCAAACAATACGTCTTAATTTTCGAGGTACATCATCCCGGACGTGAAACCAGAAGCTAATAGTTGTTTATTTCAAATTCCACACTACTCTTTTGACATCCAACACCAGTGAAGGCCATATCACACCTTTAAGGACTACCTTACAGTACCGAACCACTAATGATGGACTTTGATAGCTGAGGAAACATGGACTTGACTATTATATGCGTTGACAGGAGCGATCTCTGCTTACACAGAGGGGTTTGCCAGTTACCGAAATTCGAGATGACAAGAGCTGTGGCTATATTGACTCAGTTCACGTCACATAACAGTCACGTGACATTAAGCAGCAGCGAGGCGTATATTACGCGCATGGATCTACATAACATTGCACTCATAGATCAAGGTCATTGTAGGAGTAGTGCGTTGCGGATGCGAGCAAACTACCGCGCCCGTTGTTCAAGTCGATACGGTAAATATCGGTGTGTGCATCAGCGATAGCAACAAAGGGGTATGGTTGGACTGAAACTTGGTCTGTTGCTAGGAGACACCTGCAACCCCTTACAGACAACAGGTGACCCGAGGCGTCTCACTTTCACTGTGTATAGTTAAGGTGCGGTAAAATAAGGAAGAATGTTTACGTTCTGTTATTTTGGATCAAGTTCCACAGAGCGGAAGAGTGTCTCTTTTAAGGACTGGTCTCCTTGACTTACAAATTATGAAAAACGATATTTACACACAAACTTGGTTTTTTACACATTGAAGACAAAATCGGATTCTAAAAGCCCACAGAATGTAGGGCCTGCACATATCTCCTGGAGATGTAATTGTACAGGAAATTCAGTGCAATAATCTGCTCTTTTTTATGATAATTAGTATAGTTTCAAATAGGAAAATGTATGTAAAATTGTGTTCCAGATATAATTTTTTCCCTTCAGTGTCGCTGGAGAAGGAAGTATTTGCTGTCTTCAGTAGATATGAAATGATGACAGTCAATGTACCACTCTGATAGGTTTACAGTACTTAAAACTTTGGATTGCTTATTCATCAAACCCTTTCCAAACCTCTTATGGTCAACAACCCCCCTCCACTTCAGAGTCAAATGAGTGTTTCCACCTTAACTCACTGGACACCAGCAATGTTTGTGGTCAACAGAATTCACATTTTCTGCTGGTTATACAAAAATGCATGTCGAGCAGGTAGCAGCAAATAGGTAGTAGCTTTGTATGACAATTTCCCACACTTTTTTGTGACGTTGGCATTTTTGCATACAAATGCGGATAGGGAAAATCATAATGCGATTTCATGTAAAACTAAAATGCATCCTCACGTGGGAGAAAAGGCTGTGACTCTTTGATTGCCATGTAACAGGATTATTTTCCAGTCCCGTGTTGCCAGTCATTTTGGAGTACATGATACGCCTTAAAGAACCAATGGTTTTAGATTTGATGATATAATTATTGTATCCCATATTCGGAGTGCAATGAGCTGATCTCTTGTTATATATCAGTCACGCGGCCATCAGTACTTCTGCAAATTTCATTGCCTGGCGCCCTGTTCACACATTTGTTGTAGATGGAAAAATAAACATACAGATCCATGATTACATTATATTCGTAGTTGTCTCGTCTGAGACAAACCATTATCCATATAAGATATCGTAGACATGTGATAGTAAAGCACGTAGGCACGTAGAGCATTATATATGTTAACTAGGAGGAGCGTGCTATGAGGCATTTCAGAAGAGGTAATTTGGGATTTACGGGAGTAGGGAATGGAAACGGATACGAGAGAAACAAACACAGTGGAAACTGATACAGCTGTATACCCAGAGAGAGAGAGAGAGGGGGGGGGGGGGGGGAGAGAAAAAGGAAAGGGGAGGGAGGGAGAGCGTGCGTGTGTGTGTGGGTGTGTGGGGTGTGTGTGGGCGCTTTCTTGCGTTTGTGTGTGTGTGTGTGTTTGTGTGTGTGTATGAGACAGTGTGTGTGCGTGAAAGTGTGTATGTATGTGTGGGTGACGAAACGACTTCTGGGTTACTCCTCGAGTGGTTGTGGTTACACGTTGTGTGAGTGCACCAACCCATCATGTCATGGGGTGATTTTGCTGTAGGAGTTACCTCCTCTGCCTTCACTTGGCAAGCTTAACCACATTTATGTGAGACTTGATGAGCGAAGGCAGCAGAGATTTTTCAATGTCATTTGTCCCCAGCACGCTTATAACCTTGACCGCCCTGCGACCTTGAAGGAAACCTTCACACTGATTCCTCCCCCAACGCACGCAGCCACAAGAGCTTTTGGACACGGCATATCGCTGTGCAGCATGCTGCGCGTGTCAAACCTGGGCTGACGTACACTTGTCGAGATGTTTCGCTGTCCGCGCGCGCGGGCTGTCCAAAAAGCAGACGATGGACCTCTCAATGAAAATGATTGATGATACTGAGTAGACGTAATCGATGGTGACAATGCAGAGACAGGGCCCAGGGTGCTTGGAGTCATTACTAGCACCGATCAGGCAATTACAGCCGTTTCATCTCACAAACGATAAGTGACCTTCTAAGATGATGACGGAACAAGAACACTGATACCTTGGAGTGTCATTGCGAAAGGGACGTTGGCGCGAAGATACAGGCCGGACATTTAGGACGGACAGTGAAGAGAGCAGGTAGAGAAAAGAGAGATAGAGAGAAAGGGATAACGAGAAGAGGAAAGAGAGAAGTGAGATGAAGAGAGAAAATGGTTTTAGCTTTCGTACCTAAGGCATCCTCAAGTCTGTGTAGTATTCTGACAACCGCAGAAATATACACACGTGATTTGCATGCACGTACTATTTGCACACATATGATGATAATGATTATGTATATGGATGTAGGAACCTACTTTGCCAATTTCTGCTTTTGTTTAGCTATCATGTTAAAGAAGGCGATCATATTGTATGTGCAGCTGTTTTCAAAAAAAAAAATCTTCTCAAGATTTTTCTTTTTTTTACCAAAAAACCAAATATACCTAATACCACTTTTTTTTTAATAATATGGTCTTCAACACAATTCTGAACACATTTTTTTTTTTCGTTAGTTGTAGGTTTACATTAATGATCCATGACACTTATACTAGTATGTAAAAAGAATTGCAGAGAAAGCATTTTTACTCATTCAATAGACACAGGAGAACACCCATACTATCATAAATGTAGGCCTACTTTCAAGACACGGCAAGACAAAAGTTTGAAATTAGATACGCCTACAATAAACCTGTTTTAAATCTGGTTAAATCATCTGGTCCTGTCTCTACAGATGAATGACTAAATTGTCAACGATTTCCCCACCTCTCATATCAAATTGTTACCTGGATGTCTGTGCCGTGCATTACATCGCTTGACCTTCAATCAAAATGTACTTGTCTGGGGTGACGAAATACCGCGGTAATTGAGAGTGAAACCCGCCTATTGCGGGTTACATGGACGTGTAACCCATGCGATACGTCACTCTCGCAGCCCGTATAATTGCGCTTGCCCAGTATTGCGCAGTATACTACTAGTAAGGGGAAACAACATCAACTGACCTTTAAGTAAAACGGAATGAAACAAATCGTGGTCAAAGCGAGTGTCACTGCTTTATATCAAAACCACGAGTAGGTGTACAATATAATTACAGATTTAGAGAGACGAAAAAAAGGATATCAGAACACATAAGAAGGGTGCAAGCTCAAGGTTTATGATTCTCCTCGAAAGGAATTATAACATTAAATTTTATACAGTATGTGTTGATGAATGATTTGGTAACTGCGTGCGATGCATTATACTTCGAGAAAGGAAGTGATCGCAGGAGTATTTTTTTCCTTCAACAGGGAGGTGATGGGAACAAACGCATTATAAAATTTCTTGGAAGGGCGTCTTTATTTTTGACGCATAAAAAAAAAGGATCACAAGGCAAAATAGGTAATCAAGAAAGCAGACCATTCATTATTCACTTGAAGATGAGATGGGAACGTTTTTTATTTACGTAACAGATTGAAAGTATTGTTATTTGACATAACGATTATAAATGGAGAGATACACAAATCACTATATTCATTTCTGACATAAGTTCCAGGAAGGGCAGTAAAATAAACGGAAATAAATATGTCAATCCAAGTTTGATTGGAAGCTACATATTACATTTTGGGAAATTCAACGAGTCGCGTGAAATCCGGGTACTACTTTAAAAAAAGGTTGATTGGAATTTCCGACTATTTCGTCATTTCAATCTTCCCCGAAACGCCCTCGGGTGTGACCGCAAAATTACAGCCTTCAGCGAACACCAAACATCTAAATTCCTCGCTGGAGCATCACCAGCACGGACACGGGGAACACTTTTATTATTCTTCTATTTAAACTAAACATGCATTTAATTCCTGCAAATTGGTCTGCAGGAAGGAGAATCCGTGAATTGCTACTTCCAGAATCATTTTGTAGTTTCTTGGAAGCCAGAGGAGGTGTGCTTGTATACGTGGGAGTGAATGTTTAAAAAAAAAGGGGAAAAGAAAATGAAGAAGACGAATAAAGGGAGGAAAGAAAGAGAGAAGGACGCACAAAGAGATAGACAGATAGAGTTAGCCAGACGACAAGGGCTGGGCAGGGCGGGAAGGTGAGTGACAAGTCAGAGATCTCGGACGGCGCTTTCCCGCGCCGCAATCATGCGATACTTTCGAGTAGTCTGCAGTTTGACGTAAGGGTGGCCCAGAGTGATCGATGAATGACTATAGAGTCTTGTTTGTGAGATACTACACTGTCAGTGCTTATGCGCAATCATGGTCTTCATGAATGTTAAAAGTGGACAAGGGGGTTGGGAAAGGTATAGGGCAATGGGGACAGAGGCGGCCTTGGAATTGAATCGTTTCCAGCGAATGTCTTGAGAGACACGCGTGATGGAAGGGAAAAAAAGAGAGCACGTCGAGGAGAAAAAAAACAGAAAGAAGAAGAGAAGAAGAAAAGAATGAAACGAAAATAGGAGAGGAGAAAAAAGAAGAAGAAATAAGTGGAGAGATGGAGAGAGACAGAGTGAGAAAGATGAAGCAGATGAAGAAAAAAAGATAAAGGAGACAGAGGTAGTCAGAGAGAGGGGGAGACGAGAGAGAGAGAGAGGGGAGAAGAAACACCCATCCTTCTTGAAAAATGAGAGGAAATTTAAATTTTGTGTTTTTTGCGCATTTTTGTATTTTTGAAGGGGATGAAGAGAGAGAGGGAGAGAGAGATAATTTATATTCAGTAATTCTAGAATACATGTAATTAATTCGAGAACGAATCGATTTGCGGTAAGCATTAATTTGAGGCTCGTCGGAAACCACACACATTACGTCGATAGACACATATACTGGCAAACTTCCCTATCAGCTAACTATTAAGTGAAAATAATCATTTCACATGGGTGTGTATTAAGGTTCAGGGGAAAATCAATTTGAGGAAGCCTTCAAATTTGCAGTAGAATTGGTCCCTTGCAGGGCCTACATTCGTATCCATATGTCGGCCTATATACCGCTGGTTTCTGGAATACATCAGTAGGTTTGATAACTTCTTCGCAAAATGATATTCAGTGTTTTCAAAATATGTGGTGCCATATCAACAATAATTGTTAGGCTGTTGCTTTTAAACAAATACAAAGTCTGATTCACGGGGTGGGGTGGGTATGCTTAACGTGTTTTGAGTTTTTATTTATCTATCTATTCATTTATTTGCTGTGTAGTCGATGTCGTGACAGCATTTTTTATTGAGTGATGCCGTATCTCTTTATAGTTTTTGAAAAGGCAATGAAATTGTTGCATCGATTTATTAAAAATATTATTTCATACTTATGATGATATTGTATATAAAACTGAACTCAACTGAACATGATACACATTATGTCAAAATATATCCATACTAGTAATCTTTGATATATCGTTGCACATGAGTATAAGTTTGTGTTTCTAACTGGACAGTTTGACTAATCACACAAAGTCATAATGACATTTTTTTTTTACAAGAAAAAGAAAACAAGAAGACTGTGCCAAACAATGCCATCATATTATCATCTGCATCAATTGCACTAAAATACTTCGAGCAAAATTAATCGCGTTCTTCTTCAACAAGACATGCACGAGATTTCTCCTTTACCTTCGATAACTCGCAAATTTGAGAGGGAAAAGGGGGGATATTGCCTTTAGCACAGTAACTATCACAGTGACTGCTCAGCCCTTCATCACGTATCTCCATTACCTTATCATGACACAGACATCCTCAATTCTTGTCATCACATTATTTCACTGACTCTCATGCTTCATTTGGGAGTCAAATAAGCAGAATGATTCGAAGGACGCGAAAAAAAAAAAAGGTCGTCAAGGGCAAGACAAACAAACAAGCGATGAAGTAGTCTTCATCTAAAGAATGATGAATAGGTCGGTTACAGTTAGTTCTCTTTCTTTTCAATTTCTACACGTCAATTGTGCTCAGTGTCACCTATATCTATACCTCGACGTCCGAATTCAAAGAAGGAGAATTTTGCTGCCACAGGACCATGAAAGGGGTGTAATGAAAGATATACATCTTTCCATTCAATATTTTAAGATGTCGAGCTGACACTTTGGCAGTCAGATTCGTATCTTAAGAAATACAAGATTTCTTTTCTGCGCCGTCAGTTGTTGTTGTTTCTATTCTCTATTACAACAAGGAAAACGTAGTTGGCTATATGCATACACATTTTTGTGACAACGCTTATGTTTAGAATTTTACAGTATTATGATTATCAAATTTTGCATACACCCCATCAGGGTGGGTGGTGGGCTTGAAAAGAAAGCGTTTGATCGTTATTTCGAAGAATGATTTTTCTTGTCTTGTTGGATGACTTTGGTGACACTTCTTCTATTTCTTACTTCATATACCGCAGCTAGAAATTTAACGTGAAATCAGGTCAAAACATGAATTTTCATCCAACAACTGGACCACAAAATAATTATGTCTGTGTATAAAATGTGTGTGTGTGTGTGTGTGTGTGTGTGTGTGTGCTTATGTAAGCTTGCAAATGTATTACTGATGAACTCTCATAATTATAATACACGAGAGATTCGGTCAGAGAGAAATGATGTTTGGTAAATGAAGATACACTCCTTTAAGCCAGTCTCCATTTGGTTTTTTAAGCGATACGCTACACTGGCCCTCTAAGAGTTCCGTCTGTCTAGGGGAGGTTCAACGCACGATGGGCAAGTTCAAGTGTCCCACGCTGGAGAGGGGGACTCCGTGCCGTGGAATAATTCACCAAAGCCTGCATGCGCGCAGTAACGAATTTGCGGACTGGTGAAAATTGGCTTAAACATCTAGCAGTATAGTCTCATTTCGTACGGCCGTTCTCCTCCTCCAGCCCTTATCTTCTCTTACGTATTATTTAGTAGATTTTTTTTCTGATAGTCTTTTCTCAGGGGACAAAAACCGTTGACCGACAAGGCTTATTACTCTGCAGCTGCTATAGTCCTCAATTTGTGCGTGTGTGTGTGTGTGTGTGTGTGTGTGTATGTGTGTGTATACGTGTGTCTAATGCATAGGAATAACTAAGATAAATCGACCTATTCATGATTCAAGTTCAAGTTCAATGACATTTATTTACAGCAAATATGAATATATATAAGCACAAGTAGCATGCAGTTGATTTGAAAATGCTGAGGGCACATCTTTAGAAGCACAAAACATGAATAATTACACCATTTATCACATGTTTATTACTTTCTCTTGAGCCTTGCGTGAACACTTCAAACTGATAGTATATATTATACCCATGAATCATGTATACATAATATATATGATATATATATATATATATATATATATATATATATATATATATATATGTTGTTGATTGAGAATTTATAGCTCTGCGAAACCATATGGATACGAGTTGCGTTCGAATGTATGAAGTTGAACAACTTTCATAAACAAAGCCTTCTCTGAAAGAACTAGACTGAGTCAAAGAAGAGGTGGAAAAGAAAAATAGAAAGCTAGACAAAAACATGTCTAGAGGAGAAAAAGAATGGTAGATATGAGCGTTAGATGAAAAGAGGGAGGGAGAAAGAGATATGGGGAGGGGGGGGGGCGAAAGAGTTAAGATGGAGGGTGACTTACAGTCATTCTGCAGTTGAAAGGGCACTGATCTACCGGTGACCATTTACGCCTTCCTTGGTCAGGCGGATAATAGTGCGTCCTTTCGGGCCACTCCTAAGCATATTGAAGAATATCGAAGGGTGTTTCTTATGCGAGGGAGAAAGGAAAGCACGGGAATGGGGGGGGGGGGGGGGGAGGTAGAAAAAAGTACACTTGAATATTCCGGTCTCCCGGGGGCTTCTGATAAAGGTTATTGGCAGCCCTTTTTTCTCCAGGGTGAACAACACGCCTGACGAATGGAAGTGTGTTTTTCCTCACCTCCTTTGATGCACCCCTTTCCTTTCCCCTCCACCATCCCCCCCCCCCCCCCCCCCCCCCCCACGGCCTGTGGTGCTTTTATAGAGAGTGTGCCTCCGTTCTCCACCTGTCTCCTCCTTGCTGGAACGGATGCGCGGCAGGTTTTGATAGCACGCCCTACCATGGCGGGTCGAAAGTGCGCGAGAACTGGGCATACATCACCCTATCACGTGGCGCCATTTATGGGCCTGGAAAGTGTTGTGAAGAGTTTCATCAAGTATTGGAAAACAGTATTACGATACCTGTGATTTCTCTGTCTGGTCGTCTGTCTATCTACCCGTCTTCATATTTGTCTCTTTCTCTTTCTTCGCATTATTGACTGTTTAGCATTATATAAATACAAATTTATTCACACTTAGAACACACACACACACACACACACACACACACACACACACACACACATATATATATATATATATATATATATATATATATGAAGAGTTTGTTTGCAAAAACCGATAAGTCCATATTTGTCAAATGGAGATATTTGCGATTAAAGGTCAAGAAAAATAAAGAGAATTATAAGAAAATGTTTGCTTCTTTTGACCATAACTTCAAAAATGTACCTTTATATGTAGTGACCAATATATCATTTAAAAGGTATTATTTTGTACTTTCGGACAGAGACCGTACTTCAAAATCTTTAAAAATGGACTTATCGGTTTTTGCAAACAAACTCTTCACATATATATATATATATATATATATATATATATATATATATACATATATATATAATATCAAAAGAAATATTCGCATAATATCATGTCTAAACACATTTCTCTATACGTACAGATAACAAAAGGGAAAAGGAAGATGAAAAATTTGATACCATTGACTTAATAGACAGCGTACCGCCCCCCCCCCCCCCCACAAAAAAAAAAAATCATATGCCACAGTTTCAGAAAAGGCAAAAAAAAAGGAAAAAGAAAGAAAGGCGGAGTAGGAGGAGGAGGAGGAGGAGGAGAAGAAGAAGAAGAAGAAGAAGAAGAAGAAGAAGAGCTGGACTGCTTTCCAATCTCGGGGATGCCTGAATCTTAATGTCATATATTGACGAATAAATATTTCGATTGAACATAACGACGCGAGCAAAGATGCAAATCAATGTAAATGTTCATCCCGCGCCATAGATATGCTTTCAAGATGACCACGTGGGCAGCATATCGGGGTCCTTCCTATTTGAAGTTAGTCTTCTAAAAGTGCGTCGACTTCTCCTTGTATGCCATTTGCTAAAAATACTGAGATCGTCATACAATTATCCTGTTTGTTCGGGCCTGTCTTCGTTCGCGTATTTACTTGGCATCGTATCCAGCTCCCAATAGATACCAGAAAATGTCAATGGTTCGACGATATACCTTCGGTTAAGTTGTTCAACCCTTTCACAGCTAGAATCAAGACTATCAAGTGTGCTAGCGATTGACTTGAAAAACCATGGCACTGAAAGGTTTAAACCATCTTTCATCTTCTCTCATCTTTTTTTTTAAATCTTGTGCGTCCATAACAAGATGTGAAAGTTACAGCATGTAGTTAAAGTTTCCACATGATGATATTTGACTTTGCTGACCAGAGAGTGTAAAGTGATTTTAAAATTATTTTGTTACCTCAACTGGGTATTCATTGTCTCCATAATTCAATATTCTAAATCATATTTCAACAAAATAGTAGAAGAAAACTTTCTGACATTTTCTGACATAAGTAACAGTTAACATATAATGCTAATAATATGCAACATTTGTTTTGGTAGATTATGAAATCGTTTCTTGCATTTCAAATCTTCTTAAATTTTTTTTTATGAATCTCTCTTTCAAATAAATGTTTTAATTTTTCCTCTTTTATTTCTTGAAAGTGTATACCTGAAAATGCATCAAAAAGCAATTGTCAAAAACAAATCTAATTCAATCTCTTCATGAGCTTTAAGCAAATGCATTCCTAAGTCATTCATAAGTCTACATTACGAAAAAAAATAAACCTTTAATCAAAGGCACAATTAATAAATATAGAACGTCTTCATCTACATCCATTTATGGACATCTTCCATCTGTTTTTTTAAATAAATGTATTACCGTGCAGCTTAGATTTTCCAAAGCAGAAACTATGACTTTATTAAGCAAATTTACAGAGTGTTTATTCCTGCTCCTCGGATAAGCTCATAAGTAAATGCATTACGAATAGAAATGTGGTTATATCATTGGTCAATACGATAACCACAACAAATGTCTATGGATGAAAATATCATAAAATCAATATCAATAACAATTACATAGAGTACCATGGCATTAATAACTCATTATATCCTTGTTATCCCCTATCAACGTAGCCGGGGAGGTTTTAACTCAATTCTCACCAGAACCATGGTGGTTCCTGTATATATGAGAGTCTGTTGGAGGATTTCCATAATCTCTTATATTGAAAAGGTTAGTAGCATGACATTCTATGATGGGCTAACAGGTGAAGAGAAGCGTAGAATAGAACATAAACAAGAAAGAGAGCGAGAGCGAGTGCTGTGTGTGCGTGTGTGTGTGTGTGTGTATGTGTTTGTTTAATAGAAAGAAATTGAAAGATAGAGGGAGAGAGAGAGAGACTAAGAAAAGGAAAGGGTGACAAAGAAAGATTAGTATAAAGTGACAGAAATGATACACAACGTACAAACTAAAGAAGGTAGAAAATAACAATTATATTATGCATACACAGGGAAGACAGGCTAAATTGTCATTTTTTACCTTCTTTTGTTTGTACGCTGCGTATCATTCAGTTGATATTTACACCATACCTCTTGCTCTTACGAAGAGTGGAAAGAGGCAAAATGATGACATAGTGAGACGGAGTAGAGATGATGGCGAAATGTGTGATACCAGAATGGAAGAGCCGGAGCGACAAAGAGAGTGACAGATACTAAATGCTCCTTAAATGACTGACACCATTCCAAATTACCGTGTCCCAATTTTTTTTTGTTCCTTGAATCGCTCCAGCGTACTAGACTTTTATCTGTTAGGCTGCCTTTAAGAAGTATAAAAAAATATATAGTTCAAGGCGTAATGATTTTGCCATCTTGATTAGTATCATTATCATCTCCACTTAGTGCGCTAATAAGGCTGCGGTGATCTTCGGATCGCAGACGATGGTGTCGCAAATATTCATTACTGAGCAGCCATTACGGAATGGATCGAACAAATTGCACTCTCGGCTTGTCTCATCGCCGTTTCTAAACAGGTTACAAACACTTAGGACTTAAAGAGAAACTCCACGCCGTCTTCGAATCGATCTTAAATAGAGTGAAATCAGAGAGACGGAACTGTGACAGTTTCTTGGAAAAATCTGCCAAAAATAAGACAGCCATATGATTCTTTTTAAAGTTCTCATGTTTACACGATGTGACAATGTCGGGCACGTTCTCATGTAAACGCAAATTAGATGAGGCAAGAATTTCTGACATTGTTTCCCATTGCTTTGTCCTAACTACCATCTTAATCAACTCTCTCAGAATTGTATCAATTATGTTGTGTTAATTATAACATCATAATTATTTAAACGTTTTATACATCATATTGTTATATGTATACACTTTTTTTTTTGGGGGGGGGGGGTTGGTTGACAAAAATCAACACTTCATATCATTTTAAATGCGTGAGTGTAACTGATATCATTAGTGAGTTAAAGCACTTTAGTCCCTGACATCAAAAGGGATTTTATTGTCAGAGATTAATTGAATCTTAATGTTCTTCTTGTCGGATTTTCTCAACTTTTAAAGTAAAGTGGAACCCGAAGTGGGGCTTCTCTTTAATCTCGTTACCCTTGGCCTTCGGCAGGGTGTTTATCTTAATGGTATTACCTCCCATATTTCATTATCATACCACCGATCGACGCCGATACATAAGAGCCCTATACCTCTGCCATCACAATCAAGTAATTTATATTTGCCCTCTGTCAAGGTCACCGGAAGTTGTGCAAAATTACTCGGCTCAAGACTTTTGGTGTGTGTGTGTGTGTGTGTGTGTGTGTGTGTGTGTGTGTGTGTGTGTGTGTGTGTGTCTGTGTGTGTGTGCGCGCCTTGCGACAGGGTGACAGGAAGAAAGTCTTCGGCGCCTCCCGCGTTAAAAGCAAAAGATCCCACCATTTTTTTCAAGGCCTATACACTTAGGAGGTGTTATTTTTCAGTCGTTATGATTATCATACTATAGGTCTATATAACTTAGTATTTGATGCAAATCGTGAATTGCTGGCGTCTCTATGGAACGCATAAGAGATATAATACGTTACTTACTTTCTGCCCTGATGCATAAGCGTGTACCTGCAAAAGTATAAAATGTTAATCCTCTTACGTTGAATAAACATTGATTGTCGCATCACAATAATTACCATTATCATATAGTCCCATCCATGCTCTTTATTACTATTCATCGTTATTTACGACACAATAATCTATCCCCCAAAATATATAATGATATGTGTGTGTGTATCTCAGTTATACAAGCAATGTCAAATGTCATTATCCACTCACGTTCATATCTGCACGCGTAACATTCATATTGACTGTTCAAGAACTATCTTCTGGAAATTAGCGAAACTTCACAATATAATAACTTCTTCAATCTTAACCGAATTTTGATCAAATTCTCACTGTTGTGCTCGTAGAATTGTATTCGTTCTTTACATACTAAAGTCTGCCACGGGATTGTCTTTTAAAGTAAACTTTTCTAGGTTGATATCAATTCTGCGCTGCCATACTTTGCCCTTGTACAATATTGAAACAAACATGGTAGAGGATGATGCATGTATATTAAAGGTAGAGCTCACATCGCTGCCAGTCATGTGCCTATAGCTTATATAAAGTACTACAACACGAGCTTGCGTTGCGTGGCCATGGAGAGGACGAAGTCTGGCCTTCTTTACCCCCACATCTCACGCTCGGCCTTGGATAATATCACATGATTCAGACTCGAAAAAGCTTTCTAACCAATTTCGCGGCTATCATGGGATCAAGGGAAGATTGGCTTTTGTCTCTCCCGGATTGGGGGCTGTAATCCCTAGCAAATATTATCGACCTGATCGTGCGTGGGAGAAGAAAGAGCGGGAAAGGCAGAAAATAAAGGCCGCGGCTGATCCACCAAACAGAAATGACACAGAGACGCCGCTGGAATCCTCCAACTCGAGGTAATGGCGCTCTCCCCAATGCTTTTATCGCCGCATAACTTGTTGATATAATATACAGCACGCATGCTGCGAATCAATTCAAACAAGACGCAGTTTAGACTCATTTTTTTTTTCTGTTGTATACATTACGCACAACTCTTCGGCGTATACTCTATGGGAGGAGTCAAACTCGAGCAAAACCGGCCTGCTAAAACTCCTGCTTATGGTAGATGCGATGTGAGCGGCATTTCCCTACGGATATCATTTTTGGAGGATCAGTTCATTCTTTTCCTGATCATGCATGATAGAAAGCCAATAACCTTGTACAGAACTCCCCAAATCGAAATTTGCATCGTACTCCCTGCCTATTCTCCTAGGTAAAGGCCGAACAGTTTCTCAGTCGCTCGCACGGAAATGTTGATGTCTGTAGAATATAAGAGCTAAAAATTTGCATCTACCCACTTCAACCATCCATTAACCCCGTGAGTACCATCAACAAATCAGTGAGCAATGTAAATGGCATGTTGAGGCGGATGTCCTGAGAAGGTTAGTCTCTGGAGCGCCGTGTTGCATGGCGAAGTTAAAAAAAGACCAAAAACAAACAAACACCTGTTGCTTTGGAGTGTACACAATGAATTCTACGTGACTCATCATGGTAGGACGTTATTTTGTGACCAGTTGAGATGAGAATAGATACTAATTACATACACGCACAGGATTTAGGCAGATATTAAAAGTGGAATGCCAAAACGAAGACAGTAAAGATGTAATTTGTCCGAATGGGTCCTTTAGCAGTGTGTTCACCGGCGTATTACGTCATGAGAATTTGGCGTAGCTATGAAAGTCGCCGACCGGAAACGGCCAATCAGAAAAATTATTCCATGATCTAACCTGTTTTATACCCTAATTTGAAACGAGACGAGATAATTTCTTAATACGTTATCCTCACTAAACTCCACAAAAAACAAATAAGAAAAAACAAACAAATATAAAGCTGAAAGAGTAATTCATCTGTGTTACTCAAAGAGAGACAAGGGAATTATACTGGATTCATTGTTTATCGAAGATGGAAGGGGGAGCCGAAGAAGGAAGAAGGCGATAAAGGGCATGATATTGCTTGCGCGTGCGTGTGTCTGTGTGAGTGTTTGATACGCAAGAATTCTATGACAAGATCCGAGAGTGGTAATTAAACAGGTAAAATCATCTTCATAGATAAAAATTACACGATTGTACTTGTTCTTGATTTTTTTTTTCATCAGTGCCAGAGGTAACAATGTCAGCTGTCAAAATGTCACTTGCAAAACCGTCACGTTAGAAATGTCAGGGTAAAAATCTCAAGGGTAAAATTATTTATCACAGGTTTAAAAAAAAAAAAAATAGGGGCAAAAATGCTAGGGGTAAAATTGTGTGGGTAAAAATATCAAGCGTAAAAATGTCAAGGTGAAAATGTCAGGGGTAAAAAATGTAAGAAGTAAAAACATCAGGAGGAAACGTATCCGGAGGAAAAATCAAAAATCAAAAAAAAAAATAATCAGAAATTAAAGTCTAATGTTTTCAACGGAAGATTTATATATATGGCAATTTACATGTGATGTTCATACCCCTAACACTTTTAACCCTTGATATTTTCGCCTGACCTTTTTACCGCTAACGATTTACCCTTAATATTTCCACCCTGACATTTTTAACCGTGAGATTTCCTCCTGACATTTTCACCTTGACATTTTTCCCCAGCCAATCTTGCCCTTCACATTTTTACCTGTGACAATTTCACCCATGACATTTTCTCCTTGATATTTTTCACTATACGTATTTACCGCTGACTTTGTACCCGGAACCATTTTCACCAGAGTTCATCGCAAAATACGATTGGGGCTTCAATGCCCTAAAACGCGTGCATTTTGCAAATTGAACCAACACCCACAACTTTATGGCCACAACTGGCCCTTTCTTAAAACAACTCATCAGTGTTCATAACAACACATAGACAATGGCCTATCTGTTTTATTTCTTTACCAGAAGGAAAACAAAAATGATTACGTGAAGAACAAAGTTTGAATACATCATACGCACATTGCATACATTAATACCACTCTTTCTACGATGACAAAATAAGGAATGGATACGCATCAAATCTCTCACAGTGTGGACAAAAAATCATTAATGCGTTTGGTAACAGATATGTACATAAGATGGGAAATGTCAAATTGACAACATTCTGTTGTCTATATAAATTCGATTTCAGATCGATGCACAAGGTGGATATCAAAGACTGCAGTTTTTTATAGGTAAAGATAAAGAGTAAAATAATTATAACGTTGTTATTCAGGAAAGTCATAAAAGGAGTTTGTACTTTTGCACTGATCAATGGCACCTTTATCTCTACAGACAACAACAACGGGTTACGGATTATAAATATTTGAATGATTGACGTCACAAACGGTGCGAAAACATTGCGAAAAGAATTTGGTCCCGCATCGCAGAAGCTTGCAAAGAATACTGCCGCGGACAGAAAGGATTTCGACCTAATTTTCAATTCTATGTTGTGTGTGACATTTTGGCTTGTGCAACGACGATGGAGATAGCGTAGCAATATAGATAGGTGAACTGGCTGGAATATAATTTAGAATTTCATGAAATGAGCAATACAACGGATAGGAACGTTTTCTCGCATTGCATGGTTGTGCCGCTCATAAACCAAGCAGCCTAAAAATGATACCTGCGTTCACCTCATTCTAATTTGGGGGAAAACATAACTTTTAAAATGCTATAGCTTGTTTAACTGCAAAACAAGCGAATGTTTTGTTTTAATTTGCTTTTTTTTGTGTTCAGGCTTTACTGATGGTTGGATTCCAATGCCTTCTTTGTCAAGTTGAGACGAAAATGATATGACACTTGAACCTGCGGAAATTTATCTACGTTTAAAGATGCCTCAATTTGAGTTTTCAAATGACTGCAAAGATTAACAATGAAAGCAAGAAATATGGAAATTTTAAACCAGTGAAACAAATTAATGTACGCTTACGGCATGTACGAGCTGTCACTTGGCCCTGAGTGTGTATTTCAGTTTCATATTGTACTCTATGTTTGACATTCAAAATATATCAACTTATCGGGTGATCGAAATACATTGTTAGAAACAGAGAGATATAGATTTATTAATTGAAAATTCCTAGAATCGAAGAAATATATACTTACAAATATTACAATAGTACATGTATAATATATATATATATATATATGTATATACATGTATATATATACATATATGTATATAATATATCATGTATAATGTAACGTAACATAATATAATGTAATATAATATAATACATGATATAATAATTCTATGATATAATATAATGCAATATACTATGATATATATATGTATATATATATATATTATGTATACATAATACATATATATCATGTATAATGTAACGTAATATAATATAATATATGATATATGATATAATGTAATGCAACATACTATGACTCAAATATATATATATATATATATATATATATATATATATATATATATATGCATAGGGAGAGAGAGAGAGAGAGTAGAGAGAGAAAAAGAGGGAGATGGGACAAAGCAAACCAGATGCAGTATGATCATAGCCTTGGCCTTTCATAAAAATTCAATTGAGGTTTAGGTCAGCGATATGCGTCAAGTGTTCACACTGTCACTGAGAGTGAATGATTAGCGATTGGCCAAGGTCATGTATCAATGAAAATTACAACGATAACTCCAAATAAAAGCACAAAATTTATAGTTCTAAAGTATATACATGTACGCTATAATCATGTATGTGAATCGTAAGACTATAAGGCACTTTGTGGTATAAAATTTAATGATAAGGCACGGTGGCTGAATGCCGGTGTGTGAAAGACAAAGAAGTCCGCTCGAGTACACACATATTTGTCACACACACACACACACACACACACACATATATATATATATATATATATATATATATATATATATCGAAATTAAAAACCAAAGAGAAATGTGGATTGAGTGAAAACCGCAACATTAGTAGAACACATCAGTGAAAGTTTGAGGAAAATCGGACAATCGATGCAAAAGTTACGAATTCTTAAAGTTTTGGTTGTGGAACCACTGGATGAGGAGACTACTAGAGTTCATGACGTCATGTGTGGACAACAATATAAAGAAAATAAAAAAGAAATTCCACAAAAATTAATTTTTCATGAAAATTACCCATTCGATCAACTTGATGCTGTCATTATGTTAAGGGTAGTAATTATTCCCCCTGCTTTCTGAAAGGGGTTAGTCAAGTGCTGTTTCATTATGCTTATAGAAAAGTGAAATTACATTTAATTTTCTTTATATTTTCTTTATGATAGTTGTCCACACATGATGTCATAAACTCAAGTAGTCTCCTCATCCAGCGTGTTCTACTAATGTTGCTGCTTTCACTCAATCCACATTTCTCTTTGGGTTTTGGTTTTCTTTGATAAATGTACGCAGCCACAGCGATGCTCAATCTGAGACACAGGGAAAAAAAAAAACATGGTAAATGTTCACGTACTCTTAACCAATGCATAATAACAACGAATGCAAAATACACGTATGACACTTCAAAAGATTTTTACACATCACCGACGTTGTACCAAGCTCAGAGAACTCAGCAAATTCATGAACGACCCGACGCACCCATAAACTATCACACTCATATACACACACAGTGCGAGCTCAAGATTACTGTTCTTTCTGTTTTATTCATTCTGTTTTCTTATGTTTTGCCAACAAAGGTTTACCTCTTGTAAATTTTGAAACATCTAGCTTCCCCACAAGTTAAAAGACATACACACAAAGAACAAGGTACACACGCACACACACACACACACGCACACACACATTTACATACATACATACAAATAAATAAATAACATACAATTCTAAGTTTAATGTCTCTTTTAAAGGTTGTTGACAGCAGCTTTTTTTTACAATTTCTTTACACATTACACATAAGTATTTTGTAATATCAAAGCATTTTTGTACGACACAAAAGCACATCCATTTGGGAATACGTCAATCACACATATTGGCCAGCATTTTCAGGTAAATGTGATCCATTTACTTCCATGACATAGAGCTAGATAAGTAAAATACTATCTGTCTGGCAGTGTCGTCGGTTTTCCCCAACAGAGTGCTGGAGAGAATGTCAACAGCAAAATGGTCTATACACAGCGAAAGGAAATTGAGACTGCGCCTAAACGTGCAGGCAAACATACATAAACAAGGACAGACCAGAAAGGGGTTTTATTTTCACTTATGAAAGAGCCATTTGTAAGCCGGTATAGAATACAAAACGTCCAAACGGACTCGTTGTTTATGACGCCTCAAGCCTAAACATATCATATTCTGCGCGACCTTTAAAGACTGGCCCACAAAAGTACTGAAAGTGTGTCACTGTCACCAATGACGAGGGAACAGAAACATGCAAACAATTACTATGTTCAGTACAGCTTCTTACAAGAAGAAGACCCATTTCCCTTGAGAATTCTTGCATTTCACTGTCACAAATATTTTCGTTTTGCCTCATCATCACTTTTATCTAATGCTTTCAGCCAGTTTGATAATTTGCAATATCATCATATCTAGTGGTTTAAAACGTTGTCCCGTATTTCTTCAGTTTTAATCAAGTCTACTCAAAGGACCATACGGTACAGTACTACATTTAATCGTCTCATGATAAACCACGTGCACTCGGTGCATGCAGCCTAAACTATAATCAAGTTACTATATTGAAATGTGTCTTTTCAAGACAAACAACTCCGCTTAAAACACTGGATTGTTTTTGTTTATTTCGTGAATCTAGTTGCTTCATTGTACGTTTGATAAATACACACTTATCACGCAAAACTCTTAATTTTCTCCTCATTTTTATTAGGTTTTTTTTAAGTTAATATCTCTGAAGCTTCGATCTTGATCCTCTTAGTTGTCGGCGGTGCTGCCTTTTGTCCGCTTTCTTTAGAGCGTTTCTCAAGAAGACAATCATCATGCTCTTTGAAAATTTGAAAGACGAGCCGAATCGGTAAGGTTGCCAAAACAAGAAACTTCTTGTTCTCTTTCTTTTCTAATTTGTGCCGTCACAATTATGTTCTGATAGGTGGCGATGTGCCTCATGACACTGATCTAGCGGTTCTATTTCGAGAAATCGGACGGCTCTGTTGTCATGTAAAAAAGATATATATATGTTCATTTCATCAGATCTCTCTCCATATCTCCACCTCCCTCTCTCTCTCCCTCTAATACCATTCTCCCTCGAACTTCCTCTTTCTTTCCCCATGCATCTTCCGTCTTTCTCCTCATGCGCCTTCCTCTCTCTGTCACACTCTGTCTGTCTGTCAGTCTGTCGCCTTCTCACTCGTTGTGTCTCTTCTCCTATTTCCTTTCTCTTCCTCACTCTTTGTCCGTCTTTCTTTGTCTGTCTCTGTCTGTCTCTGTCTGTCTGTCTATGTCTGTCTCTTCTGCAGTGTCTCTAGGTCGATTGTGAGATAAGAACCAGCTACTTCTTTAAGTGTTTATCACAAAGTAATTCCATCCCTAAATGTCGTGGTCATGAGCTGCCTGCATCGCTGGACATCCCTTTCACTTGTTCACCTTTGTCTCTGATTTGTTGATTCACTACAAAACAGGTATTTGCGTAGGACCGAAACGAAAACAAGACACTTCCTTGCCATTTTCTATGCATTATCACATAGCGGGCTCACACTTTCAGTATTTCGTCAGTCAAAAATGTTTTTGGTTAAGCATTCAATGTGCAACAGACAAATAATTATCTATGAGTTTTACCTGTTAAGTTCTTTATTGGTACTGTTTACTGAATTCCTTTTGGTAATGAAGTGGCTGGATCACATTAAATGCACATTAAATGTATTCTTTGACTTGATTTTGCCGATTTTTAACAGCAGTTCTAATGTAGCAGTATCGAAAGGCGCTGGTAAGTCATGTGTAAGGCACGTGAGCGGGGAAGGTTGTAGCCTCATAGGAAAAGCTACCCTCACTTGTAGCATTATTGTGACTAGCTATCGGTTGGTCAAAGTTCTCAAATATCGTCAGACTTTAAAGGAAACAATTAGTAAATTGCTGATTTTGTGGCAGCGAAACCTTAATGCTTGTGACGTCGACGTCATGTGAATGTAAAGTCACGTACAGAAATGCACACCATCTGAGCTGCACTTGTTTGTTTGTTTTTTCCAAATACAAAGTCATGATGACACTCATTTCCTGCCACAAACACCAACGTCCATATTTGGTCTAATCTTTGGTCATTTCCTGCCGCAAACACCAGCGTCCAACAAATCGCCGTTTGTACAAAAGAAATGACAGTCTATTGTCTTCACCATACATTATGTTTTGTCAGAATGATAATGAAATATATGTATTTTGTTTATTGTTTTGAATGCTACTTGAGTCCTGTAGCTATAGTTTTATGCAAACCCTGCTCCTCAACACTCAGATGTATATAGCTAGGAACCCGGGGGAAAAGTAACACTAACGATTACTACCGAAATTATAGATGATGATAACCTTATGTACTTCTATCAAATGGTGAAAATCAACATAAAGATAATAGCAAGAATAGTAATGAAACAAATCAACAACCATGATATTAGTGACAAAGAACATAGCCATGATTGCAATGATAAGAAAATGGGTCACAAAAATATTTAAGATAACGGCAAAGTGATCATTACCATCATAATCACCGTTGCTGTAATCAGTGGAAGAGGAAGATGTGCTTGTAGATGGTTTATGAAAATAAACAAACTGTGAGTATTTGATTTTTGCGGCTCTATTCAAGCTCAACCTCTTCGGAGGAGAAGGCAAAGAAGACACCCCTCTATCCTCGTTTGTATTTTAATAGCAGGCAGTCAGATGGAACATGATGACACACAACTGGGTTTATGGTAGCTGCAAATCACCCTTTTAAACGAGCACATCACAAACTATCTTTACGAGAGCCCATCTTCAACCATCGATTGACATTTTGCCCTGGATGGGATGATTGTTGACATAAAATAATTCGTCTAGCTCGACAAACTGAGATTGCGTTCCTCTTAGGTTCTTATTAGGAGCGATATTAAAAGGGAGCTTCGTTGTTGTTGTTGTTGGGGGTTTTTTTTTTGGTTACATTATTATATAGATATATACATGTCTTGATTGGTTTTCGTCAACATATACAACAGCGATCAAATACATTTTAAGTTGACAAAAGCATGGAATATGAATCAAGATAATCAATTGGTAATAAGGTAACAATGCCCATCGCATTACAAACGTACAATAAGGAAAGTATCTGATAAGATTGCGGTCAAAAATTGTTCTTAATGCTGAAAGTGTTGATAAGTTCAAATCATTCTTGAAAATTTATCTGTTTACTCAATCCTAATTTTGTTGCTGTTGTTTATGTGTTATATCATATTATGTAGGTACATAACGCTGTATGTTGCCTCAATACTTTTTTTTTCCCGGATTAATGCGCGTAGAAACATCATTATTAAGCGCTATATACGTGTTATTCATTATCATTATCATTATCAAAATTGCATTTGGGCACACAAAGGCGCAAACAGCTGATGATGTCACAAGCCTTGTTTGTTATTCCATTTAAGAAAACAATGGAAAACTTAACATCCTGCGTTACAGCAAAATCACTCAATAAAAGATTCATATCCATACATGTCTTGTTACAGGCATTGCTTGTATTCTTAGCTGTTGCCGAATTTGAGATTGTAAAGGCCGTATGGTGTTTAGTTTCAGAAATAGAAGTAAATAATTGAATTCAATTTGAAACGCAGGCACGCGTAATAAATACTGCAGCACTTTGAATCATTAAAGAGCCGTCATGAACTTTACCGATTGCAAAATGTATGGCCCTTTAAATATCACAGCATGAATCGATGCCTAGAAAAAGTCGCAATTCATTCATTTTTCAAACAAAGCCATTTCTAGCAGCCTGCTCCGTTCTCACCTCCCCTTCCTGCGGTTTGCCCACGCATCAACGCCGCGTCAAGGGCCACACATTGCCGCTACGTGGCCCCTCGGGTCCACTCCGTCAAAATCTCATCGAAATTTCACACAGCTTAGTGGTCATCGGGAATATTAATGAGAGACCATATCACACTCTGTCTATACGTTTTTGTGTGTGTAATCGTTTCAATTCAAATTCTACATTCCATCCTACCTCTGTCAGTCTGTGGGGATAGTTGTTGGTAGCTTGATTTGATTTGAATTGATTCCAGTTGAATTGATTTACTTGACTGCGAATGAAACAGTGAATGCTCATAAAGCAAACAACCACTGGACCAACACGTGACGGCTTAAACACTCCTCCGACAGACTAACTCATTCTTTTAACCTCCTTTCTTCTTCAAATAGTTTAATAATTGAATGCTCTTCTCCAACTTCTCCATACCGCAGCTATCTCCTCCATTACTTGAGAAGTCGTCTCCATTCTTCATTTTAACAGAAGGAGTGGGTAGGCCGGGTATCATGTTGTCTCTAAATCGACTTAATTGGTCATTGACATACAATGCAGGCCCCCCTGGGGAGATGGATCGCTGTACATCATTCGTGATCGCCAAACTAATAGTGGGGGAAGAGTATTGATTGTTCCTTTTGTTATTGATGTTGTTTGCATTTACATCTTTATCGTTTCTGACTGTTGTTGTTATATATGTGTGTGGGAAGGAGGTGGGCAATGGTAATAAGAGAACGCTGTATGTTCAAGGGACAACATTGTCATTATCATTGGCAGTCTGTCTGGATTATGAAATCCGTTACCCTGGTTACATGTGGAGATGGTGTTTCCGCGCGGGTATTGCGCTTGTTGTTGTTATTGTTGCTGTTGTTGTTGTTATTATTATTATTATTATCATTATTGTTATTGTTGTTTTAAGAAGAGAATTCCTCACCAGTTTCAAAGTTTGATAGTCGGAAAAGAAAAAGTAAAAATTCAAAAGCACAGAATATTGAAAATGTGACCAAAATGGAGACAAAATTAGGGAAACGTAAACAAAATTGTGAAGTTTCGCTAATTTTTACAAATCATTTCTTGAGCAGTTGACATGAATATGCAAATGAGTGCGTCAATGGTGTCACTGCCTCACAAGTTTTCATTGATTTTATAATAAAAAGGCGAAAATTAAATTATTCTGTCATAGAAGTGTAAAATATGATGTCATTCCTGGAAGAATAATTTCAAAATAATAATCAGGCAGATCAAAATTTGAGAATGGGGCATAATTGTTTCATAATTATCAGTCACATTTTCAAGGTCTTATGAAGAAATTATCTGGCAAGTTGTTAAGCGATAACATCATCAACTCACTTATTTGCATATACATTTATATTCATATTGGCCTTTGAAGAATTGTTTCACAAAACTTCAAAATTTCATAACTACCCTCATTTGTATCCGATTTTTATCAAATCTTTATCACCTGGTCCAGAATCGTCCTTAAAGGCTTAGCTCTCTGAATCCGGACAAAAACGACTTGACGGACCAACAACTCACTCGGTGAATTTCTGTTCGAGCAAATTACTCCTTTTTACCTCACTACTCTATCGGACTTGCGGGATATCTGCACTGACTGGTGTTTTACCTGAGATAACATCAAATATGCATATGAAGCGGTAGTAATGCTTTTCTCTCTCCTTCTCCCTCTCTTTCTCTCTAACCATCTATCTTTGAAGCCGTGAATCTTTCCGTAGAAGCTTGACGTGACGCGATTTTTACACCGAATTAACCTCATTCTTTCCCGAAATTGCGGCGATCGGTATCAATGACTTTCTGTCATTCATTATAGATTATTACCACGGCAGCGCAAATGTACGTCACCATATTATTTTTCATTGATCTAGTTTTAAACCACTTCATGCAACCATTTTGGGATCTCATTATTTTCATTTTGTTCAAACAATAAAACACACCATCAAGGCCATGATCGTATATTCAGCTACCGGTTGGCACCCTAGAAATGTTTTCAGGCAAAGTCTCCCGGTCGCTTTTAGACATTAAAAATACATACTAGATTCTCTTATCACAGGCAAACTGAAACATAGTGACTTCGTGACATTTCTGATAGAATTTGTATATCGTTTTGTCTAACGAATACTAATATGAAAGAGCGCATTGCAAAATTACATCTCCAGTGATAAGGAACTCCGAGTGAATTTCTTTTCTTTTTTTTACTAGGAAAAACGAGTGCCAGAGGAGAGATCAAAAGAGATGGGCAGATGTAATGATAAAAAAAAAAAACAGAGACTGAGCGAGAGAGAGAGAGAGAGAGAGAGAGAGAGAGAGAGAGAGAGAGAGAGAAGAAAGAAAAAGAGGGAGAGGGAAAGAGAAAGATGGTTATGACTGGGAAGATATAGATGAAAGTAAGAGAGAGCTAGATACGAGCATAGTAAAGCTTCTGATGTAATGAAAACATCCTGATTATTGGCCTTTGATGGCAAGGAAGCGATGGCTTTATTTAGGAGGCACTTCGCCATCTGGAAGATCGCATCTTCCAGGCCGGCGGATACGGAGAATCCGTTTCCAGCGATGCGTCACTATTGGTTGCAGGAGTTTCCTCCGTGGGGCGGGTTTTATGCCTCCGTACAGATAAACCCTGATCCCTCCCTGTTTAAGAATAGTCTTTAACTCGCAGTCCTTATATACAGTTTGCGAAATCAGTTAAGATACAACTGCGCATACACTTTACTGCTAAATCAAAGTAATTTTTTTTTCTCTTCTCTTCTCTCTCTCCTTCTCTGCTTTTTTTTTTCTCTCTCTCCCTTTCACAAAGGTTATAATATTATCATGACCTGGTTAAAACAGGCATTTCCGCTTCTCAGGATTCCAAATCATTCACACTCAGCACTCTTGAAAACAGACATATTTGGCAGGGTGTAATAGTTAAAAACAGCATTTGAATGCAGGATGTGCAATCCAATTCTTGTTGTCCAATCGGACGTTGACGATACGATTTGTCTTCTTCTGTTCCAACTCGATGCGATCACATGATAAGAGTTTCCGCTTTTATATAGCGAGCGCACGGCATGTAATTTTCACAAAAGTGGCTGTTCCTATGATAACAGTAAGTTTAAGGGGTGGTAGAGTATCGGTTGAGATGAGGATTCAGCTTTTGTCCTTTTTGGGAGGTACTTAGAAACCACTTAATGATAATGTTAAAGAGGATACAAGTCTGAGAGGAATTCAAAGCTTATTTGACGAAAATTGGTTTTGAAATGGCTGAGATATCCAAAAACAAATTAAAACAAAGCGATAGGACTGCTTCGTTTTGGATTTCTCTGGAATTTCCAAACCAATTTTCATCAAATAAACGTTGAGTTTCTTTTAGAATTATTATTCTTTCATGTTTCAAAAGACGTTTCCCTTTATCTAAAAAGATCATCATAAAAAAAAAGAAAACCTAAAGACTTATCTCAGCCGAAACTGTATCATTCCTTTAATGACAAAAAAAAAAATCACACACAAACGCGCGCGCACACACACACACACACACACACACACACATCTACCGACAAGGCTGTTTTCAACTATGAATTTCAATTCAAGCTAGAAACTGGAAGGTCGTATTGTCTGAGTGGTCTATTCTTTTCACGTTACCCACATCAGTTACGACAAATTCTGCTTATAGTTATGTCCGTCTAGCAGAAGATTACTTATGAAAAAGAAACAGAAGAAACAAAAGATGAAATGAGGCATGAAAAGATGGCAAAGAAAATGGACAAAGATGGAGAGAGGAGAAAGGAAATGAAGGCTGGTGGAACCATCGAATGAGACACGTCATCATATGTCACTACGCAATCGACTTCGGGCGTTCCAAATCGGACGTGGAGTTTACGCCTCGCTAAACATTTGTGACGACTCGTATCTAGCACTTGGTTCCACAATCCCGCCGAGTCGATCAACACCCTACGGTACCACCCAGTGTAGAACGACTTTTCTGCCTGCACAGAAACACCATGCACCACAGTGTTTTCATGCTCGATGAACTTTCGCGAACCCGTAATTTTTGCATAATACGGACGATTGATGAACTGGGGACCAAACTGAAGATGTAAGAAAAATAGACAATGAAATAGGACTTAAATGAGGCATGGACGTGAGATGAGAATGATGGCTTTAATAGTTCCGTTTCTCGTCCTGACGAAAGTGAGTTTTCACAACTTCCCCTCTCGAGAGGAAAGGTGGGTTCTCGGCCGCGACACACCTTTTCTCTCCCCAGACCACTGCTGACTGTCACTGCCTTTAATCACAAGTCTTTCGGCTCAGCGAGTCGCCAAATTCGCTTGACGCAAGATCGATCATGATATTCTGATAGAGTTTTCTTTTGTTATTGTCGTTTTCTGTTTTCGTCGCCGCAGATGATATCATTCTCCTAACCCATGCCTGCAGACAGGTAGGCAAGGGGGGGGGGGGGGCAGCACACGGTATTTACAACCTTGGCAGAAGAAAGGTACGTGATAAGCACTTCTTTCCCTTTCCCTTTTAATATCATATCAATATCAGATATTGTTGGCAGCCTCATTGATATTTCAAAACTGTCCCTGAACCACTGCATTTGCAGAGATTTCCACTCATTTTAACTACAAAATTTTGAAGATGCATCAATGTTTTTATAATCTTATAGTATTGCCGTACAAAACACTTATGGAAAATAATAATAATGATAATATAATAACAAGGTCTTCTTTATCCGGAGTATAGCTTCTTCATTGTTGCCACTGCTCTACCAGAGGGCCCTGCCATTATCATTACCTTAGCGTTGCTATATGCAGGAACCCATCTAGACACCTGGGTCGAGAGGGACATGGTGGGTAAAAAAACATCGTGTCCAAGGACGTAAGCAGCAGGCGGAATCGAACTCGGGTCTTCTGATTGGAAGTCGGGAGTTTTATCCACTATGCCATTGCGCCCCCGTAGTTTTTATTATCGAAAAAAAAAGAAAGAAAGAAAGGCAATTGCAATGGACGAGTTTGACGATAACATCTGTCTGTCTGGGTAACTTGATAACTCAAGAAGGAGACATATGCCTCCTGAATCACATTTTTTTTTTCAGAATTATCATAATCTATAGAAAACAATCCTGGGACCGACGGTCTTGTCTTGATCTTAAACATGATGAAGGTACAGACAAGGTTTCTTCGGTGATCCTTAGTGGGCTTGGTGAAAGCCCTCTTTGGTGGCAAGAGAGAGATGAGCACGGCTGCTGCCCTGGGGTGTCATCAAGCCGTGTGAATGACGTTCATCAACATCCTCTCTTCATCCCCGGGCGACTGTCATGACTGTACCATCTTCCTCGTCGAGTCCAATGAAACACGATCAAGCCGAGTCCTCATTTCTCGCGACGTCGAGTTGGCTTGCAAATGCTCCGAACAGCTCCCGAACAATGATTTTCTATATTTTCCTCAATAATCCTGCACTCCCCAGCGATATTATTCCCAGTTTTCTGTGACTGCACATCACCTGAACGAGAATATGAGAGCTATAAAAAAAGAACCCGACAACAACCACAACAGCCTGGTTTTATCAGCTCGTTGGTATACATGGATTATGTTTTTCCCTCCAGGCGGCTTAGGAATGCAAGCCCCTGTGTTCGCCTTGCTAAAAGCGCTGTTAGTCCATTACATAAAGCTAGTCCAACAACGCAAAAAAAAAAAAAATCATATAATTCCCCAAGTTTGTCAGGCATCAACATTGCCTGTCGAAACTAAGACAGCGGTTCTTCGTCGCTCACAGGGGTTCGACTGATTAGCTTGTTTATTGTCAGCGTCTAAAAATACCCTCAATTTTACAGCCTCATCATTCTCCGTTTTCTTGCTCGGCCAACTCAGAATGTGCTATTTCTGTCGTTGTGACGCAAATAGAATAGTTATCCGGCGAACAGCGGGAAGATGCGCGGATTCTCAATTTAACGAGTATTACCTGCAGAAAAGGTGTGAAAATGGCCAGTTGTAACGTCCCGTGATCATGGTTTATTTACACTGAAAGCAGTTTAACTCACGCTTGCATTATTCGATCACACTCTTGAGAAATCGTACCATTTCTTTCTTTCTTTTTTGCCATTGCAAGTCTTCCTCATCTTGTGTTTTTGTTTTTAGCTTGTAACATTTTATTACACCAAGTTGATCGCGGTCCCGTTCACCTGCAAAAGTGCCAACATGTTTGAATCACATTCCAGTGAACACCTTTTGATTGTTGTTTGTTCAGACGTGTATGACTATTGAGTAAGTATGCGGATTTGTGGAGCAGAATCCTGTACACAGCCGATAACAAAAAGAAGAAGAAAAAAGAAATTTCCTTTTTCGAGGGAGGGGGGTATAGACAGTCACTTTCTGCATAAACTAGTATTACATAGATTGGAAACTACGATGTGGATGAAAAGAAAATCTGCTAGATAAAACCAACTGTTTATCATTATTATCATTATTTCAAAACAGTTGCTGCAAGCTGGTGAGACACCTGAGTATGATCTTCAAATTCTTTTTAACGTAAGCCACTAAGCTGTCAGTCGCCAGATTTGACCTACGGCCAGAAATGATACGCACATCTGCTGAAAATAAGGTAGGGATTGTTCATGCATTTTTAACCTACAATCTTTAGTTCTGATGGTATTTCTTTGATCTGGGCTACAAGTGAAAACGAGTTTGGTTTGTAACATCTTTTGTTTAATTGTTTTGACGATTTCCCTGATTTAGGGGGAGAGAAAAGATTGCCCGACTAAGATTCCTAGTATATAATGACTTTCCAAAAAAAAAAAAAAAAACCCACCACCAAATCGTCTTCTCTATACATCTGAAAATAAGAAGGACGGCTGCAACGAAAGGAAGATGGCTATAAAAGGCGGATGCTTTTAGTGAATGTGTAGGTGTGTGTGTTGTTGTTGTTGTTGTTGTTTCCTTCTTGTTCTTCCTTTTCAGGTCAGGTGAAAGAAAACGACTCCAATCTCTAGCTGAGGTGCGTGACGTAGGACTTTGCGTTGATCGGTCTCTGGTCACGCAGCACGGCTTAAGATTCCATCACGCCGCGTGCGGCCATTTCCAACGCTTGGTGAGGAGATTTTCACCATCTTTATATCTGATCGTATTTTTTTTTTTTTTTTTTTGGGGGGGGGGGGGTGTCCTCCCTCTCTGTAATCCTGTCGTTAGAATAAGAAACCGATGATATTTTTGGCGGTAAGCTTGGGCTGACACCAACACGAATCGTAAAGCCTCTCGTACCTAAAATCACAGAAGAGCTGCAATCATTGAATTACTAACGACATTTGCTTTCGCTAATAATGACGTTTTCACAGGAGATTTGTTAATTTACCGGAGTGAAAAGTTGCATCAGGGGCAGTTGTAAATCAATAATGTTTGTGAAACACGAGATGACAAAGTGATGCGTAGCTTGCATACACCGAATGTCACTCTTTTCTTGAATGTCGTTCTACCACCTGTCGTAATCAATATTTTTTCCTTCGCTAAAGTAAGCTGTGGAGAGTGAACGACCTTTTCTTTTCAGCAAAGCCATTACGAGGATGGAGACGCCAACAATAATCTCGTTGCTTCGTCGGATGAAGATAGAACGGACCAACTATCTAGAATGAGATCGTACACGCACATTTTCGTAATACCGACGAGAAATAAGGTTGGCTATACACACAAACGTACACGTGATTCGACACACACTCACAAAAGTCACCTAAACATTCGCACTGTGTACAAGCACTCCCACATTCACACACACATACACACATATAACACACACACACATACACACTACATGTTTCGGGTGATCGATACCTTGCTACTTTAGAGGCGGCTAAACGGTGTAAGGCAATATCATTTCACACCCACGTACCGCACTCGATAGAAAACTCAAGACACCACATGAATGTTAAGAGATGTTTTTCGCGGTAAAAAAAAAGAACTCACCTAGTCGATGTCTTCAGTATGGTCACGTGCGACGTGCAAAAGCTAAAATTGCAGCAGGAAGTGTTGGCAGGACAGAACAACAAAACAATCACTTAGAACTGAAGACCGAGAAAAAAAATAAAGAGAGTGAAAACGAAAATGTCATTATTTTGTACCCAGCACAGAAAGTGAAACAATTCCTGGCCTGACGTCATGGCAGACTGAAGTTTTCGACAGATTTTGGATGCCAAGTTGTCAAACTGTGCTGTCCCCTGATTCGGATTCACCCAACATGTCAGACATAGAGAGGATTTACACTGAAACCAGAAAAAGATATCGCCAAATTCGATCGTTGGGGCAGTGATTTTGCATCATGCTATCTTGAGAAATAGAACATCTAAATGGCGGGGGTTGAAATTACATGTGTGTAATCCAATCGCCGAGAAGGCTAAGTGGATTTTGCTTAGAAAAAACCCCAAGATATTTCTCTTAATATTCTGCAAGAGAGACTGGACACTGAAAAAAAAAATTTCCCTCTTAAGTATTTGAGACTACCATACAAACATTTGAACATTCCCTCGTGTCGAATGGTCTTCTTTCAAGTCGCCGAAGATAAACGCTGACGAGGAAATCGGTTGGGGAACACGCCGTGTAAGCTAACAGAGTGATGTAGGGGGAAGGGAAAACACACGCAAACATCATTGGCCAAAATATCACGTTTAGGGACGGAGATTGGCCTATATTCCAGAGGGACGGGGTACAACAAACTGGCAATCTGTTTCCCAATTTAGCTTACAAATCACCCGATTCGTTTACAGAAACGACACGTAGAGGCAGTTTTTGTCATCAGACCGAATCGCCTCTTTTGACAAACTTCAACAGCCCTGGCGCGATCTTCAAATGAAAAAAGCTTGGGTACGCATATTGCATCTCGATGCCTGGATATTGGTGACAGCTTATTCCAATTACGTAGAAAGTTGTATGCCTGTATCCTTTCTAGAGCAGGAAAAACGAACACCACTGTTGCGATCAGATGTAAAAATATGACCAAATTAAATAAAAAGAAGCGAATTGAGTGAATATGGGCCTAAATGTGTGTATTTTGTATGCTCACACTATTTGACAACGAGAATACCAATACATGATAAGTTGCAATGATAACATTAGTAATACATAAGAACGATCAGTAAAAGAAGAAGAAGAAGAAGAAGAAGAAGAAGAAGAAGAACAAAAAGAAGAAAAGAGAAGGAGGAAAAGGAACAGCGGATTATAGTAGACAATGACAATTCATATCACATAAATACAACGTGATTATCTCAAATATGGATGTTTGGATTGGTAAGGCAATTTGAAACCCATATATTCCTGTACGCAAAGAATGAGAGAGAGAGAAAAGATGAAATAAAGAAAGATAGTGAGAAGGAGACAAGAGAGGGAGACGGAGGGGGGATTGCAGCGAAAATTCCCCGACAAGATATCTAAGAGAGAGAGAGAGAGAGATGAGTTGAAGCGATTACACCTGATATCAAATCTCTTGAAGAGACAGATCTGTAGGTTTGGTTACACTTTGTTCATCCATGTCACGTACGCATGATAAAAATTGGTACTGAGACGATAAGCGACTGCGAAAAGGAGTTCTTCGATGAGATGGCAGAAAATCCACAGTTATTAGGACAATATGGATGCGCGTCGTAGGATGTTTTTTCCTTCTCTACAATGAGGGCACACAGTGCCGAAGAATTGTCTTCCTTTTTAACTTATTTAACCCCCTTTGTATCAGCTATACCACTTGAATATGGGATTGCGCATGTAAATGCATGTGTTTGGTGCCATACAATTTGCCATAGAACAGACTAAAGTATAATGTTCCAAAGATATCGAACGATGTGCATTAGCCACGTAAGTTAAAAAGGGGAGTGGGTGTGGAACGGCTCCAATGCGAACAAAACACCTTTTCATGGGAAGTTAATAGTCCAACCCTGGTGTCATGTGGCCCCGAGAATGTCAAGAAATTGCAGTTAACATTTTGAATGTGATACATCCAACATCGCGGACGACGGAAAACACGGATGGAGTAATATGATTACTCACGACTGGAGAACGGTAACGAGATGGCGGCGGGGGGTTAATCACATTTGAAAAGTTATCGCGAGGTCAACAGCCCGCGGTCACCTGGCGGTTTTGAAATTGATTCAGGCCATGACTATCCGTAAGAAATAGCCAAGCATGAAAACAAGCTCGGGTGTTACAAGATCCGTTACCAGCATAACAGCGGATCTAGTTACGCAGTGTTTCATCGTTATCTGTATGCATTGCATTGTCTATCAAATCAAATCAAATCAGATCAAATCAAATTAAATCTATTAGCTTTTATTTGGTGTAACACCCCTATAACTTTGTAGATTCATGCAAAGGACTTCATCTACTTTACAATGTTTGTCCTTTTCATCATCTTCACGTTTTATTCAATTCAGTTCAATTCAATTCAAACTTAATTTCATTTTTCGAAAAGAACATAAACATTTTACTTTCTTTGGTAACAGAGAATAAGGTTGCATAATCAAAATAAAGTAAATTGAGAAAAATATAATTGTGGAACCTTGGAGTAACAAATTCGTGATTTAATTTATGTGATTTAATTATTATTATAACAGAAACAACTACTCAATTTGATGAAATTGTTTTATTTCTTCAAATTGAAAAATGACGCAGTACCTGCTGTATACTATACGGGATTGGAAGCGCGATATCGAATAGTGGAGAAGACGCCTGTCCGCTGATCAGGAGGTCATAGGTTCGAATCCTGCTCGAGTATGTACATGCCCATGATTACTGTTATGCTAACTACTAGTACACCATGAACACTGTTCAATTCAGTGTTCATCAACGTCAGTGCAAGACAATTTGTCAATCGGTTGCAAGAAATAACAATGTTCTGTACTAATAAAACTGTCTCTAATCCTATTTTTGACACGTGGTATGATCAGTGTGTTTGCAACAAAGACAGACAGGGCGAGAGAAAAGGGGAAAATAGAGGGAGAGAGAGAGAAACCTTTTTTTCTTTTTTTTTGTGTCATTTTTTTTTCTTTTGGCATGCCACTCATTTGCACTAGATTGATATTTCCGCCCCAAAAATATATATCATTTTACCCACCCTTGGCTTTCATTCTCTTTCGGGTTCAAATGGCTAATGCATCATTTCGTGTCCGATTCAAACAGCGTGCGACACATATATTATATTGTTAAGCCATCTTGGCAGAATCGATCACCTTTCCGCATTACCGATGCGTGTCATGAGGAAAGTCGCATCAAATAGTCGATCGATCATATTCCAGAGTCAAAATCGAGCGCGGACAATTTATCTTACTGGGCATGGTGGGTGCTGGTGGGTTGTTATTGTTTTTCTGTATCTTTCTTCAATGATGCAAATTTGAAATTGACTCGAACGGACAGGTTTGGGTTTTGTTTTTCCTAAGGAAGTAAAAGCCGTTTATTCTAAGTGATTGGGAATTAAGTCCCACTCACAAAGAGGGAGGAAAAGAGGAAAGAAGGAAGGAAGGAAGACAGAAAAAAAGCCCGAAAATTGTTTGAGATATCGAGAGATAGATTGGAAGAGAGCACTGTGTGATTAAGGGCTGACCTTGGTGAGATTTGATTTTGGCACATTAATTCCACCCCGTGGCTTCGGGCTTCGCCCTTGGACCAATATTGACACGATGATAATAGCAGTTTTCGGTCCGCGTCGAACGCGTTATTAATACCTGTGTCATCAGATCATTATCAATACAGTGTGAAGAGCTTCGACGACGCGCGCACCGAAAAATACTTCAGAATCTACTGCGGATGCGTGCGAGACCATCACCATGACAAGTGGGCTCGTGCCAGCGGGCGCGGAGTTGGCTGCAGCGTATTCGGGCCAAATCATGATCAAACTTCCATGAAAATATGATTTTTGCTGCTTTGTTTTTTTTGTAACTAACGGAAATTATACATTCTGTTAAATGAATTTCCGGAAAGGAGACAGGCGCAGTGCCCTGAACAATGATTATACAGATATAATCATCTCATTCAATTTGTTCTGAAGCTATGCAATAATGCGACAATGGTCATGCTGATAGATAAAAAGAAACTTTTAGGGATCAGCTTTTGTCAGTTGTACAAACGATATAATTATGTTCACACATAAAATTATGTCATACGTATTCTGAAGCATAGTATAAGATACCTATTTTTATGTGTATGAATTTATGTATATATATATACATACACACAAATACATACACTATGTAGATCTATAATGTAATGAAAAGTATATAAAAATGTATTACCTTCTATAGATGCATATTTGATCTAATATACTATCTATCCACAATGTATGAATATATGTTTATTGCCTTTTACATAAAAAACAGTCGAGTGCACGAAAAAAAAAAATCGATTAAAATCAAACTCCATATTTTACCTCCACGATCTTACTGATTCATTTCCAAATATTTTTTTTTCGTTCCATAAATGGAGAATGTCAAACAGTGTATCATTAATGTTCGAACAGATTGAGTCGAATGGGTGCTGAGATAACAGAGAGACTGGGAACCTGAATCTTCAAGAAAAAATATCGATCTTTCATGCAGAGACAGAGCGGTGTCGAGCCAAGGTTGAATCTTGTCAGTTCGTCTAATGCAAATTTTAAATGTTCTCACAAATCGAAGTTTAACGTATTCTTTGATTCGCAAAGTGTATTCACGGGTGCATTTTCTTCGTCTGAAGGTAAGAAAGAAAGATATAAAAGAAAAGATGTCAAAATAAACAGTTTCATCCCGCGTTGATCCATAATGCAAAGTCAACATTGAATTGCCGGTAATGGCAAATAGACATTTACAATTATTTGCACACGCGCCATTACATCAAGGTTCTCGCTTCTTTTCTCCCTCATCCTTATTCCTCCTTCAGTTCTTCCGCCATCAAGTTAGAAAAGCAGAGAGGGGGATGGGGACAGAGAGAGAGAGAGAGAGCTAAATTAATAGACTTGCGTCATAGCTGGTGAATGCCTGACCTAGTAAAGGCGAATGGAACTTTTGATTGCGACTACCGATTATTGACTACCGTTGAGTGTTCATGATTATAAGAGAGCTACCAGCAGCGCTGGAATATTGTGCTTTTGTTGAGCTGATCGATGTTTCGGGATGTGTTCAGACCTTCTTTTTTTTCTCCCTCAATCTGTATATATTATATATTTATATCTTTCTCTTTCTCTTCTTTTTTCTGTTCATCTATATACCTATCCATCTATCCATCTGTCTTTCTATCTATCTATCCATCTATTTCATTTTCATTATCTATCCTCTCGACCATGATCTGCGATATCAAACATCAAACCAACCTTCTTCTTCTTTTTTTCTCCTTTCCTGTTCCAGCTGTCCGCGACAGAAATACATGTACATGTCACGCAACAACATGGCCTGTCAATGGACATCGCGGCCCCAGTGAGTTTTGAGAGAAAGGCCATGTTCCCTGCGAGACGCCAGTTACATTGTTACATTACGCACCGCTCGTAGGGTGACACCATCCAATTTCCCTGTGAATGATTAACTTGTTTTGACACATACAACCTGTTATTTACAAATCTATACAAGTGGGTACATCGAGCGTTGCTGTCAACACCCAGGTTTAAACAAACATTTTTAACGCTCGAAGATGCTCCCAACCATTTTCTTTCATTAATCAAGTATTAAGAATTTTGTCAAGACAATAAACACATCAAATTTGGGCAAAATCGCTCTACTGGTTTACACAATACAACGTTGTTCTGGAAGAATAGGTGCATACCCTGCATAATGTGGTTCATTAATTATTGCAACGAGAACATTACGTTATGGAAAGAAAATATATACATACACTATCGGGAGAAAATACAAAATAGACTTCGACTCTGATAGACTCGATCAAAACAAGGAAAGAAGAAGGTACAGAAGAAACAGAGATGTAAAACATACTGCAGAATGTAGGAGGGATTTACAATTTGTTGTTAAAAACTAATCCTGAAAAAGGTTATAGCTATAATGCCCGTGTTCCCTTTCCTTCCAAACATAAAGACTTAAACATAATCACACCATCTGAGTTAATAATTCATGAATATAGAGAAAGGCAGTGGATTTGAAGGCTTCAGATTCTCTCTTTCCGGTGACTTACATGCCACTTGCTTTCAGATAACATTTAGAGACAAAAATCGTGGAGAGAGGATAACAGCTCCGTTTCAAGCGCCTGATGTATGGATACACTCAGCGTGTGTCGCGTCTCCTTCCACGTCTTCGTCTTGAACGCTGGTTGAACACGTAAACAAACGAGGCACGAATGTAATACATGGTTCCTCGAATAAATATAGATCATGATGTATATTTTTTCCTCCTTGTGGGTGGCAGGTGGGGCTGTGTTATGATTTGGATCAAATTCAGGACTCTGTTGAGAGCATGTACTGTAACCACGATAGCGTGACGTCAAATAGTATGGTATTGGAAGTGTTCTTTTTTTAATCACCATTGATCACGGATACGATAAAGGAAACAACATGATTTCTACAGAAAGTAAACGTACACTGCATCAGTGAAGATGTTGAATTCGAATCTCAAAGCACATTTGATATGTCTTTGAAAGAAAAAACCCTAATTTGTAAATGTTATTTATCATCAGGCCTTGCATCAGGTTTTACGAACATGTATTGCACATTGTACTGACTATACACGCTCTACTTTGCAATTCTATATATCCCTAAAATTCACAAATGAAGAATTGTAGCCCAACCCCCTCTTTTTGCCTTCGATAGAGACAACAGAAAATAAAAGAGCATCATAAAGTGAAGACGGGTTATCATCGCAAGCGATTCATGCACGTGGTATCATTAATTATTGGTGTACGTTTAATATCAGGAGGCACTGCAAAGCGGTTGCCATGGCGACGCTTTCTTCTGACCATATTGGCGGCTTCATCAATTCATCAGCACAATTACACTTTATAGTTAGTCCTTGCGAGAAGAAACAGAGTCGGCATGTGAGGATCTCTTCACAATGTTTGCTAACTTAACGAAAGATGGAGAGAGAGGGGGAGAGAAGAGAGAGATAGATAGGGAGAGAGGGAGTGAGATAGATGGAGAAAATAGATCTTAATAACTGGGATATAATGCTTTTTTTTTTTTGCTAGGTAGCCTGCGTTTTGACTGGGCCCCGCGGTGTACAGACGCTCTCGCGTGTTTGGATATAATGTTTTGCCTTCGAATGGCAGTTTTTTTTTCCCTCATAAGATGCGCTCCTGGTTTTGATTGATGTCTTCCTAGTTCGATATGTTTCCGTCTTCTTGCTACGTGCTAGCTGAAGGAGTACTTTTATAAATGGGAGTCATTATACAGTGATGAGCTATTCTTGGCATTTGGTCACTATGCCATGTTGACATTAATTTAACGGCGCCATTTGCATATCCCTTTCCATCAAAATATTTCAGCAAACACAGACAACATGTGAGTAAGAAGTATTGAACGTATAGTGCTCAGTTGATGTCACGTCCATTTAGGTCATAGACAGGAATATTTCAGGTGGGTTCCCTGATAAAAATGTAATCTTATCAAAATCATGTACATTACTAGTAGGCAATAAAAGCTAACTTGAACACAAATAACTAAGTTCTAAATAAATTGTTATTTGTTTTACTTGTGTAGCTGTTGTTATTGTGGTATCTCTGTATTTCTTTGTATATCCGGTAATTCAGGTACCTACAGCAATATTCTAAAACCTATTTAAGCAATCTCGGACATCAAAGATTGTCTTCTTTCATACAATATACGACAAGTAGAACCAAGATAGAACCTGCTTCAGCTTCAGGTGGGAAGGCAGGGAAGAAGAGGGGTGATTTTCTTCGGAACTGCATGACCTTTAAGCGACAAATGATTTGATTGAGGATGACGAGCAAAGAATTCCTTGTTCGGTCTATTTCGCCCTCGCAGAGCGTGAGTTCTCCCCAGCTTGATGTCCATGAGGAAGAGGAAATACAGCAAGCTAAGTTTACTTTCATCGTCTTCCTCTACAAGAGGCCCCCTGCTGCCCTTTCAATGAAAAGAAAGGAAAAAGTTACATCAACACGGGGGACCATTCTGGGTTATTTAGAAGGTGTAAATCATATTTGCGCGCACCACTTTCCGTCCTCCCGAAGGGCGCCCCCGTGCATTCGAGCGCAAATTTACTCTCTTTCGAACGACTCTCTTGACACTTTTAAGCAATGTATATTTAACTTCCCATCGATTACCGCCGAACACCTTTTCACGGTTAAAGGTCACACTCAGTGGCAAGCGGTGTCGGAGACACGACTCGGTCGTTCCCTTCCCTCCCTCCAGGCCTGGGGACATGGTTATGTTAACGAGATGGGTAGTTACCGCCAAAGCGAAGCAAAGATGACATCGTAAAAAGCGTTGCCACGGGTCGACATCAAGTTTTGATTGCGGATACAGGGATGAGCACATGAAGATGAATGCGTGTTGTTGTATGCAGCTTAAGGTTCGAGCAGAGAGGTAGGAGAGCATCCCCCCTTGTAAACGCATACGGTTTATGAAAAAATGACGAGAATGATGCAAAATGACAATTTAACATGTTTAAAATTCAAAAATTTAAGAAACAATACCATCTTATCGTCATGAGTGAAGTGTACAAAAAAGAACGAAAAGGCGTTTCAGGAACGCAATACAATATGCAGTCATATTGATGACGTATCGAAACGTTGCCGATAATCTATTGGTAACGTCACAATGCCATGCCGTTGTTAGTTACTAGCGTACACGTTCTTTGAGAGGCGTGTTTATATTAATATGTAACTCTTCACTCGGCCATTATTTTGGTCACTTGTGTCTTTCATGGTTGTTTCCACAGTCTATAACAAAAATCTAGCTGCTTTCAATTAAAATAAAAAGAGTGCTGTTTTCTTTTTTGTCTTGTGTTTCTTTTTACTTGGCACCAAACCATATTGTGACTTTAAGGCAGAAGTCGTCTCGGCTTTATTTGAACATCTGGAGATGATCGTAAGATGTGAGCCATGTTCAGGAGACAGGGGAGGGGATGGATGGAGTGGTATGTACAGTGTTTTTTTTTCTTTCAGACTCTGACAGTTTACTCTCAGTAAAGAAACATAATCATCCTGATTCAACCACGTGTCATGCATGGTACATAGGCCTATACATAAAATCACGAAATGACATAAGTCTAAAGTGTACTTAATCAAGCGTATGAAGTAACAGCAGATTATCCATTCGCTCCATTGCGCGAGGCTTATTTGGAAAGTTCTATTTAGTTTGGATTCTGTCAGGCATGACCGCTTGAAAGCAGCATTTGAACACACACATAAAAAGAAAGAAATCAAAGCAGCAAAAAAGTAAAACTTTCCAACATAAAAACAGGAAACAATGAAAGCAAGTGAAGATGACAGAACGGTATTTGACAATTCACTGAGTCTTCCATCATTAAACTGAAAAAAAAATTAAGTACTGCCTGGTTCATCCAAATCAATTTTGCTTTCTTTTTTTCACACTTTCTCCTTTCCCTGAGTGTTCCTTTTTTCAGATGGAATATATACAATAGATGAATTCTGAGGAGACACGAAGTCTGGCTATGTGAGTGATTATCTATTGAATCTTCCCCCGGCATTACATTAAAAAATGATTAATGCATTATTAAGTATATGTCACTAAGCAACGACGAGTCAGTTGCTATAATTCTGCATTGACTGTAGACTGACTGTGTAACTACAGACTCGTAGTATATCGAGATGTTAATTTGTCATTCATTGCACAGAGCTGTAATCAGTTGGTGTTTACTAGGAAAACAATTCCTTTAGAATGACCGTTGAACATTCGAAGTCATTTTTTTTTTTGCTACAAAATGTCACCTATCGGAATGTGTACAAGGAGTTGGGGTTTTTTGCTCTTAAATCATTCTGCTCCCTCCACTCGTTAAATCATTCACGGATGAAGATCATGAATGGCGATGGTGATTTATCTAGCCACATTCCTCTCACAGTCAAAGAAAATGGCACACCCTAAGTAAAACATAATCTTCCCAGGACCCGTAAAACTTAAACTGGATATTTCCTTAATAGAGCAACAAACGACACCATCGCTTGTCCACAATCTACGAAATGCTAACCCAACTTACAGCAACACGAAGTGTATACAAAGTCCAATTGTAGAAATATCAATAGAGCCAAAGGGATGAAATTGAAATTAGCAAAAGAGATACCAAACAGAAAGAAACAGACAATAAGTCGATTAGGTCATCTCAGTTCAATTCAGTTCAATTCAATTCAATTCAATTCAATTCAATCTAGTTGAAATCAGTTCAATTCAATTTGATTTAATTCAATTCATTTTGATTCAATTCAATTCAGTTCAATTCAAATACAATTTCAATTTCAACTTTTTTTCGTATTCATCAATGAAAAATGCATGAAATGTAACAAATCACGATGATTCATGATATCCACTTTGGATGTACAATAAAATGTTATTAAAATAGACAATCTATTATAGTTTTAATCTACGTAAAAACTTTAGAGAAATACGATGAAACCTACTCAAAAGCGAGCTTGTTAAGGGGGTATTTGTGGCGGAAAACTTCGATTCATCTCGATATGAGCATGAAAATGATTTGTTGGTTGAACGCCACCTGTAAATAATATTGTCGGATTTTGAAATGAACACTGCGGTCAAAACAAACTGAATTAATGACCTGTTATTTTGTTCCACAGTAGTTATTTCTCGCACGTTCATCAAAAATTTCTCCACATCCACTCTAGTTCAGGGAGAAAATTAGGTCACGTTCATCTCGTATGTCTTAAAAGTGGATAAAAGAATATCATATTATTATACAGACTGTTTTTCTAGATGAAATTTGGGGAAAACCGGAGAAGGGAGACACCAATTATATCTACTGAAAGATGTGTGCCTATGCGTGTGCGTGCAGGTGGGGGTTGACAAATTTGCTATTCTTACTTTCGCACATAATTAAAGTTCATACGCCGCATAACATGAATTAACATGCCCATGCCGAAAGTGCATTTTTTTTTTCATTACAGTGTGGCGTGTGCGTCGAGTTTGTGTGTGGCAGCTGGTTTTGTCGTAGCGTGAAGTGGGCTTACAGCTATATGAGTGGACGAAACGACAGGTATACTAACTTGTGATGGGCATACATACGTAGTGCATGGTCTCAAAACCCAAGTAATGAAACCGCGAGCATACACACAGGACGGTGGATCAAAATTCGTTTGAGCATGATGATAAAAGCAGATGTTGCGAGATAGAGAGAGAGAGAGAGAGAGGGGGGGGGGGGATGGATCTATACTCAGATACTTAATGATTACCTCCACCAATGTATTAAGTGTTCTTTTTCATTAATGCTTCTCTACTTCGTATCAAGCATTTGTTTTCATTTATACTTCTCTAGCTCGCATCAAAGATGCTCATGTGCATTTCATCAACGAATTACATTGTTTCTATGAAGGCTTGCCTGACGTAACAACAACCGACATGCGATTTATGTTGTACTAGTAGATATCCAGTGCTCAGCTGCATACCAATAAATCGTTTTATTTAAAAAATCAGATTATAATAAAGACCTTTTTTTCGGTTTTAAAACACTGTAACTTATGTACTGGAAGGTTTCCAAAAATTTGAAGAAAATGATACGATGAATTATGCAATGAGTCAGGTGCATTGCTATGCTAGTGCATAAATAAACTATAGTTTGGTATACTGAAGCCCCAAGTTATGGCTGAAATATATACTAACATAAAAAACTATCCCAAGCCGAACAGGTCTATACTCCCATCTTGATTACAGAGTGTTTACTGAAAGTTAAAGCCTCTCTGAGCTTGAACAAAGTTTCAACAACTAGCGTATATCAAGTTCTGAATAATTGCTTTCACAGTGTACCATTAAACGTATCATTATAGGCCTAACATTATTCGTTAATAGATCATCAAAATACGCCATAGGTTGAATGCATTTATACACGGGAAGTAGCAGACATTCATATACCTACGTGCAGATATCAATATTATAAACATGTATGTATGTATATATGTATGTATGTATGTATGTATATATATATATTTATGTAAACTCCTCAAAATAAGTTCTGCAATTAAAGTTTGATATATCATATTTCTCTTATACCCGCACTATCTTCATTAAATATATGACATCAAAAGAAAGCCTGACTAATTATCTTTAAGATGACACCTCACTTGCTATGATTTGGTGTTCTTGGAATATGCAAGACAGCTGAGTATGGGGACAGATCAAAAGTGAAAAGTCGCAAGAATTCTGCTATTGATAATGTACAGTTTTGATGAAAAAAGGCCACTGAAATAAGCATGCTCTGCTCAAATGACAAAACTTTCAAAAACTCCCATTTCCTAGACATTAGATGACTGTTTGGTCAACCTTTATGTTTAATTGTAATCTGCACATACTACTGCAGTTTTTAATTCATGGATGAAGCCTGGAATCTAATGAAAATCTCGCAATGCATTCTTTTCAAACACATTCCTTCCCTGAAACGACAAAGCAAATGGGAATTATACTGTTTGACACAACATGTTTGCTCTATTTTGCAACATTTCACATTTGACCTTCCCTTATACTCAGTCATACTGTGCATTTCAAGAACACCCAATCATAGCAAGTGAGGTGTCATTTTAAAGATGGTTAATCAGGCTTTCTTATAATGTCATATTTAATGAAGATAATGCGGGTACAAGATAAATATGATGTATCAAACTTTGATTGCAGAACTTATTTTGAGGAGTTTATATATATCAAGCATAGAGCAAATCAGTTCTGCTGCTACTTGCGCTTCTGCTGCTGCTATTTATACTACTACTATTAATTATTAACATTACTACTTCTACTTGTACAACTGCATCTTCTGCTGCTGCTGCTCCTACGTATACACTATACAACACATGTTTTTTAAAGCATTACAAGTTGTCGCTATGTCAGGCAAACCACAGGTAGGGTCTCTGGTTTTCAGGAACAGCTTTTGTTTGAAATATTGGCATAAAATTTGAACGTGTTACTTCATCAGTCCATCTGACCGCTCGATAGCTACAGAGGATAAAACCCACTTTGGAGATTAAAATGAAAAGTCTCGACAGGTCGATGTACTAACACGATGAATATTATGCATGCCTTCATAACGAGCTTGCTCAAAATAGCAACACTTTAATGGTTGGAAACTTGATCCCTTGTATCAAATAACCGGAGGAGATGAATTCCGTTCTGAGATTTAAACAAAGAAAATCATAAGCTCATATGATTGAAAGGTAAACAATTATTTTTAAAAACCATCGTAAGTACCAAAATCCTTACCACGGAAATTACGCACTGGACCAGATCCTATTTTTGGATTTCCTCTGTTGGGTTCAGAGCTTTGTCCACTCTACCAAAGTGTTTCATTCCTTGAAAATCGTTCCTTTTAACGAACTCGCAGAGTTCCACAGACAATTTTGATGGGAGGATTTTCGAGAAGGAGCTTGCAGTACAGAATGAACTCTTCGAACTCTATACTAGTATAATCAAACAGCCGCAGCAGCATTAGCAGAAAAACGTGTGTGTCTCTTAATGTAATATGTAGAGCCCCATCGCCCTCGGATCCTGGTCATTGTACTAAACGATAATCGATGACGAAACAAGTATTAACTGTTATCGTTTAACTGCGGAGTCTAAGTCTACTACCATTGCGATTTCCTCTGTTAGTTCACCATATACACGTATTTTCATGAGCCTCTGTGAGGGGCGACAATGAACTTTTATTCTTCATTCTATCGAAGTGAGTGACTTCGCATAATTCTGACGTTACAGTAGAACGACGATGAAAGTCAAACGCAGGTGATGTTTTTGTACTTGCCGAAAAGGAGGGAAGAATCAGAGTAGGACTACAAGAGAAAGAGAAAATAGATGTATAGAATGATATTAAACTAGCTACCTAGGTAGATCAATAGCAGCTAAAAAATGAGCTTGAGATATTGTGGAAGGGAAACCACATGCAGGCGGTATCACTGTTCAATAAGATTTTTTAATGATTATGTACAACTGATAAATACTCACATATAGAAACATTACGTAGGCCCACATGACATGATTAAGTACAACTATCATGTAAACATATATTCTTATTTTCCTGTCACTTTCCAACAATGTTATATAAGAATCAGATGTCTTCACGAATTATCATTGGGGTATTGTTTTCACTTATATCACAACTGGCGATTTTACCTATAGGCCCCATACAGTGCAATAAAATTGTAGCATTGCAAACTCAATTTGAGAGACCAATCAAAAAAACAACAACAATGAAATCCTGCCCAACCAAATGACACATTAACGCATGAGGCGCTTTAAAAATTTGTGACGAATGATTGTTGTTAAAAAACAAGTAGTCCGTCGTATACGCAGAAGGCTGAAAGAATGAGGCCCACCAATCGTAATCACATTGCTTGCCTCAATAGATTTCTCCCTGCTTGTTTGTTTGGCTGTCACTGGCATTACAGTTGTTAGGAGCGCCTCCTGCACATTCTCTCAACCGGATTTAATGTAGAGAGAAAAGGAAGAGAGAGCTAACGCTGCCGTGAATGTGTTAGATCATCGCCCGTGGAGAATACCTTAATAGTTGATCGACGTGAAGAAGAACGAGTGGGAAACAGGGGAAAATAGAGAGTTGACTTCTTGACAAGAACATGTCCATGTGCCGTTTCCTCGATCAATACCAGTTTGTGCAGACAGATACGTCAAGGCTTAAAAAGCGTGCGCTCTTTTCGCTTTATGAATGTCATTCAATTCGTCATATTTACGCAGGGAACATACATGAAAGTCTACAAGAGATGGGGACAAACGCGGCTGCAGAGGCTGACCAGTAATGTTTTCCTTTTCTAGGCTGCTCATGGTGATTGAGAACTCCTTTAGTTTGAAGTCAGTAGGCTTCTTCACTTTCTTCTCTCTTCAAAGAAAATCAGGGACCGATACAAACACACACACGCACACACAGACACAGACACACACACACACACACACACACACACACTGCACACACTTTCTTTCCATGCCACATTTAATGTGCTAAAAGCCAGGCACGCCATTTTGCTCAGATCGACGGAAATTGATCAGAGTACTTCCTCTCGCTCGGCGGCTGTCACTCCCAATTTTTCGGCGTCTGAATAGAAAAGGTGCGCCGCTATCGATTAGATTTCAGATACCTCACGCTACCTTGCAGACACACGGATTGATTAGGCATCAGGGGCGCACTACAAAATACGTGTACACGACTCTTTTTACTCGAGTGTGTTGGGAATAGCTTAGAATTCCACGTATCTTTTTTTCAGCGATAAGCGTAAATGAATTATGATAATTGACTTAACACTGAAAGCGAAGGTTAAGGTGGTTCTAGAGACTGACATGAGTTCTTTCCAGTACAACGAGAACAAAGACAGCCAATCGAGCGCTGGTAGAAAGCTTGTTGCATTAGTTTTTTTCCTGCGCATACAATCATGTACTACACGTTCTTTCCACCTGGAGAGCATTGTGTTAAAGCCATGCACTTGAATTGACAGGCATGGTTCATTTCACTCATCCAAACCTGAATGATTCGCCATAACTGGCCTGGGCATTGCGTACCGCTCACAGGCGGTGAAGAAACATCACGTGACGCTGGAGAGCATTGCAGGCGACAGTGCCATGACGTTAGCGTTTTGCGCCATTTATGAGCGTCACCTTCGATTTCCTAAGCCGTCAAAAGTCGTTATTGTCCCATTGTAGGTGGGAAAAGAATTAACGTCGTTCATGGGCGCAATGCAGTTGTTCTTCTTGTAGTTGGTATTGTTTCCTTTGTACCTCTCCCAGATATCGACATGATATCTCTTCCTTCTGCCACAATATGATTCATCTTTTATTTTGCTCACACTCAAACACACTCGCTCGCAATCATACAAAATACCGGTATTCATAAAACTCTCACTTTCTCTCACGTTCTCTGCCGTTTCTCTATCTTCCCTTTCCTTTATATACCTTTATATCTCATATCTTTTTTCTCTCTCTGTCTGTTGGTATCTCCTCCTTCCCTCCCTTTCTTGCTTAATATCTGTCTGTTTCCCCCTTCTCTCTCTCACACACTTCGTTTCCGTACGACTGACTCACGGACTCACCTCTCCCTTTCTTCAGTTACAGTCTCCCTGCCCCTGAGGTGAGAAATGAGTGCGTTAGTGTCAATGACGGTTTATCCAGTGCAGCTCAAAGCCGTAGATCGAACACCACGTGAACACTTACAATCATCTTTTTTTTTCTCCAGCATTTCTCCAACTATTCCATTCTTCTTACACCCAAACCAGGGTGAGACTTTCCCTCTGCATTTCTGCCCAAGTGCTACGTAACGGGGTCTTTGAACTACAATGTGTAACGCGGCGACACCTGCTCCTACGCACCTTTAAAGAAAGGATTCCCTGGTAATGCGTGCTTGCTTTTTTATATCATAATTGGCATACTGCCATAATTATGACTCTGTAGTCATGGCAGTTAAGGTGAAAATGCGCCTGATGATGATTTTGATACATTTTTTCAAACACAAAAAGCGATAAAAGAAATAAATAGAATAAAAACAAAGATGATTCACTTTCATATTGGGAGTGTTTGCATATTGTGAAAGGGGTCACTTTATGGGCAAAACATGTTAAAATTCACGATTAATTTTTTTAAGTTGAACTACCGACTGCACCCTTCCAAACCTCCTTTTAGCATTAAGCGGTTTCAAGTGAAATCATCAAATCTATATTACCCATTGTAAAACAACAACAACAGTAATAAGAAAATGAAATCTTGTAGGTGTCCATAAATTAGGCGCAGAGCCTTATTAATACTAAATTCTGAAATACGATTTTTTAAAATGGCTCGAATTCACCTGTAGGTACTCAGTTACCACTGGCACGGAAAGCATTTGGAAAGGATCAAGAGCTTTGTTAAAGACCCTGTTTACCTTTGGGAGCACCAGTGATTTTAGAAATGTTCAAGTTATCACTTTTGATGCACATGTGTAGGTCAGTTATATCAGATAACATCCTACCATATAAAAATTTGGCAATAAATCCTAAAATATAAGGAGATATCACTGTTTTTCTCAATAAACCATAACTGTAGATGGTTTAGTCTGGAAACTATTATAACTATTGTTCACATTTTGTATATTTAACAATACTTAACATCGATTATACTGATTCAAATTTTTACATTGGTTGTTTCTATCCCTAACTCACAATCATATTAAAACTGTTTTGAAGCACTAATACTGGGTTTTTGTTTTATCTGCAAATAGTAAACTACGCCTTTAACTAAGTGCTCTCAGCTTTATGTGAGGACTTTTTGTGACATTAAGTTGTCTTAGTTGTTTTCGATCATCCAACCTTATGTCGTCTGCTAAAACTTATTGATGTCGTCAAGATGATCTCTCGCCATTATGTATTTTTCTATAATATCAATAACCTTTGATAAATGCATTGCATCAATTTTCAGAATGTAATCTTTCAGGATTTGCGTAGATCAACGGCAAGAGTCAACCTACGCTTAGCTGGATGACACCTGAAACGTTATTTGCTGTAAACATCACTTGAAATAACGCCCGACTTGAAATCATAATCATTCAGATGAGTACCTTCGTTAACTCATGCAGTATTTTTTTTTTTTTTTTTTTTTTGCATAAGCAGCCTAAAACCGCCTTCTGAAATTTGTCCAGCTATAAATTCTCTGACGTTTCTGACATTTCCTATCAAGCATTTTGGATTGACTTTTTCTTCGATGAAGATATCGATCTTTTTAGATGTCTTGATGAATTTCATAATTTTCACAGATATATTCATAGAATAAATTATCACGACTCCATGTCTTTTTTAGCAAGAGGAAAAAAAATAAGAGAAATTTGATAGGGAGTAATAACAAACTGCGTCATGGGATTATCTATCAAGATCAGATCCCTTCTCTTCTCCTACCTGAAATTACGACCAAGAACTTTCATTATTGTTTCAATAATGGATTGTTTTGTTTGTTTGCTTGTTTGTTTGTTTTTGTTAACTCCAAGCTGAGTCAGGATCAGCTTACGTTATTTCTTACTTGTTTCATTTATCACTTACTTTCTTTTTGGCAATCTTCCAAAGTAACTGCGATTAGAATCAAATAGAAATGAAAGGCTATTCTTACAACATCCTCCCAGAAATTTGGTATTATTATCGGAATTTGAAATTCAAGTCTATTTGTGTCAGAGTCTTACGTTCTTTGATCAAAGCTATAACGGCGTTATGGAGAATTCGGGCACACAATTAATTTGACCTGTGCATTATGCATTGCAAAAAAAAAAAAAAATATATTATAGTTGATTCATCCGGAGTTCAGTCATGTGAAATAGTATAAGATTATGATCATTTTTCCACAAGTCAATATCGAGTGAATTCAAATATGACTACAATTGATTTCCATTGACATAATATTGTTCGATTAGTGCTTGATTCTTGTTGATCAGTATACAAATCAGGTCGTTTTCCACGGCAAAGAAATCAAACAGACAGAGGCTCTGTACACACTGTTAGCAGTGTGCGAAGAGGACGTCTTCGGGTCATTTGCAGGTGACTGCAAGGTTCGGCAGAAAAATCAATTATATGGCGCAGACGATATCAGGAAGGATCAACCATATGTCTCTGAGATTTAAGATTCAACTTCTGCTTAGTTTGCCACTTTGCTTGCCGATCAATAATTCGTTTGCCTAAGGCCTCAACGAATCCTCAAGTTTAAAAAAAAAAGAAGAAAAAGAAAAGAAGATGGTGAAGACAAACCCGCCATCGAGGATCATTTCTTGACGCCTAAAAGAGTGTATCTGCCAGATTGTTTGCTGAGATTGTCAGAAGTTCGATAAGAATTCAATAACGGGCGGGTAACCTCGACTAATGCAAACTTATGCAAACAAGCGCACTTCCTCCCGCCACAAAATGCACACACGGAAAGACACGCGCCGAACGAACTCTCCCACCCTCTCTTTCGTTATACCCGCGAGGACACGAACCTGCATTGCATGTCGGCAGCGGCGCCCCGCGAGCTGGGTGGTGAGGCGCAGTGCGGAAGTAAACATGGCTGAGGCGAGCGTAGTGGTAAAATGCAGGGACTGACATGGAGCATGCGGGTGGGAAGGTGGAAGGAACTAGTCAAGGACACACTGTAAGAAAGCATTAACCTTGAGATGAGGAGAAAACAAACCCCAAACCCACAATGACGTCAAATATGATGCAGGCGGGGAAATAAAACCAGACGCAAGATGAGAGGAAAATGTGCAGAAAAAGTTGGGATGTTACAAAGACTAAATTATAGTGACAGCCAAGCATTACGCAGGATTCGAGATGGAGGTACACGAAATACATACCTAAGAGCGGTATAAAATACCTCTCTTTCCAACAGCAATAAATATTCCCCATCACCGCAGGCTGTTGCAATAATACGGACTTATCTCGTCAAAAGGAAGACGTACAGTAACTTTCAAACCTTAAAGAAGGACCTCTTTTATTCACACAGCCAGTATTAAGTAGCGTAGGCGTGTAGCAAGTACGCAGCTGTCAATGTTATATAAGCCGTGATTAGCTATGCCCGCTGGAGTAGGCTATGTACTCGTGATTTCGGATGGTATATTATTTCTCTCACATTATAGACTTGCAAACCAAAAGCAAGCAAGCAAGCAAACAAACAAACAAAGAATAAATCAGTATGAAGAAATAAAACATACAAACAAGCAATCTGTGAATGTTTACTGCATGCAGAACATTTTAAGCGTGATCACTTAGAAGACTATACTGTAATACCTGGGCACATGATCCAGACATAAAACTATTAGAGTGATTATGAGCTTTGAAACTGCGACCACTTTTTCACTGAAAACAACACACAAAAATTGGGGGGGGGGGGAGGTGAATGGAGAAGGTAAATGTATGGGAGCAATGTGGGAAAAAAAATCGTAAACATCTATACTTTCTGCCGGAACAACAAGGAAACTGTATGAAGATAATATGAAACAACACCACTATCCCAGAGGCCTTTTATGGACATAATTATGCACATCGTCACTCTATTGGATCTTTTTTTATACTTTTGTGCAGCTTACGAAGCATTAAATAAAATTATCAGCCTTACCATTTTCAGTCATCCAAACCTTTTAACTATATTGCTTTGATTTATACGATTCGTTCAGTGCAATTTTGTTGCCATGCAGTACCTACTATTATCATTCTGGCTCCGAATTTTGACTTTTGTGCGAGGATTTCGTCGTCGCGTACGAACGATTCAGCAGGGACTGTGTAAAGCAATTACCCGCCCAAAAATGTAAACCACCCTTCTTCCATAAACGTGTCTTTATCTTTTTATTATCTTTTACCCTTTTCTTCTTTTTTTTTAAATGTGAATCTATATTCGTATTTCTGATGTCTATTTACATAGTATATCATTCCGTCTCCTCTCCCCTTCCTCGTTCGTCCCCCCCCCCCCCCCCCCCGGTTGTATTCACTCCCGGTCCACCTACTCAAGATTGTCTGATGGTCTACCACGAGAATCCTTGCATACTCGTCTTTGTACATACACATTGCGAATCAACAACTTATAATCATGTAGTCAACTTAAGATAGCATGCAATCCCTTTTTGGCGAATATCTCCCGCTGTCAAGCAATTTCATCGCCAGGTCTATCATCTACGCTTTTTGATCATACAATCAAAGTGATATATTGGAATCAAGTACGATGGATATCTGTGATTGGGATAAAGAGCTATGGAAAATCAAGGATAGCATTAAAAATGATCAGTGAAGAAACGTTCGACGCACTTATCTAGCCAATAAGCGTGCTGGTCTTGTAGAGATCAATTTCTTGTTATTGTCCCTTGTTGGTGTGAATAAAACGTGGCTTTCGGTCTCCGACTCATAATTTGGCCGGCGGAAATGTAGGCCTATATCTATTCATCTATTCCAGTATTGACGTTTGACACGTGTTCGATTTTTTTCCCCCATTCATTTATTTATCTATTTTCGTCGTGGACACTCGCTATTGTCACGACTTTTTATATGAATTCTGGGCAGAACAAACCATCAAGTCAAGGTCGTGGCTGTGGTGCGTGTTTGAAAGGGGGAATCTGAGCACATCCCTGTGTGTGTTTGTGTATGCGTATGTGTGTATGTGTTTGTGTGTACCGACTCATCGTGTTGTTAAGCAATTTCTGAACAGTTTATATGAATTAAAAGTTATATTGCAAAACTGATACAGTAGAAACGCTAGTGAATGAATGTGTACGTGTGTGCCATGCGTGTGTGTGTGCGAACGTATATATATGTGTGTGACTCACTGATCTCTACTCATCGTTACTGCATGCAAATCTGTTTTATCTTATGGGGGCGCTCTGTACGTCTTTTGCACGTACAATCCCATGTCTTTTGACAAAGTCTTGTCCTTTTCATGATTGTCGATATCATTATGCGTACGCGTGTTCTTGCTCATATAAATTAAACGATTTGCTGGATGATATGTCGAAGACTGTGAAAATATCGCCAGTACTTTATTTTCTAATGTTCTTTCTTGCGTGACGAATTTAAACTGTCAGGGACATTGGTAAAGTTAAAAAAAAAACCCACAAAAATTAGGTTAAAGAAATGTTTGCAGCCACAATTGTGCCCCACGGTATTGCAAGTGGTTGAAAAATAGCAAATTACATCTGTATGTCGATGATGAAATGCAATGGGTCTGTGTTATAATCACATTGTTTTTCTCTCTTCTTTCCCGTAGTTTGACTAGAAGAGTGAAGATCAAAAAACAAATTACTAATCAACTTAACAATAACAACTTCGAATCGACAAAAACAAAGTGTCCCAAGTGGAAGGCAATTACCACAACTGGCAAAAGACCACCGCTATATACACGACTCTGAATTGTCATTTGCGTAAACCACCGCGAACTAACGGTGGACAAGAAACTAATTCAGATGCGTAATGCTTATCAAATTTAGAATGATTTGATCAAAGCGAGCTAGGAGTCGTGTGTTCTGTGGTCACCTGATTAAATCGCTATGATAGTGACGGCAATTCGCGTAGAGCAGCCAGCTGCATGTGGAATGCACACCAATCAAGAGGGGTTGCCGTATCAATGAATGGTTAAATAGGGCCGGAGAAAAGTAGGTTCGTGTAAAATCTGCCAGCGCTCAGATTCCGGGATACAGCTCTCTTTTCGCTCTGTTTCGCTGTGTGGTCGTTTGCTTTGTGTATGTGTGTGTGTGTGTGTGTGTGTGTGTGTGTGTGTGTGTGCGTGCGTGTGTGTGTGTGTGTGTGTGGGAATGTTTGTCTGCGTGCATGATATAGCGTTTCGGTTGTGTATGTGTTTTAAGCAGCAATTTGGCATAGAAACACCCAAGGGAATGAAACATGAACCCACATTTCCATGCATGACCTGCGCCGTGATAGATTTGAAGAGATTAGCGTCACTTCCATATATTCTGCAGTTGATGGCATGCGTGTTCTATACCTTTTTGTTATGTTTTGTTTTGTGTGTGTTTTTTTTCCGACAGACAAACCGTATGGGCTCGACTAGCATATATCACGATGCAGCTAATCACACTGTTGACCTTTCTGTTGCACTAGAACGAAGTCAAAACATCCTGCATGGCCGTCTGGTGGAGGTACAGCTTCTTGTACCGTCTCTGACTTCGCCAAACACCGTTTATGTTCGCTTATCCTTTTTGTCCTACTTCCAATTTCCGAGCGAGCGCCGATTGGGAAGCGCGCTACTTATCTAATCCACTCAAAGGACGCAAAGCATTAATTAGTGTTGATGAAATCTACAATTAGGAGGCACTCGGCAATCAGTACTTATCGCCGTTGACAAAACAAATCCTCAGACGTGTTCGTCCGTCAATACACAGACGGAAGCGCCAAAGAGCACCAAGGCCGCAGTATCGTGCTAAAACTAACAGGTGTACAGATACTAGTAATCCGTCAGCCCTGTGTGATCTGTCATATACGACCTTATGCCTTGTTTCGACAACAACAAACCACGACATATCGATTAATTCCTGATGCAACACCAAGCTGCCGTATATCCATAGTTATGGAAGCGAAAGTCTGAGTAATATTAACTGTGAGTTTCTGCGGATTGAGGAAAAATCAGTGCAGGGAGGTGGAAGAGGACTCTTCCACCTCCCTGCTCAGTGGTAGGCCACAGTGGAGTCGAGTTCGCACAGGCGAACATCGAAAGCGTAAAGTGATTTCCTCTGAATGGTACAAGGTCTCACCTTCCCGTAGTATTTCCTCGACAATTTAAGAGATTATTGCCTTCTTGTAACATATAGCGCAACTTATCAGGACAATCACATCTTAACTCTAAGCGCAGTGTGAAGGGGAAATGAAAAAAAAAAAACAGACACCGAAAGTCAGTTTTAAGAGTATTGTACTGAAAGACTCAACACTGATCACTGCAAAAGAGAAAAATGAAACTATATAGTAATGAAAAGCATTACACGAGCATCACTACTTTCAGATGAAATGATACTTTGTATGGTATCAATTCTATCACATCTTCTAAGAACTTTTCAACCATGGTAAACATTCATTGACACTATGACACCTGCAGCTCCAATCACACATATGATAATTGTTATTTTCAAGTTTGATAGAACTGCGTGTGAAGTTTGATGGGACTACATAAACACGGCTTCGCAAAGAATAAAACAATCAAACAAACCAAAAACACACGCGTCAAGGGTTTCCATACAACAAATTTCGATGACAAATCGATTGAGGTATACACTCATTCACACACCCACATACCCACACTCATACACACAGACACACGCATAATCATCGTTTTTTCGCCTTCCATGTTATGTACGGGCGATCACGAGATTCTTAGAATAAAGCAAAATTCCTCTGATGACGGTTCCATGATACTTGCTCCTGCGAGAATTGCTCCCATGAAATAATCTGCACGCTAAGCCAAACATAAATTCTTCCTACAAGCATAGCCCTAACCCGTATCCTAATCCTCACATCAAAATAGACCTGAAACGCTATCACAACCCTTCCGCTAACCCTAAGTCCTTGGAGAAAATAAGACCGGAGCGATTGTCGCAGGTGGAAATGTCGTATCACCCTGATGATAACATACTCCAAGTTGACTTGGTATTAAGGTATGCCAAGGCAAATGTGACTGTGAGTGTTACTGTGAGTTGATGTGGATAAAGCAGACACGTTCACTTACCACGGAGATGAGAGATAGAGGCATGACGAGGACTGAGAGAAGGAGATCGGCCAGCGCCAGGCTGGCGATTACGTAGTTCGACATCGACTTCAACGACCGCTCCCTATACACGGCGATGAGCACGAGCGCGTTGCCAAGGAAGGTGAAGACGATGAGGACCGACATCGGAAGCGCGGCTAGATTCAAGAGGTGCTGGTCAATGTCGCTGTCGACGTCGGAGTCGTCGACAGTGCCGTTAATCACAGTCACATTATTCCAAAGCGGAGATAGCGGCAAGTATTCCATCTTGCTCCAGGGATATGTGGTATCCATGTGCACCGGAGGGACGTCACCCCTATTCACTTCTGCATCTATGCAGGGACTCGAGCCCACTCTGATGGTCGGTATGCGGAAACACGTTCAATAAAATTCCATGAAAAGTCTTGGCAAGAGAAAGTAAAACAGCATAAAACACCAAGCCTGCTCGTCTTTGTTCCTCGCGAGGCTAAAACGTCACAGTTAGGGAAACACGAATTCGGTTTGTAGGTGTTCATATCTAACGCCGCTAAAAAGTTCGGCTGCGGCACGTTGTCCGAAACACACGACGGCAAAGCGCGAATTAAAACCAAACCGCTCACACGAGACTTTCACCTCTTTCGATCAAAAAATAGTTGTGAGTGCGCGTGTCGTCTGCGAGAGAAGTGACGTCCGTCGATAACTGTCCGTAGACCGAGCGCAGTTTCTTTCAGAGCAATGCTTCCCGCACGCACACTCCGCGTTGGTGCGGGAAACGGGCGATGTTGTCAAATGAAATCACGAAATCTTAGGAATCATTTTCGCCTCCCCTCCCGTTTAAAGTTCACCATCAACAGACAGCTTGGTATCACTGTGATTGAGTAGATTGGAGGGGATGGCTGGACTATAAACGCGGTAAATGCTATCACTCCAATAGGAGACAAAAACAAAAGCAAATCCTCTTGAATGGATATGGATAGGCCAGTTGCTTGATTGTGGAACCAAACCTACGTCTTGAGGCTTAATACAGCAAGGCAGGCGATAACATGTGGTGTTGACACAACGAAACGTACCACTGCGATTACTCCGTTTGACATTGTCAATGGCCGTAGAATTCATCGTCCACACACAGTCCCTCCATTGCTCACGGTGTTTGCAATAACAATGAGCAAGTTGCCAGACTACACCATAGATGGGCACTTGCTCCCCCGGAGGGGATGCCTTAAGTCACGTCTATACATCTCCCAATTAGGCCAAGTAAGTTTGACCAAACTCTACCTGGCCTCAGTGGGGTATTCTCATCTTATGAACTCTCTTATATTTCCCTCTCGCTAATCCGACCTCCTACTCCCCCCCCCCTTCCAGCCTGCATCTCAGTTTTCCTGTATAACACTTCAATATACTGTATGTATCTGCCTTCTCTTTGTACTCCTCCTTCTCCCATTCGGTCTATTTTCTCTCATTTTTACTCTCTTTCTTTCATTTCCGCTATTGCCTTTCCTCAAACTCACACTGACCAGGTAATATGGTGGAAAAAGAAAATGAAGTAATGAACAGCAGTCGACACAATATATCATATATACTGTATATCATCGGAGTTGGCTAATTAGTGTGCAAATTATGAAGAACATCAAAACGTAGATCAAGTTTAAAATCGGAAAGCCTTTCCACATGTCTACTATGTAATATTACTAAGTATTGTGTTAAAATTGATAAAAACGATATTGACTGTATATTTTCCTTTCTTCAACTTTTGTAGATTTCGAGAAGAAGATTAGATTTAAATGACCGTATCATCATCTTATTGTAGATGTATTATGTGTGTAAATATAATGTTTAACATAATAATATGATAATATACTATAAATTTAGTTAGTTGTTGTCATAATTACTTCCCTGAGTACAGTCATTGTATACGTGCCAGTCAATCATTCATGGCCATTTGAAGTGACAAAGAATTAATGGCGTATAACTTCATGTCTCACAGATTCGCCAAAATATTCATAATGTCGAGTTTTTTTCCCAGTATATCCCAGCTTGATATGAAAGGAGAGTGTGATTACATAAGGAAGGACGGCACGACAAGAGAAATGTTAAAAAGCGTTCGCATTACGAATGAATTGAATGAGCCTATGTGTTTTGGGTGATGTGTGGGAGTATAATCATGCAAACACACATAAAAGCACTGCTACTTCTCAGTCCGTCTATCCTTTTTCCAACTCTTCCCCCTTCTTTCTTTCTTTCTCTTTTTTTTTTGTCCCTCACTGCAACATCTCCTCAGTGAGATTTTAAAGGTTTCTTTTTTTTTAAGTAATACATATCCAGTATTGAGCTGCTGACCGGTTATCGATGACGTCTGTTGTCCTCACAGTGTCACGGTCGCGCTAATGTTTACACGACTCCTGTTTAGCTGCAGCAGCCTTGTACTCGATCTCCTTCCCGATTTCAGCCCGATGAAGGCACGAAACACTACACCGCCATTCTTAAAGACCCATTGTCGACGCGCGAAAGGCAGGGCATTGTTCCGACTGTAAACGAGAAGGTGTATTTTCTCTCGTCGCGAACGGAGCCCATCGCCACAAGGATAAAACGAGGGTCGGAATACAGCACCAGGGTATATGCTGTTGTACTGATAGATGAGCGTGGTTATACAGGTAAAGCGAGAAACAGGGTAAGACAAAAAAATCAAGGGTGAATGCTGGAATTAGGAGAGAAACCGATAGGAGGAAGAGGGAGAGATCGAAAGAGGTGAGAGAGAATGACTAGTCGACATAGGATAGATATAAGTAGCTGAAAAGATAGAACTAGTAAATGTAATTGGTAATTATACATACATACATACATACATACATACATACATATACACGTATATGCATTTATACATACACACATAGTCCTATATATATTTGTATATATATGTATATATATATATATATATATATGACTATATGCTGATATATATTGTATGCATGCATACAGTGGATATATTAGGCATTGTAGATAACAAGAGAGAGACAGAGACAGACAGACAAACAGACAGACAGACAGAGAAGGAGAGAAGGAAAGAGGGAGAGAGAAAGGGAGAGATATGAGAAAAATGTTGAAAAGGGGCATGGGATAGAAAGAAACTGTATCTTCTGAATGTACTTAGCACAGCTCACTACTGCATGGGCGGCGAACCTGGGACGTAGCGGTTATTCCAGTATCTACAAATAGGAGGTCATACAGATGTCACACCTTGGGGAGAAGTTTATACGGGGATAACAGTCGCTGAAAGACCTCATCAAGACCGAGTGAAGCTGGCCAGAGAAATTGGTTTACGATTGGCATCCGCCACGGTGCCCCCACACACACACACAAAAAAAAAGGCAGCCCCGCCCACCTTTCTCCTCTCAAGATCTTACTTTAATTTCCTCGAAATATTATACATGTATTGTGCCACATTATTGATGCTGGACCGATAGCGGAGAGTAACACTTCAGATTTATTGAAAGGGGGAGGCTTGTCCAGTCTTTTTATACTAAAGGAAAGTTACGTCGAGTCGATGAAGAGACGATTATACCAACAAACTACGTCTATACAGTCATGCCCACTACAGATAGACATACTGGTTTGTAATAATGCATAGACACTGGTCAGCTTATTGAAAGCAACATAATCTGCTGTAACACCTCACACTTGTCTCTTCATCTTCAGTCTCAATATCGTCCTTAGGAAGTGCTAGAACATTTTCTCCAAAAAAAAAAACTTTGTTTTGTTTCGTTTTTGTCTGTGGAACTGGCAAGTCGTAGATACGTACGACACTTTCAACTATTCAGTTTTGCTCGTTGACGGTAGAGATATTGTATTAATGCAGTAGGTTTTCCGGGAATTTCGAAATAAAAGAAGTACATTGTAACAACTGATTTAGCTTCCAATTCCCACCTCATAATGTAATTTATGAAAAAAAAATAGATACAACGTAGTACTTGGCAAACTGAGTCTCTCTAAAGTGCGCATTGTATGTGTCAGTGCCACTGCTTAGCCACAGTTCAAGGACAATTCACTCATCCACAGACCCGACGCTAGAAAACACTCGATATTCATAATTAGATGTTCAATTCCATTCATCTGTTCAACTATTAACAATACCATAAAAAAACATTGATAACATTGATGTGTGTGCGTGCTTGTGCGCATGTGTGATTGGAAGTCGGACCGGGGCGCCAAAATGCCCCTCAGTGCATGCTGGGCACTGACGCCCTGAAATATTAAAAAGCACTCCGGCTCGATAACCGTTTGGTGAGGACACGTGCCCCCATTGGGCAGTCTTTACACCAAGCGGTCAAACAAGACGTGCAGTGCGTAGATGTAGCATCAGATATCGGTTTGGTATGTCCAAATTGACCACTCGACCGTGTGGGAGACCTTGAAGTAGACCTTTACGGGTGTTAATGTCACGCCGTTGGTGTGCCCAAGCAATGTCCTATTTCAGCAACCAATACACCCCGAGATAATTGGTTCCTTATTTGTACTCCTAGGCTGCGCTGAGGCCGTATCAATAGTGTTATCTCATCTCAGTGATATCAAACCTTTCGTAGCAAGCAAGTTAACAAAAAATACAATGACTAGCATCATGGAAAATAATAAATGAATGAAAATGAATGAATGAATTAGATTGAACGGTATAATTTTGCAATTTCATCTTAGGTTAAATGATCGGACATTTTCAAGGAAAGGGATCGTAGGTAACGTGACATAAGCCAGTGCACAGTTCCAATCTGAGCATGTGCAGATAAAGGTCATTGCAGACCTTCTCTTGAAATGGATTTACAACTGAGGTATTCAAAACGTAGATAGGGCTTCGTGAAAACTGTGTTATAAATGACTCAGGTGCAGATTGGTATTCACAGATGAAGTTGCATTCTTTCCAGCGACAATAACAAAAGCCAGTCAGCAGCACTGACATGTAAATTACCATTTCCTGCATGGCTGTTTTCAACTGCTCTTCTTGAAGACTATTCCATGTTTTGCAAAGTCTGTGGTTGGAGAGGTCATTGCAGACTAGTACCAACTGTGAATTGGTATGTATTTGTTGGTGTTACATTGTCTGAATGCGGACACTCATCACACGCACACACACACACACACACACACACACACACACACACACACACACACACACACACACACGCACACACACACACACACAAATACACACATGAATATATATACATACCATATATACGCTATATAAATGTTGTGAATTATCATTATTATTATCATTATATACGAAGAGTTTGTTCGCAAAAACCGATAAGTCCATATTTGCCAAATTGAGATATTTGCGATTAAAGGTAAAATAAAATAAAGAGAATAAAAAGAAAATTTCTGCTTCTTTTGACCATAACTTCAAAAATGTACCTTTATATGTAGTGACCGATATATCATTTAAAAGGTATCATTTTGTATACTTTATGACAGTGACCGTACTTCAAAATCTTCAGAAATGGACTTTTCGGTTTTTGCGAACAAACTCTTCAGTGATCGCGCATCACAACAGAACCGACAAAAAGTCGCACGACCTGAATTCTAGTCAAATTTTAGTTTTGCATGTTTTCTGAAAGAGCATTCTTCTTTGATACTTTTTTTTTTCAAAGTTTGGTATCATAAAACAAATGGGAAATTGTCTTTTTTGCACTTTTTTTTTCTAGAACACTTTGTTTCGGTCTGACGTAGACTTTCTCAGATTTGCGGATTTCGAGCACTAGAAACCCTTCAAACACTTTTCACTGTCAACTCGAATAATTTTTGAAAGGATGATATTCTTGCGTTGGAAGTTAGAATCGGTCATGAATAAGATATACTTTTAATGATGGGCAAACTGTCAGTTTAATTTAGTAATCCCTTCATAGTGATTGCCTAGGAGTTTTATATCCTGTTCCTGTTTCTTTGTTCCATTCATTGCAGAGAGCACAGCTGGGTAAAATTACACACTCTCTTTTACTCACACTCTTTTCTCAGTAAACATTTTCCAGAGTGTGTAATTTCTTTCTATTATTTAGATGAGTTTGGAAAACCTATTATATTTAGATTGAATTATATGTCGTTTTAGAGCCTGCTCTTTTGCTCTTTTAGAATCCACCATTAGCTGAAAATCCAAGTTTGGCGACTTTTTAAAGGTTTCATGATACAGGGTCACATATAGGCCTACATACAATCGCAATAAAATATAATGATCTGGTTTGGGGTTTTAAGGCGATATTCAAAACTTTACTTTAATGTGCAAAAATTAATGCCAAAGATCTTGTTATGTTAAAAGCTGAATTCAACTTCTTGAAAGCACGCTTGGAATCTACGAGCCAAATCTATCACCTCATGTTGCTTTTGATGAAGGTCCGGGAGGCATTTGATACAGTTTCGCGTTCAAAAATCGCTCTGTAGGCGCGCCTGGGTAGACTGAAGTGTTATCATTATTCTCCATCAGCTCGGCCAGTATCGCGGCAAATGTTTAACTCTTCCAAGTGACACGTTTTTCCTCCGAAAGGCAAACACACCAGTCGGGGAACTTTAATGAGTTTTGTCTGGCCACGAGGTGCCCTGGACTATATGCATCCTGCAACTTAACCATCCGCGAGGAGCAGTTTTGAAAGATCACTGACGAGCAACGCAACTTAAGTTGCCAATGAAAGCTAGAGGGTTAATGCTCTTTGCGAAAGCACGTATTGAGGGGGCTTGCGGAGCCATCTTCTTCGAGTGTTGACAACTGCCACGTCTGCCGGGCTTGTAACATTCCCCCAGCTATAAACAGCCACGAAATTTGCTCACCGCCCTCACCTACCCAATCGCGCTTACGTCCCCATTTTCGACATACCGATCACCGTAAGCTACATTCTGACAGTCCGACAGAATGAGAGACATGAGCTATTAAAGAGACACTCATCATGTGAGCCTCGTAGCAGACGACCACAGAGCTGTCTTATAGATAGATGATTACCTTGGCCTAGAGAAACCAGCTGTTTGGAAACTATAACGCGGCTTGTCAACGAAATGTCATATTAATTTGAGTTCTTTCAAATGAGAAAATGTAATGATCTTTAGTGTTTTTATTTCTTGAAGGTGGTTTGGAGAGTAACTCGACGTCCTCGTGCTGCAGGACTCTGTTTTAGCACTCATTTCTTTAAGCCAAATAACTCTTCTCATCAACGAATACAAGTCATCACATCACTCTCTACAATTGTCAATTTTCCCCATTTGAGTTGGATAGGCTTTCGAATATGAGCACTCATCAGTGAAAGAAAGAAAACATGTTTGCTTTTTCTCTTTATCTGTCTTATTTCTTTCCACTTGAAACCTTCTTTTTTCTTTTGAATCTCTACTTGAGTTTGGCGTAGAGTATACATTGATGATTCTTCCTCAGCGGACGTCATATTTATCTCGCGGAGAAAATATTAATGAAAGACCTAGCAAACGATAGATTGGCAGAGTTGACATGAATCTAATTTTTAACACTGGCAACTGACCAGCATGCAATCACTGACAGTATCAACGACACTTTGAGACGACAGCCCTGAGAGGTTTGAACACCACTGAATGGGATATGGCCAGAGTATCGGTCATTGTAATTTAGGAAATTATGATCTGAGACGGCCTAGTGGAAGTTTTGTTTACTTTATTGTGCAGTGACCCGGTAACGTTTTGCGTGGGGGGCTGCGTCTCGACGGACCCGATTCATTACTCCGTCCAAGCTTAAGGGCGGTAGTGATACAGCGTGCAGACGTTTTAGGTTTTTTTTTTTTCTCTGTCCATCCCGCCTCCGTTGGGAACGAAATGACGGAGACTGTTGCAAAGGTCTTCTCTTACTCCTCCTACTCCTCTTTTATCCAATCCTGGTTTATCTTTCTTCTCTTCCTTTTCCTCCTCCTCCTCCTCCTCCTCCTCCTCCTGGTCATCATTCTCATCTTCCTTTTCGTCCTCCTTTTGCTCATATTCCTCGTTCCCTCCTCTTATTCCCCCTCCTACTCCTCTTCCTTCTTCTCCTCCATCTCTCCTCAATTCTTCTCTTCCTCCTCCTTTTCTCCCGTCTCATCTTCTACCTCCTCCTTGTCTTCTTGCTCCTCTCCCTTCTTCTCTTTCTTTTCTTCCTCTGTTTCTTCTTCATTCATCTCTTCCTCCTCGTCGTCATGTTACTCTTCCTCTATACTTTTCCCTCCTCTTCTTCATACTCCCCTCCTCCTCTTCGTATTTACCCACTCCCCTTTTCTTCCTTCTTCTCCTCCTCCTCCTCCTCCTCCTCCTCCTGCCAAATGGGTATATAGCAAAAAAAAAAATATTGACAATGTGGCAGCAGTTTCCGCTGCCTGAAAAAACCATGTCCGGCAATCTGTCTGGAAGTGATAAAAATCTCCACTTCAAACATGCAAAATGTCAGCGTTGGCAGCTTCCTATGCCTTGCTGGTTCTATTATATCAATCAGCTGCATGCGCGTTCAGTTGATCAGATAATGAGAATTACTACAACGAAACAAACTGACAACGATCAAATTCGGAGCTTTCGTCCGCCCGTCTATGAGATGGATGAGATCACAATAATGTGTTTCACCTTTTTATCGTTAAAATGTGTTTATAAACGGGTTCATCATCGTGAACATTTTGTTTCAGTGCAGGGCTTTCAAAACCTATCCACTGACTCTCATAAAACGGAGTGTATTTGTGGTTACATGCCTAATTTCATTGGTTAGCATAATTGTAAAGTAAAAAAAAAATAGACAGTAATTGCTCGAATATGATATGACAATAAAGTAATAATGATGATGATGATGATAATAATAATAATAATAATGATAATAATAATAATAATAAGAAGAAGAAGAAGAAGAAAAGTAACAATAACAATAATGACAAGTAATAATGATAATGATGATAATAATAATGATAACAATAATGATGATGATAATAACAATAATAATAACAATAACAATAATAATGATAATGATAATAATAATGATAATAATAATAATAATAATAATAATAATGATAATAATAATAATGATAATAACAATAATGATATTGCAATGGTTTTATTTGCCCAGGGTAGCCTCCACGTTAGCCCTGAGTGTTCGTAGCACTGCTCTTGCAGAAGGTCCATATTACCCTCAGCATTGCAAGGTGCCCATTAATACACCGATAGGTTAAAAAGGGATATCATGGATAATAACATCTCGTCAGAGGACGTAAGCACTAAGCAGGACTTGAACTTAGGTCCCCCGTTCGAAAGTCAGGAGTCTTATTCACTAGACCACAGTGCCCCCAGTAATGTTAAAACTATGCTTATGAGAACCAAAGTGATGTGAATTAACAAAATGATAAAGCAATGATAAACTGAACTCATGATTTGTAACTTAATCTGTCGGATTCTAAGATACTTTGCAGAATATACGGACAGATTAGTTGCATATTTTCAAAGGAAAACGAAAGAAAAAAACTGTAGGAGACGGCTTTCGTAAGCAGAACTTGGCTAGGCTGTCGGCCTCGAAAGAAAACAATATCAAATTGTTTTCTTTATATTGCATTTTCTTCATCACGCAATAGTGAGCTTTATACTCTTTCAAGATAGAAATTAAGAAGGTAAACGGAATGAAATTGATCAATGAAGAAATGATTAAGTTCCTGCAAAACAGAGTGCCCGAGAAAGTGAATATCATATTTTGAGCAGAGTGGATCATGCTGTTTCAAGATTATTACAGTGGCAAAAAGCAGTTTAAAGTTGATTTATTGACATTAGTTGCATGATTGACATTAATCATTAGCTATCGGTACGCATCACCAAGATTATTCATCAAATCTACGATAGACTGCAATACAGTCAATACTCTTCCATATTTCATGACTACGATTTCGCTTTTACAATTGGAGGTGAAAATGCAAGTCGTTGATATTCGAGACTATGCTGCCTTGATCACGCCTTCGCAATAAGCGTAAAAGATAAGTCATGATAAATGACAGCCATTACCCACGAATTTCGTTCAAGTAGGGTGAGAGGGCGCCATAGCGATAATGCGATGTTAATTGTGAGAAGCTACAGACAGCTTGTCAGTTGAACCAGTGTTAGAGCTACGACGACAACACCGCGGACTCTCATTTCAATCAAATTCATCTCAATTCAGTTCAATTCAATTGTGCTTTATTTCTATCCAACAAAAGGGAAAACGTCGTTAATAGTTTGTAAGAAATACAAATCATTTAAGGTTTAATACAAAATATGATCGAATGAATAGAAACTATGCATACTTTGCAATGGTTGCTAAATGTAAGTATAAAGGAACGGATAAGAGTGATCTGCTGAAAAGCGGAGCTTGTTAAACATGAATCACTCGTAAATCAGTATACCAATGTCATTTATACCCTAATCATCTATATAAAATCAGATCATATCTTAACTGGTATATTATGTTGCAGGTAAAATGTAAAAAAAAAAAGCACACACACATATATTGGACAGAGTACTTTTTAAAAGTTTTAATGCATATAAAGGAGTGCATTCTAATGAGTTCACATCACATCCTGACGTATCCGGAAACTCAATCATTATTAAGTAGATCGTCTTTCAGTCGTCAAGTCACACTATTCAAATGGTTAATTTATGGAAATAGATAAAGTTCATGTATCATTAGGTAAATCAATTACACGTCACACTACTTTTTATCAACCTCAGCTTATTAACTGATTTTTTTTTAAATGCTGAACAGAAAATAGCGATAATTTGCCAAAGATACACTTTATGGATCATGGACAATGCTCAATTATCGTGCAGTATCAAGCCAAGCAATGTCAGAGTGTGTTTAATAATGTATTCAACATAGAGTGTTTTTTGTGAGACTGTTTGGTTTGTGCATTATTTGCAGAATAATATTATTGCTTGCCCAAGATGACTTGCCTTGAACTGAGTTATGTATGAATAAGTGTGTGTTTGTCTATGTGTGTTTTCAATAGTGTATATTAACTTAAGGAGTTAGAGACCAATCTCACGTATATATGCGATCAGTGGATTGGTGCCCAAAAGTTGCATGGCAGTGAAGGTAAGCTTAATTCTCGACAGGTCAGTAGAGTGTCCTACCATTTTCGCCGCCCGGGCATCGTTATGTGTCCACTTAATTACCGGTCCAGACGAGCACGGACCGAAAGATATGCCGCTACAGTATAAACTCACTGTGAAGAATCTAACAGCCTTTGTTTTGTTTCTTGCATTCTGTTTCTCTCTGTCGGAGCATTGGCTAGTACACTTGTGTATGTGCTTAAGCATTAAAAAATGAAAGTTCACTGCCTAACAATGGTTCAAGTTTGAGGATTCTGAGCTGCATAATCAGCCCCTTACCAGCAATAGTGTGTTGTGTAGAAATGAAACTACGAAAAGTTGCAGTTAAAGTTTAGAGGTAAAGAAATGGTAATTGCCTGAAAATTCACAAATATATACATAAAAATAGTGCCCAGATTGTCTATACTCTATGATTGTTCGGTAAACAATATTCTCAAAATAGAATCTTTTCGGAAACGTATAACTAGATTGGTGATATTTGTTCAAAGACATTTTCTATTTTGATAGCATGATCTATAAAACATTTGCTCGAGTGTTTCTTCATCCATTTGAACATCATCACAAAGATTTTAACAGTCAGAAAAGTTTGACGAATTTTAAATCTGAGCTACAACAATGTTGAATGCAATTAGCATCAGTTACATTGACTGATTATATAATCCATGGATTTCGAAGTTCCTTCTAAATATAAGAGATCGCTATACGAGACTTTTACGAAGACAAGTTAGTGATGATAGAGTGTTGTTTTCCTTTTCCACGAAGTTAATCTGGCGATCACATCCGCTGGATATACAGACCAGACAGGATGTGATGTAAATCTGGGTATGTGGTTGTCTTCTTGAAAGCGGCCTGGCCTGACGAGATTTGCAAATGTGTTGCCTTGGCGGCTTCTTTTGCGCCTCTTCACACTCGAATGGACGCCCAAACGCCAGAACGACCCCATCTACCCCCCCCCCCCCCCCATCACGTGTCAATACCCGGTTAGTGCCAATATTACTCGTGGTAAAGCTCCGAAGTAAAAGTTACGTTAGCGGGAGATAAGGAGAGTTGAACAACTGCTCTCATACTGGTGGTCAATCAGCACAGTATTACAGGTACTCGTGAGAAGAAAAGAGAAAAAAATAGACGGAAATATGAAGTAAAAGATCAAGGTCCGAGGAACTCAGAACATCATCTCCTTAAGCGCAATTGAATATTATACGAATGTACCAAATGCAAGGAATGTTTGAGAAATAAATTCCAATTTTTCTTCAACTTTTGTCATGCTAAAAAAATGCAAAACGCTTCTTGTCAGTCACGTCTCTTCTGTTTCAGACTCAATGAAATTCACCTAATAATGTCTCCGTGAATAGATTTTCGGTTTCAACTATTTTCTTAAATGTTTATGAGATACGAAGATGTACGATAATACTGAGATGACATCATAATATGTTTCACTTTACCTCCTGTATCCTGCCGCCAAAGAAACTTCCAGGAATTCGGCCACCGTGGAAATGTAGTTCTAGGGGAGAAAATGTGAAAACATTTGGTAAATTCTACAGCAAAGAAAGAAAATTAGAGAAAAATATGTATAGCTAAATTCAAATGTTTAAGCCTATGGGAACATCCAGAGGCAACGCTGTAACTGGCATTATCTGTAAACATTTTGGCAATTGTTACACCTTCCTTTTGGTATTATGGAATGAAGTAAAACGTGTAAATATTACCCATTGATTTTGAGACAAACGTATATAACGTTAGCAGTTTTAAGGTGTTTCTTTTAACAACAATTTGGGAACAAATCTCCTACGAGTAAGAAAAGAATATACCCCCATAAAAAGTTAATCATTTTCATTGTTAATATCATTTCATAAGATTAGATATGTGAGAGCATAATAAAGTGTTGATGATTAAAGATATCACAGTTCATATTTAAAAAATACCCTTTTTAAAATTCTATGCAGGAAAATGATCACCGACAACAATAAGTCCTAAATGATGACACCAATTCTTATTCTTTATGGCATACAGTAATTATTATCATCATTGTCTCATTTCCCTCATTGTTACGAGACTTTCAACGGAATGTGAATCTAGTTCGAAATTGCATGAAATTTCTTGAAATAAAAAAAGTATTACTGAGTGAATAGGCCTGAAGTTGTAACGATGTTCTATGTGTCAGTGTGTATGACGTGGTGATAACCATTACAATTTGAATATTATGGCGTGCGATTTTGCTTTCGACGGTACGGTAGACTAGAACTCTTCTGCAAGAGCTCCACTTTTCTAGTTTCTCCCAATGTTGCATGAAGCACCAAAGTGCCTCGTTGTTCCTTGATGCGCTTGAAGGGTAGATTTAATTCCATGCCTCACAATCTTGAGCTTAATTGTTTCCGTTGATGCTTATCAATAATATCGAACACAATGATTTATTTTCGCCACGATTCCTCAGAACATTTAATATTTAATTCAATATTGACGGAACACAATAGCCTCAGGATATAAAGTGAATGATATCAATTCGTGACTGTTGTTTGCGATACATGCTCCTGCTTTCATTTGGTTGTCATTATGTTAATAATTTGCGGTCAAAATATAGATACTCAAAATATGGTTACATGTTACTTTGACCATAAGGTAATATTTAGTTTTATGAGTGGAACTGTTGTCCAAGAGAGGAAAATGAGGAAGATAAAACGGATTCTTTTCTATGTTTCGGCAATAAAATACATTTAGTATACAGTATACCATTTCCTTTGACATAATCCGGTCAGCGCCAACCAAAAGTCAGGTTCAAGTACTTGATTCGTACATTGTAAGTGGCTTCCTCGCTCCATAAAATTCTGATTGCTATGCGTTCGTATTGTGCACTGAGGTTCAAGAAAATCACCCTGCCCTGAGCAAATAATTTCTTTTCCCAACGCTTACAGAAATTCATATGCTTGCGAACAAACTAATCTCTTGGCAATCTAGACCGATCTAGGCGTGATTGAGGCCGTGGGCGACAGATAGAACGCTGTATAGGAATATCTTCTATCATGTCTGTATGGCAAAGACCTCGCCTTCTGCTGTGTATATATGGTGACACGACATTTGCTCCTGCGACAATCATTGCTCCGGACTTATTTTCTTCATGGACTTGAGTATAGGGCTAGGGTTAGGGTTATGGTAGGGCTTTAGGTCTAGTTTGATTCGATTAGGATTACGGTTGTGATTACGTTTGTGGGTGAATTTCATGTCTGGCTTTTTAGTAGGGTGCAGATATTTCACTCGAGCAACATTGTCGCAGTAGTAAATATCATGGAACCACTGTGTATGTATAGATGGGATGCAATGAGCTCGCATGGCGACTACCGTGAAACGTATGCGAAATAGCGCTCCATAAAACCTCGGAATGTGACAAGAATGAAGAGTCATGGCATAAAAAAAAAAGAAACAGTAAAAAGTTCCAAATTCCTCACAACGGTCATGGCGATAGCAGGAATTCAATCAAACTTTAGTTGATAGAGAAACGTTTTATATATATAGGTATTACAAATTAATCCCTGGAAAACGCACATTTTTTCCATGCTGTATGCTTCATCTATTGGTTGTTGGTTTGTCTGTCTGCGTTTGAAAATCTGAAAGATATAATCACCTTGTGGATTGTAGATATTCTTTTTCGACTTTTTTCCTATTTTTTCGTCATTTCTTTTTTCCGAGTGTCACCATGATATTATTATATCGCAACACCCGACAAATACCCTGCTGGGTATAATGAGTATATTATAATATACTGCACACGCAAATTAGAGAATAGTACCAATAACATGGCATTTTTGTTCATGTTTGGTATAACATAATATTAATCCCACTATTGCAATTTCACCGTGTAATTTTCATAAAAAAAGAAAGAATCAGACACCATGATGGATAAGAACACTCAAGAACACGTGTAAATGCCGACCAACCTGCTTGTTTACAATTTGTGTGTATAGCATGTTCAGACAAACACTATCAGGCTTATCATGCTAATCACAACTTTGGAGGTAACGACATAATTTCTAACAGTCGAAATACCTCCGAGCATTTTGCCTTATTTCACAACTCATTCTCAATTTTCAAAGGCGATATGACTTAATGATGGCGACAACCAAACTCTATACAAGAGTAACACTCTCTTTGTGATCTTTTGAATTCCATTGTCTTTGGAATAGTATATTATGTACCACGAATCTTCCAAACTGAAAATATCTGTCAAATTGGACATTTCAAAACAGTACTCGAGGTATACCATGATAGAAAATATCAGGCAAAAGGTCAAGGCGAATAGAAAGTATGTTGAAACACTCTGATATTAGACCTACTGATAAGATTGGAAAAGGACCAAAAGCATAAACGAGAAGATGCAAAACTCAACTGCTTCTTTCTTTTTTTCTATTCACGTGGAGTAAAGGTCAACGGGAATAAAGCTTGACATTCAAAATGCTTAATCTTCCCGTCATTGTTTCCAGTAAAGGCGGCCTCACCCTCAACATTCGCATAAAGTGGCTGTTCAAGATACGCTGTCATGGTAACTTCTCGCAGCAGCATTTCAACGTGTTCATATAAATGTGAGGGTAATTCTGTACTTCCAAATTATTATGCACAATGTTTTGATTTAAAGCTATGGCATCACTGTAGGTACATAATTCCATTTTGACAGGGTATACTTAGCCCTTTCATACCTCATATCATATGCATGCGAGTGTGTGCAAATGTGTGTGTTTGAGTGTGTTTGTATAACACACACCAAAAGCAGCCCTGAAGGTTTTTGATAATTTTTGAAGGTTGTTAATATCTTTTGGTAATTTCTTCAGGGTTGTCCGAATGCCTATTTAAAGAGAAGAGGCGTGGTGCGTTGAAAATCTGGTGCAACCATGAAAAGGTTTTGCACGCCTTGATAATGCAATCTCTTCAATCTCTACTCTCCATATTTCATTTTTATATGTATAGACGAAGGAGAGGTGTATATGTATAGATTCCAATCTGTTCTCTATATTAAAGCCCAGGAAGTCATCTTTCTGCCTTTTATGTTATTTTTAAAGTATTTTCTATTTCTTTTAGTATTTTTCAAGCTAAAAATAACAATAAAACAAATCTCTTTCATTTGCCCTTTTGGAGCATATTTTGGGTCATTAGCATCGTTTCTCAAGTTGCAGATTTACTTAACGCCCTTCATATCGCTAAATGTTCAGTGATCCTCAAATTTGCAACACATTTTGAGATTACGGTTGAATGCCTCCGTCTCAAATAAATATATTTTCATTCTGATTCCGTGTACATTTAATGAAGTTAGCCAGTTCCATCTACTTTTCGATGATATTGGATATGTAGGAAAATGCCGAGTTGCCTTAAAGATGCTCAATGAAGAGATGATGATAATTATTCAATTCACTGAATTCTTGCGATGAGTAAAACTCATCGCAACTGTAAAACTCGTCGCAACTGATTCACAAATCAAGCAAATTGTCAATCGCTTGCAATAAAAACAACTAGAAACAAGATTCCTTAATCTTAATCAATACGTAGGACACGCTGCTACAAGGGGTCAGAAACATCACTGCCACGGCAGCAGGTCTGGTGGATACGACGTCCGTCTAGTAATCGCAGGTCGTTGGTTCGAGTCCAACCAGAGAATGCATGTTCATTATTCTTTTTTAAAAACTTAATCATGGTTACTATGATCAAACCCTGATAATCGGTGCTTATTTAATGTCGATGAAGGAATGTTATTAAATCATTTGCATGAAGATGGTAATTTCTGCAGAAAAAAATACCACAGTACTAGACAGGTTAAAATAATGCCAATATTTGCGAAATAAACTTGCATTTCATGGTTTTGTACACAATATAGCAAAGGCACAGGGGTTGCGGTTGTCTATAAATGCCAGTGCGCAAAGTCAGGACAGTGGCAATGTAATACTAGCCGTGTCCATCCTCCACACACCCAAGTCACTGATCTGAGCGGGTGGGTATGTTATTACTTTCTTGTGACCTGTCACCACCAAAAATACCCGAATGGACACGATCTCCGGAATTTGCGTCCAGACAAGGGCCCAAAAATATAAAGCAGGCCTTTATATTCATCCCACGCCATACGCCAAAGATTATTGTATTTGACCCCGCTCTGTGATATGGAGAGCAGAAAAAGTGCATGTATGGTCACGGGATGATATTACCGAGTGCATAACCTGAGAAAAATCGAAGGGCGAAAGGGGAAAGTTCTCTGACAGATTTATGAGCGTCAATTCCTGAAATGAGAACAATAGGGCCTTGGTACTTTTCGGTCAGTAGATTATTGATCCTGGAAATGACCGGAACAGTGTTTGAATAATTACGATATTCTCTTTGCCTTGTTTCAAATAGAATATTGCATTTTTTTTTTACATTGTTTGAATTTTGAGAACAAAATTGCGTCTTTTTGCTTGTTAGCAGTATTCGCTGCAAATTCTCAAGTATAAGTATTCAGTATTCAAAAGATGTTTTGAAGGCAAGTCGGGTATGCGCGCGCTCGCATGTGTATGTGAATGTGGTCTGTAGTCGTGCATTTGTGTATGTTTTCGTTGCGCGTGTATTTGTTTTTCAGTGCATATGTATTGACAGATAGGGGGGATGTGCGTTCGAATAAGGAGCTCACGAAATCTCTCAGCTCCGATGCTTTCCGTAATCACATTCCGCGCAATTCCCACCCGAGTCCATCTTGAGCGCCCGGTCGTCTGCGCGCTGGTGAAAACTGAAAGCACACGATCAGCCACTCTTACCCTGGGACAGGTGAGACAGAAAGAAAAAAAAAAATGGAGGGAGAAAGAAACCCACAATATAGATAAAACAAAACAAACAAAAAGGTCTGAACAGACACGGATGAAGGACGAGAGGAGAAAAGAGAAAATTGAATAGACTGAGAAGAAGAAATTGAAAGAAGAAATGGGAGACGTAACTAGCTAAGAGATGGAGAGTTAAGGACTAAGAAAAATCAAGGAATCCCCATGTGCATGACTGTACACTCACGCGCACACGCGCATACACGTATACGTTTGTGTATGAGGTTAGTGTCAGTATGCTTCCCTTTATAGAAATGTGTGGGTGTGCACTGAGAGACTGGGACGAAGAGAGAGAGAGAGAGAGAGAAAGAGAGAGAGAGAGAGAGAAAGAAAGAAAGAGACAGACAGACCTGGGGTTGTTTTCATTAACACTAAATCCCCGGGTATAACTTTGCTTGGATTCCAAATTAAAGTGTGTATCGCATTTCCATGAAGTGCACGTTCTCAATCGACTTTGCCTGCTTGCAGGCTTCTGCCGCTTTCTTGGTTGTTGAAAGTCATGCAACTGGAATTATATCTCAATTTACTTTCTGTTTGTTTGTTGATCTAAAAACAAGCTTATTAGTCATTATCATAATCTACATTTTAACGCGAGTAAGGGAGGGATTGTTACTAGTAGCCTACTTCATTGTGAGTTGCCTAGACTTGAGATATAACATAATACACCATTACACACACCGTTACACATACAACATACACAATACATGCACACATACATACAAAGATCTTGAGTTTCTGTGTATTTGACGCTTCGTCAAATATCTGTTGAGAAAAAAGACGCTACATTCTATCTTATCACTCTTATTGTTTGTCCTTTTGCATGGTTCCCACAAGCTTTCTTCCCGATCCCTCAGCCAACTCTGGATGAATCAATTATTTTGCGGCTCCCGTACTCTACTGATCAGATAGACAATCTCTGAAGCAATCAGTCATGAGTTTTAATGAATTAAGCCACTCACGTATCAGCGAAGAACTGATTCAATTAATCTCTCGCAGTCTAGCAACACGCAGAAAATATCTGCAGCGAAGGCACTGCCTTATGTATGGAAAGCCACGATGAACAAAATTTCAGGACAAGTGATCGTTATGGACGTGGATATTTGCAAATATTCTAGGCTTTCAAACACGAGGTCCATAGTTCGAATCTGTACACCCTCAGGCAAGATATTTAACCCATGATTTTTTTTCTTGGCTCCTTAGTGGATAAGAATAGGGTAATAACCACGTCTTTCCTTAGGACGTCAGTGTTAACACCGAGAAAGCTACACAAATACGTAATTGAGACTATAATGTTATTGTTATCAAAATGTCGATATTTTATCATCAACGTCATGATCATTATCAATTATTATCATCGTCATGACATTGATTTTATGATTATGATATGATTACTGATTACTAGATTATATTTTAGATTCCAACAGAATAGAAACAAAGATATCATTGTAATACATTCAATAAATTAATAACATAAATAGATATTACATGATTTCATCTTTCAACATGACAACGTGGTAGCACTGTTTAGAGAAAAGAAATAAGGGAAGACCATAAAGTTCAAAGGGCTTGACTGGGTCATCAATGTGCACGTTATGAATATGTACGTATAAAATCAATACAGGTAGAAACCACCAGCAATCTGGACAGCTCAGTTTGGGCACCATTATGGTATGTATGTTTAAACATCTTTTTGTTATACTTCGATTACACTTATCGCTTTATGTCATTCATAACTAGATAGACTTATAAGAATTATACATTGAATTTTTGGGAACAGCTTCTATAAATAGACCTTCGAGTACAATCATCTTTTCAGTATGTGTCTAACAATCTGAAGTTATTTTGAAATCAGCATAGCAGAAGTGTGTTTGTTCAAAAGAGCATCAAAGCTATCAAAAGAGCATCCACACCCGACTGTGGAACTGGGCTAATTTGTCGCGATGCCCGACGTTGGGCGATTTTCCGTAATTAAGTGTAAGATCCAATAAGAGCTGCACTGTACCTGCAGTAAGTGGTCCAAGTGCCCCCTGGGGTTGTATGTCACCACTACCTTCGAGCTGGATCCGTAGGACCGTATACGAAGGTATTATGTCTCTTGTGCGTCTTTTGGACTCTGTCCATTAATGGATTTGCCTCGTTTTATTAGATATTTTTCTTTTCTGCCAGCAAAAATGATTAGATTATAAAGTTAGAAAACAAAATCATTTTATGAGTCACAAGACATGAAGAAGACGCCAGACATTACGTACCATGAAATACGGGGACGTTTTGACAGGGCGTGACCTTTAGTGACATTATTCATGCGTGACTGAAGACACATAGTTCTGAAAATTGTGCGTTTAAGAGTGGATAATCGTCAAATGCACGGAAAAATGCAATTCTCATCCAGTGAATTAATACGTTATCGCCTTCGCCTCACCAGCACGAGAAATAACGCTTGTGGAAGTGAAAGACGTGCAATAGATCTTCAATGCTGAGCAAACAGTCACGTGATTATATATCTACGTGTCTTTTTTATTGTTTATGATTACGTGTTTCTCACTGCCATTTGTAAAATATCAGTCAATTGTTACGATCTATTGGTTTAATTCATTTAAATGTATATACCTTTTAAAGAGGATTCGACCTCATATATCTCAAAATGAAGCGCTGATACTGTATAAAACTTTGATAAAATGTCATTTGGATTATTGTGATGGAGTTTTGGCAACGCTGGAAAGGGGTACATTGAACAGTTAAACCTGTTACAAAAACGAGCACTTAAGATTGTGCTTATGGTGAACAAAAGATACCCAACTGAACAACTTTTCCACCAACTCAAGATTAATAGAGTCACAGAAAGGATTAATGAAAGAATGATACTGTTCATGCACAAAATCTTATACGGGGTGGTCCCTGCTTATATAAGTCGCAGGTTTATTTTTAAAAATCCTCATTATGTTACACGTAAGTCAGAATATAGCATCTGTGTTCCTCGAGCAAAACAAACTGGGAAAAGATGATTAGGATACAGGGGCGCAGTGGCTTGGAATAATCTAACTACTGATCTCCAAAGTACAAGACTCGTATCTTTAAGAAAAAATTTTAAAAAATGTTTAAAATGGCATGACAGTTAAGTCATATATATTATTTTTGAAGTATTGAATATAATTTTGTATTGATATTTTTAATGGATTGTTAGGTATAAATGGTAAATGAATTGGATGTTTGGGATGTCTGGAGGGGGGTATATTCCAGATCGTGGAGGGTTGGGCGGCGATATCTTAAAGGTCAGTTTTTAAAAAGACATTATTTTTGGTTTGCATATTATTTTTGATTTAATCTTATTTTCAGATATAAGTTTATATTTATGATTTGTATTTTGTTATATTTGTGTACACTGTGTAATTATTGTGTAGATTTGTGTTATGAAAATTATCATGTTAAATCTTACTCTGTTGATGTAGTGCAACAAATGTTGATGTTTTTGTTTGTTTTTATTTAAATCATTTCTTATCATGTTAATATGAGTTATGTACATTGATTCACGGCCCCATTGAAAAACAGCTTTTGCTGATTGGGCTTTTTTATCCGTGGAAAAAATGAAATGAATGAAATGAAATGAAATACATACTATATTTTCCTATTTGCTTATGTGTTTCATTTTCTCTAAAAGGTTTTCCATCTACGCTTTCGGCAATGGTTTTATTAAGGACTATTTCCTGAGGTACAGTAATACATTCAGATGGATGAAAATTACGTAAACGTCATACTCAAAAGAGAAATGGATAATTGAGTATATGAATATCAGAACGACCCAATTCCATTAGAGAAAATTTAGGAAAATGGAAGTTAATAAAGAATTCCCTACTCCTTTAGTGTTTTCGGTTATTGGGTGTTATTAATTCAAATTTGAATATAAAACAGTCACTTGAATGATTATTTGTATTTGCATGACTACGTAAATGGCTTTCAAACGCGATAGCCAAATTTGGACTTGGGTCGTGCTTATATTCAGGTACTCAATTGTTTGTCTCATAGTACAAAACATCCATCCGATAACTTCAAAACACAATCCCATCCCTTACGCTAAATAATTCTTCGATGGTGCAATATGAATTCATGAAAATCTGAGTTAAAATACTGGCTTCCGCCGCTTAGAATTTTTCAGAAAAAAGCGCCCCTATACGGTATAGACGCATAGTATACTCTGCCTGTGCTACATGAGTGTGTGCATAATATTATGTTGTATCATATATATATATATATATATGCGTGTCATTGTACTGTGTATTGTGTGAAGTGATAAAGGGAAATATATAAAAGGACAACCGGACAAGAAAACAAAAACCTACGTGGAGATATTGGCTGGAAACACAACCATAAACTGGTGGGTAATATTTAGACTGAATAAAGAGATGTGAGCCAGCAAAACATCTTGCATGTGATCTATCTCTTAAGGCTTGTTTGAAATTCCGTTACTTGGTATATCGAGGATCAATTTTGCTTGACAGCATTTCTGTTTCCATAGTGATGAAGCAAATGTCAAAAAAAAGAAGAAGAAATGGTTTACAATTTTTGCTTAATGAGTCCTGAAAACAGAGCGCAAATTAATGGAATATTGTTCGACGTGATTTACATTCTAATTCATGTAATTATTTATCTTCTTCTCTTTTTTTTTTGAGGGGGGGGGGGTAAAAAAAGTTTGTCAGGTTTGCAAAGTCACATGTTCGACTGGTTTATTCCATGAAACATATTTGCTCGCTCATCAAAACATTTTCTCAGATTTTTATAGACCTCAAAGCAGCTTTACTTACGGAACATTTCGTTGTTATCCTTCCGCACTCGTAGTAACGGGTGTGTGTTAAAAAAAAGAGCAAGACAAAAAAAAAACAAGACAAACAAAAACACTGTTTGAGTGAAGAAATCTTCTACGAAAGTTACAGGCTAGTGACAAGACCTCCTTATTTTGCATCATTAGTTTTTGTTGGCTTTAGGAACGGGTATTTTATCCCTTTGATGTTTACTTGAAGGCTTATAGGCTTTATCGACCTAATCTTACATCGTTTTAGAAATGTCTTCTGTTTTCATGTCTGACTTAGTTCTGAGTTTATCTCTCAAGGGAAGAAAAATAACCTGATATATCATCTATCTACTTCTTATAATCCACATACGTGAGAACACTCACTTGTAACGCGTGCATTTAATAGCCAGTGTGCTTTTCTTGAACGTGCCTCTTGCCAGACAAAGGGATAAAAGCGCGCAATGATGCGGCGCGTGTCTTCGCCAACGAAATGGGGGAAATGTTAGTCGAAGTCATGCGTGAAAACCACGTCACGTGTGATGAGTTAGTCGAGCAATTTTCACCAACATTCGAAAGCTTAAAGTGCATTAGGCACCTCTTCCACATCGTTGTTTGTCTGTTTGATGTAAAATAGGAATTAGTTTAGCAAATCTTTACTGCCTCAGTAGCTTTGGGGCAAATCGCGTTATTTAACGATTTTCTTTCCTGTTTGAACGGGTGACGAAAGATTGGGATAAAAATAAAAGAAGCATGTAATTCCTTCTTCGGTGTACATGAAATGTTAAAATCCAAACGATGTTATGGACGGTGTTTTCTCTATACCTTGTTGCTTATTTTGCCGATATATACACTTAAAGAGTCATTATCAAGTGTAGTTTAAAATGTTGAAGTGCTTCTGCTCCGTGCTTCAAGTCTTCTTTGAAGTAAGTTACTTTTGATCATATACCTCAATGGTCATACCTCAATGGCCCGTATTTGGTGATTTTTCATATTAATATTGATTCTTTTTTTCGTTGGAGGAACATTCCTCAATCACGGAAAAATTTTACTCGGTCTCAGTCACACTGCAGTACGTATGCTTCCATTTCGTAGTGCACTATCTCACTGGGCGAAATTTGAAGTCTAGGGCGAAATTTGGACACAGCACTGTCAAGATCACCGCTTCGCACTCTTTTTCATTGTAGAGTGTTCTTGTGGAAGTGACGTAAGAAATTCTATGTGACCTCGTAGTTTTAATCTCATAGTATAGTATTGCAACTACTCTGTAGCGCCGCTAAGGCGTGGGTCTGCCACCTTTGGCGGCCCCTCTAGTTTTTATTTATTCATTTTTTATTACGCTGATATAATTAGACCCGAAAATACACATTCTCTCAAAAGGGGACACATGAAATTTTATTTTCAAAGTCACCTTTATATCATCTTTTAGAAAAAGAGGATTTATAGCTTAAGGTTGTTATGTCCGCCAGTTTTATGTTTTGGTAAACTTATTTTCCTTTTGTTTCTATTTTTATTTTGGTTTCTTTTTTTCTTGACGTATGATAATCAACAGTGAACTTTGACTTTTCATTTGCTTCCAATTTTTCCTTCCTTTTAACTACTGTGCTGCCTTGAGGTTCAATAGTAGGGATGTCAAAGATCTTCATTTTGGGATTGTTTTTGGGACATGAAAGAATGATTAACTGATTCCTATATGAAAGACCCGCATTTCTTTATCTTGAGAAACAAGCTTTGTAGACAAGTTGGAAAAAAAAAACTGACAAAGGTATCATGTTTACATTTTATAACTTGCAAAATACTTCTAAATGTATCAAACAGATACGTGGAAAATGCTGAAAAAAGAAGGGGATTGAGAAAATGGAATCATGGTTGAGGATACTATGTGTATGTGTGTTTCAGCATAATGGGGTAATGGGGGGCGTACGCGAGCTTCTAGGTGACTGTATGTGAAATATGCTCGCATGATCTATTTAGGAATATGCATGTGTGATATACATCAAGAGTGGGTTTGCATTTCGTAATCGAATATGTTTCAATGCAAAAGAAAAAAGTTTATTAGATAATCGACGCTTATGATGATCTCGGCTCAGTGCCTCTGTCTTCTTGTGTCAAATCCCCAAATCGTGGGTGGGTTCTTTGTAAAGCCCTAAATCATTCACGACTAACCAGCTATTTTCATTTTCATCTTTTTTTCCCTTTGCTTTAAGGCCTTTATCACATCAACTACATCATGGCTCCAAGTGAGACATGCCGATGAAATGGATATTCTCTACAAATATTGGATTGCGTCACTGTTCTGGCGACTTATTTCCTATGGATTAAACATGAAGCATCGGATTCCTAAGTGGAATTGCCATGAAGTCCCCTCGGCCTTTCGCCAAAATAGTCTAGTCTATTGCCTCAGACATTGATGTTTCTCGGTAGTGGTAAACCTACTCATATCCCTCATAAAAAGCATACAATGTTTAAGCAGCTTCGTATAAAGCGCCTCTGTGTGCGCCTAAAACTACACTTTCAAGCTAAAAGGTTTGGGGTATATGGAGGTACTACATAGAAAGTTCGTCGTCGAATGGTAACTGCGTCCGTGGCTACTCTCCAGTCAACCTCAGCGTTACAACACTGTTACATTTTCCATGCATGAATATCAACACTGTTCTTGAATAACCAGTACCGTCAATTCTTGCACAACATTCGTCTGGAAAAAAAAAAGAATTAACAACTTGTATAATGTTGTTTTATTAGGTGCCGGCGTGACGGTTTGTCTTTCAATTCTCATCAGGTTTACGATGAGGGATAAAAAAACAAACCCAACACGATTTGTTCTCCACCATCCACTTTTCGACAACGAAGGCAAATAAAAGAATAACTGAAAAGAATAACCTTTTCAATTCAACGATATCAGAATGAGTCCAGAAAAAAGGAAGTTCAGAAGTGCTTTTACATTAAACCGATGAGCACTCTAAGTGCTCTTGCGATAAAATTTCGCCGTGTATACCGGAGTTCTGGTATTGTGTGGATGTTTGACTTTTGACTGCTAGTATCTTGTTCGCGCCTTCCTTTCGAAATTCTTCACGGATGTGAGAGTAAACACGCAGACGATCACTTAACTAGCAAGAGCAGGTCCTAATAACTCTGCAGTGCTTTCAAGAGCTGTTCTCAATTACGCGTCACAATATTGCTTCCTCATTTTACGTCCCTTTCATTCCACGTTTTTATTAGTTCTGCTTACATAAGCTGAAGCCCTTGCCAGGAAAAAACAAATAAGTTTCTGTTATGCTTGCTTTCGAAAAAGGTCTTTCCACTTTCTACGTCTTACCGATTTCTGTTTTAATGTTTGCTATACCGTTCATATCTATGTTTTTAAATTACATTAAGTATATCATTTCGAGTTATTTTTGTGGTTTTGTTCAGCCTATCGAGACGCAAAATAAACTTACGAACAACAATTTCAAAAACTCTAAAAATGACAAGGCAAAAATAAAAACTGTGTTACCTTCGAAGTCATGATCTTGACCCACCCCATTCAGTTTCGGGGGGGGGGGGTGCTGGAAAGAATCTCTTATGTGTAAATCATCATCTTGCTCGTATATCTCAGGGCTTATCCTTTATAGGAGAAAAAGAAGATCGAACTTGTTAGTCTTTGATTATTCTAAAACCGACATAAACAATCGTATATGTGACCGAAATAGAGTTCAAATGAAATGAAATTGTTTTGCTCTACCTTATGACACACTAAAAGCAAAATGTAAAATTTATAGGCAAAGGACGTAACACCAGATGACAAAAATAATTCGGTATCTGGGACTTAATGGATAAAAGATTCTTCCATTCACTATATACATGATATATTATTTTGTGAACAGAGGGTCTCGCCGTTTTAATAATGATAACGATGATGATGATGATGATGATGATGATGACGATAATGATGATGGTGATAATAATAATAATAATGATAATAACAATGATGATAATGATAATAACAATAATTATGATAATAATAACAATAATAATAATGATAAAAATAAAAGTAATACAACACATTTATTAGGTACTTAATACGAATGTTTCTAAGCGCATGGTTTACCGGAAAATTAATTATATAGTATTAATTACCAGAAAATAATTACTCCAATATTGCCATGCACCCACTTATACACCTCGGTCAGGAAGGTCATTGTTTGCAAAATATTTTGTAAGAGGATGAGCACACTAGGCAGGATTTGCACCCTAGACATTGTGTTTGCAAATCCCCGGCCGTGGGTGAAATTGGCTGAGATATCCAAAAACAAATTAAGACAAAATGATCTCTATGAAAAGTGGATCCCACCTTCCAGTAGGATACAGCTTTGTTTTCGCTATCTTAGCTATTTCAAGGCCAATTTTCATGAAATAAACTGTGAATTCCTCTTAGAATTTAAATATATGGTCTTTCATATTTTATAAAAATCTTCTCATTATCTCAAAAATATCATTTAAAAAAAAACGTTGGAAACCTTAAGTCCCATAACCCATCCCAAAAGAAACTATACCATCCCTTTAAAGGTTCTACATGTATGTTTCCGCTGAGGAGTTATATTTACATGTTTGATTACACTGATCATTACTGGAATAACCAAATATCAAGATACAGTCTCTTACACCCATGTATATAGTGCTACTTAAACACATTTTCTTCTTACATGGACAATAAGATGATAGTCAAGCATAGACCTTCTATTTCCCCGAGACACATCATGTAAATACGAGCACGGAGTTTTTTTGTTGAACCAGGCCCCATTTTACACTGATAGAAAATTATATTGCTGCTCCTAATTGGGGCGAAATTGTGTTAGCCCTACCTCGGGCGTTGGCTGCACGAGCTGCAGAAAGTGTGTCGATGAGCGGACGAAGACGTCTCCGGATGCTAGCGAATCTAATAAAGGAAAGGTTATTTCCGAACTGCTTCCGGAATGTTGAGGGAGGCATTAAATATTGTCAAATCATCATAACCGCAAAATGAGTGTCGCTTCGGGGCGCTTTAATCAAGATCACGGGTGTTAAGGGCGACATCTTTAAATTTATTACCGTAAGTAGGTCTACATAATGCTTTAAAAAAGTGTGTTTTTTCTGTCGATTTGCAATTGATTAAAGGAGAGCATTTTGTTGTTGTCGTCATCGTCGTTGTCGTTTTTTTTTTATTCATTCGTCATCAAACTGACTGATAACAATTGATATGTGTATGCTGGTTTTCTGCATTTAGGAACTATAAAATTATATTTGACCGGGACAATACTCATACACTTATGCAGTGTGATGATATATATAATGAGATTTATTCATTTATATATTTATATTATCTATTTATTGATTTATCTATTCTGTCATATTTAAACAGGGTAGTCCTCTAAGTTTCTCAACTGTTTTCCAGGGGAGTCCTGTGTACAAATACATGATAAAACATTTGAATACAATAGACTTCGTAACTGAAGGCTGGTTGTCTACTATCACAGGAATGGTATCAGTATAGTTCAGTTCCATTCAATTCAATTCAATTCAATTCAATTCAATTCAATTCAATTCTATTCTATTCAAATCAATTTATTCTCATTTTTCTTCTACTAGGGAACATAAAATAGAATAAGAAAATTATAAATGATCTTGAGTACACAAACTTTGACTGTATGATAACGTTTGAGGCAATGAACCACTTTTCCCAAAACAATTCCTCCTTTTTGCTGGATATGTACCTGGCACAAAAAAAAAAGTGCAGAGCATTCGGAGGGGGGCATATTACCTGCTGGTGGGTTGAGTGAACTTGACGCTTTTCACTTTTAATAGTGTGAAATGATATGGGAATAGTTTGTACTGATGTGTTAGAGTGTTTTATGTGGCCCATTGATCCGCATTTTTCTGTTTCATCATATTTACTAATTTCCACAAATGAAGGAAGAGAAAAAGTGTAACCTAAAAGTGAAACTTATAATATTCGAGGAGACAAAATGCATAAGGTTGCTCGACGTAACAAGTATTCATGGAACTCATATTCAAACAAAAAATGGATTTGCATAGACCAGGTTACAGAGAAGCCTCCCGATCAACAATCGGGGAAGCATCTATTCCATATCCATTGTATATGCAGTAAGAAACTATTTCTATTATTATTGCCAAATATTAGCCTTTAATGAGCACTTTGTTTCTGTTAGGTGGATGCCCTGACAAGAATTATTACAAAATAAATGAGCAGATTTAAACTTTCGAATGTGAAACATACACTTTCAATGAATTACATGACTTTTTTAATGCAGTGCAAATGTAACTGTGAAATATGGGAGATAAACCAAAGAGGCAACGCTGGTAATTTGTGGGCCCACCTTGAAAGCAAGTAAGCAATCAAGAAAATACATAATTCTTTCCGTAATTTTAGGTGAGAGGGGAAATACAGAACAGATAATACAAGTACTATAGTACAAGAGGCCTTACGGAAGGTGCTACCGAAATGACAGACAGTAAAACTGTTTGATAGTCCTGGGCCCTGTTTTATGAAGAGCTAAAATTGATTATAAAGTTGATTTCTATGATAAGTCCATGGCAGCCTGTCTGTTAAGGAAATTTAAAATCGATTTTATCTTTTGAAGTGCAGGCAAGGCAGAAAGAAAAGGGAAAATAACGTTTGAATAAGAATTAAGGGAAGAAGAAAAGGAGAAAGCTAGAGAAATTACAATGAAAGTTTGGATAATAAAAACGTTGCATAAAGGCTGTCGTGGACTTTATTCATTCACTAACATGACGCTGATAAGATGAATGAGGAGTGAGGAAGTTACCTTAAGTTTTACATGTGCATGATTTTAAAGGACCGATTTGAATTTCCTCTTCCTCGTTGATGGATGTAGCCTGCCGTCCGCCTAGGGGGTATTGATGGATACTTTTACTTTGCAAAGTTTAAGTAGCGTTCAGAACCTTTAGAAATGAGTTAATGTTATTCCAGTTAAATGGGTGGCCTGCAGTGTGCAACGCAAAAAAAAGAGAAAAGAACGAAGATTGGTATTAAAATTTACTTGGAGTGAATTATCAACACAATTTGAAAGTAAAGTGGACCATCCCTTATTGAGAGCATTCTTGTGTATAATTATTGTTTCAACAAAATAAAGAAAAACCTGTGTTTATACATTTTATACGGTTGTCGAGAAAGCTTTTGATATCGCCACCAATAGCTTGAACGTAATGTTTCATCAAGCACAGTGGCATAGCCCCTCTTGGAGATGTCTATTCGTCAAAGTTAACCCCTCTCCCCTGCGACTTCTGTGACGTAAGAAAATATACATATTCATGTGCTGCATGAAATGATGCGGATGATCAGTGATTGGCATAAAAAATATTATGCATCAGCACATGCGTAATGAGAAGATTTTGCAAAATCGGCGCTCCACAAACTGTTTCGTTCTTTAAAATGTTATATCCCCCCCCACACACACACACACACACCACACAACTTCTTTTATAGCCTGGAGTGCAATTATCATCTAATTATGAAAAACATCACGCAGATGTTACCTTGATCGTCGACGACAGAGAAGTCCGGAAATTCGACTTTCGCGGTCACACGCCCTCGAAACAAGAAAGGACACAGTCTACAATATTAACGCTTACAAATTTTCATTGAGGGCTGTTTGGCGAGTTCGCGATAAGTTCTTAAAAGCAATCGCTTCTGAAGTGTTCATTATGTTCACTTCGTAGGATATCCGCGTGTCTTTGTCTGAAGCAATGACTAAACCCAAACTTCTGAGAAATGTATCGATTTGTTCTCATTCAAGACCCCGTATCGAGCAAAAGTTGAGTCGGGTCTGAGTGCGCAAACTAGTGCCCAGGGCCTACACAAAGCCGATAGAAAATAAACAGGAAAGTCGTGCGCAGACGATCCATGCACAGTTCCGTTATGGCAGATCGCGCGGGTGTTGAATCTGGTGTGATCGATAGCTACAACCTTGACAGAAATTAATGACGGTATCTAGTTGTAGCTCTAGCTTGCGACTACACACGGGTATTGCCCTGTACAAAGAACCAGTGACCAATGTGTGCTTATCACACAACTTGTCCCACCATTTCCCTCATATGTGTGTATAAAAATGAGTGTGTATCTCGGGGTGTGGGTCCTATGTGCATGTGTACCTGTGTGTGTGTGTGTGTGTGCGTGTGTGTGTGTGCGTGTTAATGTGTGTATGTATGTATGTATGTACGTGTGAAAATGTGTTTGGATTCGCAGATGTTTCCACGTCTTTGTGGAATATATCGATACATTCGAAATGTCATTGTCGAAGGGGTGAATGACGTGTGTTTCCACATACACTTTCACAGTGAAACGTGAACTCTACTTATTAGAATTCTTGAGAAGAGCAGGTTGCAAGTCAAAATTAGAAAAAAAAAATAGTGGAAATCAATTTAACATGTCAGCCCGAAATCTAATACACTGACGAATATTACTTAAGCTTTGTTGTATATAACATTATGTATATATTAGCCGCGGTGTTTTTTTTTTTTTAAATTTTTGATATGGTACTTCCTAGCTTAGAAAAACATTCACTATGAGGTATGCAAAGTACACTTCCAAACTTTTTATCATGCCCTGGATGAATTCGCGTCATTGACGTATTACAAAGATTTGGACGCATTTCAATCAGCCACTGAGGAAGAAATTTGAAAGCTTTTAAGAAACCAACTGCTGCAATCAATCCCTTCCGAAGGACTAAGCAATGAGAAATAAAGTGCCTCTGCCTGAGGGTGCCACCACTGCTACCAGGGGCCGGGGAGCTCAAGGGTGGGCGACCATGCATTGGCCGTCACTGTCGAGCCATAAGTTCTGGTTGTTATTTCATTGTATATATTGCAGACTATTGCTTAAAAACGAAATGCTACGACTAATGGAAAGGACTTCAAACAGAAAAAGGATTTCATATATATATATATATATATATATATATATGTATGTATATATATACATATGTATAGATATATATTTACATTTAGATGTCAGTAATACTCAACTGCTCTTTCATGTGATGAGAATTTACATGACTAACCAAAAGGACATTTATTTCTTGCCGAGTCACATTTTGCATACCAAAAGTTATCTCTGTAAAATGAGAAACTATACAGAGGAAGGCAAGTAGACACTTTTACAGTTGGACGTTAAAAAGCTAAAATCCATCTTTCACCAATTCGAATTTGCTGCAAAATATCGGAAATTTTACCAAGAAATTTGTCTGGCTGACGCGACTTACCAGGATAATGAGTTTGTTTGTTTTAGTGTTGTTGTTTTTTTGCAGTATTTTGACTTTAAAAGTGTGAAATAATAAAAGTCGGTACACCGACTTTCATTTTGGAAGCGCCCTCCCCCGTTCAGGAGTGGTTGTGTAGAGCGCTGCTGGTACATGTACGTGATGATATAATCGTGTTCAGGCAGTAGTACTTGTATTGAAACGCCCGCAGAACAAACTGCATGCAATTCACTCTGCGATGGATACCGCTATATTGTAGTCCATGTTATCGAATGTTAAACATTCCGTAGCAACCCCTATCGGATATACTCTTTGGTTGATATTTTACATTTCCGTCATTATTAATACCCAACGGTATATATAGCCGTGCTATCTTGGGGTGCTTTCACACATTTCTTATACGTAAGTGTACAGATCAGAGCAAAAATCGACATCAGTTCTGCAAGCAGACGATTACATATGTTTTGGCTTTTACAGTGATCTCTTTGCGTGGGAATGATATCATACAAACAAAATCAGCGTATATTGATTCTGTCATGAGTGTGTCGCACACAATAAGAATGTATGCGAGTGTTCTTATAATAACAATCTACTGAAGATATGAAATTAGCACTAAAAACTAGTAATGGCATGGAGTTGGTCACCGAACGTACATAGTACTCATTTGTTTTTCCTTTTCAGTGCATCTTACCACACACAAACACACACATTTTTAAATGCTATTCTTTAATTGAATTTCAATCGATATCAGGCCCATGTTCACAATAAAATTAATATGAAAAAAAACAGATAAGCAGCTGTATTCTTCTTTCTTGTGCTGCTAAATCATTTTTTTTAAAACATAGAGTACAATGAATACGGCACAATATGTTTTCGTTTTTGGTTTTTGGATTCTGATACACACACACTCAGTTAAATCGCCAGTCATTGAGATTTCTAGACTGAAGTTTGTTGAAATTTCTTGACTTTAATCTCTCCAATGATATATGATTTTCTATCTTTGTGTTATAAAAAAAAAGACATACACACACACGCACACACGCACACACACACACATACACACATACACACAATGAACCTACCACAGAAAGGTTAAAGTAAAGACATAGTTCTCAGAAGGGCTCAAAATTCATTTTCCATCATGTGGAATCTGCTTGTAATATAATATCATACGCGATTTGCCAGGATCGCTGGTTACTGCTGCGGCCCGATTTATTAATTATCGATAATCGATTATGAAAAATTACATAGCAACCATGATCAGAAATTTGAAATCGTGTTAATAAAGCATTATGCATGATTATTTGTATATTTTAGAGCAAAAAAGAAAAAAATCGACAGTCTTGCAGGCATGTCCCCGCACACGGCGATACGATTTAAAAAAAAAAGTCTGGGAGAAATCGTCCATACTATACCTGTAAGCAATATTAGGCAGGAGATTAGGCAATTGAGCTTTAGGGTTTAAACTAACATCCACCCAAAATGCTACTGAAATAATCCGAATAAAAAAAAGATTATTACATTCTTGAAAGCTCATTTTTGAAAGCGGGTAGTTGCGATATCCATTATTCGATTTCTCATATTATATTATCTTACAATGTATGTATGTATGTATATATATATATATATATATATATATATATATATATATATACATATTATATCGCGTTTTATGTGCTTAATGTGTTTAAGCATCCGGAAAGTGGGTGGATTAGTTTGATTTGGTGCTGGCAAGCCTGCCTTTTTAGATTCAACACAGTGCAGGCTCGTGACCTTTCCAAAAACTATTTTGGCTTTGTTTTCATTTTTCAGAATAAACTAGGTTAAATCAGGCTCCGGAGAATCACTGACTAGGTCAACATTTCTGGAACGAATTCTCCGCGGCAATTCGCTTAGCACCACCAACCTGTTTTTGCTAAACCTCTCTCTTCATCCCATTACCTAAATGGGATGCGATAATGCCCGTCTGTTTGCTCACGAACCAGGTTTCCGGGACCCAGATAAAGCGAGAATGACGGCTCTATATGAAAAGAACATTCTAATGTAACGTGAAATTCTTCGGTGCTCCATTTCACCATCTATTGACAATTTCACAATAAGTATAATGGCCTCCGAAAGGTAAATTTCACTTTTCCCGCCTTTCGTTCGGCGTGAATGAGTTAATCGATTTGGATATCCGACCACCTTCAATACAAAAGCCGGGTTTTATTATTTGATACAAACTGTTAAAAATAAATAATTTGAAGGGCTATGAATGTGCTTAGAAATAGGGACATGAAAGAGGTGTGTATCATTTTGTTCTATCATGCGGGATTCCTTGAAAAGAAAAGAAAAACTTCAAGGGACTAGATAAAAAAAAGAAGATAGGTAAGAATCGACATTCCCAGACGCAATATGAAATCTGTTAAAAGATGAAAAGTATAGACTACGATATCATAATGAATCGATGTTAGTCTTTTTTTTTAATCCTTTACAGTAACTCGTCAAAAAAATAACAAGAGAAAAAGTCAGTTAAAGAAAAAAAAAATATGAGATGGTGAGAAACTCATCCTTGTATTTTGATAGCTAGTAATTCTATGATTTCGCTTGAAAGTCAATTAATTGTACTCTCTGCATTACCAATGATCGATTGGCTAACAAATTAATAGTCTTATTCTCATTTCATCGTGACCCAATCATGCCAATACTTTGAATATTACGACTGTTCCCTGAGATGACAAAGCCGTGAAGAAAGAGCACTTGAATTCTTATTCCATAGCAGCCGACTTACATGAAAACGGACTAGTTTTGAGAGTCAGTCAACGATCTTTATCAGGTTGATTTTGAATCATGTCTTCGTCATTTAATCCAAGCTCTAATATTATTTCCTTGATTGTGAATAAAACATATTGACACTTTACTCTTTCTTCGAAATGTCAGCATAAATAAAGAACGTGACATGAGATAAAGAGGAATAGATAACCAACAATAATAAATGAAGAAAAAAACTATCAAACAATGAATATCTTGACAGGTAATGATTGTATACCATAGATACAATTTAACAGTTGGACAATGCTATCTTCAAGAACAGTCAAGATTTTATCAATGACAGTGTAAAAACACCGTTATGTGTAATCAAGTCGAAATATGTGGGGTTGGATAAGACATTTGACTCTCAAACGGAAATCACAAGTTCGAATCCTGCCATGTGGTGGCGTCCTTGGTCAAGATTTTTTCTCTTTTTTTTTTAACCCACGGTGTCCCTCTCTAACCATGAGTAAAAGAAATAGGTAGGCATAATTATTTAACTACCTATTGACAAAAGCTGGGGTAACAACAGTGACCGAGCCCTGTGGTATAGTAGGGTTAACAACAAATATAGTAGGGTTAAAAAATATATAGCAGGGTTAACAAGAAAAAAAAGTAAAGACCATATAGAATAATGAATACCAAGGCAAAGAGTTCATGACGAATTGAAAATACTTATAAAATGTCATCAGACCTGTGCGCTTAATAAAAAAGTTCTACTTTAGTCCCCCCACCCTTTCTCCGAGTCTATCTTTTCTTCTTAAAAAAAGTCGAACTTCTCACTCCCTTCCCCACATCCTCATTTTTTTTTTCAACTCCCTTTCAGGGCGAGGGATGGGGCAGCTGTTTCATGACGTCGACAACCCCTGGTACATGATTGGCACAAGCAATCGAAGAATCTTTGTTGGATAGGTAAGAAATAATCTATGTTTAGATACGGAGTTCAGATGCTGGACGTCTATCCAAACTACCGGAACAATATCGATAGCAACAACAACAACAAAAATCGCAATTTACTTACTGACTTTCAAGATTATATGTAAGCAGTTCTAGTACAACGTTTTTCGTTTGCGCTCCCAGTGCTTGTGCGGCCGTTGAAAAAGCAAGTCTTATTCTTAGTGACCAGCAGCAGTGTGTAAGACATAAATCACGTTGATTTATCCTACACATAAAGAAACGTAAAAATCCCTCGGTTTTTTTTTTCTTTTTCTTCGTCGCTATAAATATCATCATGACAAATCAAAGCATTTTCAATTAATTTGATAAAAACTAAAACAAACTGTGGAACACTTATGGATTACGAAAGAGGATTACAATTGTGTAAGCACTAAGGGAAATTCAATCATGTGTTCTCCGTTTTAAGCAATGCAATGCCTAATACGCTTTTTGTTTTCAAGATAATATTGTATCTTATAAGTAGCAAAGGAACAGGCCCTGACGTGTGCTGACAGGACATGAATGTAACCACGATCATGATTGCTTTCGGCAGCCGAAAATAGCCAGTTCCTCCCCCCCCCTCTCTCTCTCTCTTTCCCATCTCTCTTTCTTTTCTCACATCACTGAGAGCGCCATTTCTAAAGCTTTCTGCTCGGGTGAATACAATCATGCGGTGAATGATAGCAGGAGGACGCCACGCCGACTAGGCAGCACCGAGTCTGCGCGCGGCAAATCACACTGAAGGAATACTGGCTTGCAACATCTTTGAAAAAAATTTCACCTTTCAGTTTTTGTTGTTTTTTGTTGTTTTGTTTTTTTGCTTGTTTTTCATCCACCACTGCTGGCTCCAGCCCGCGTGTATCACATATCCTGCCTCATTAAGCCAGATGTAGCAATTGATTAGATCACAAGATGAGAAAAATAATATTAGATCAATTTTGAAGAGGAGTATGGCCACGGAGGTCAGGGAAAATTGATATTGATATTGAAGCAGACAAAGAATAGATGACATGACATTACGCGGTCGCTTTGAGCCAATGAACGTGATACAGTGCAGAGAAGATGTATAATTACTTTCGTCCCGGTTCCTCCTCCTCATCCCGGCGTGTTCTCCTCCTTCTCTTCCGTTGCTATGCTACGCCGCATCCCTGACATACTTCTGGTTCCTTTCCACTTTTCTCACACATATCCGTAATGAAGCCACCATGAAAGGTATCTACATAAAAACAAAGCAAGAAAACAAAAAACAGAGAGAGAGAGAGAAAAAAGAAACAATGTTCACTGTTCATTCGCCGACTGCCTACTTCATTATACGAATTTACAAGAACAGTTGTTCTAAATATACCCCTCCGCAGATGCAAATTATCTAATCCGTGGCGTGATCTGTGATCGGTTGAAAACTTTGATCTTCCATGATGTTGCAAAGCACTGATCATCAGGGTTATTTATTAAAGGACACTGCTTGAAACACTCTTTGTCTTATGGTTGGAATAGTGAATCAGACGATGGTTTTGTAATGAAGTTATACTGTTTGGATTTTTTTTGTCGGGTGACGAAATTTTTGTTTTCATACACCATTTCCCAACCTGAAGTTTCATTTTGTCTCGCAGTGTATTGCATTATCACATAGTGTCTTTGATACATAAATGAAATGATGAAATGAAATGAAATACTGTTTAGGCGAACAGGTCGTCAACCTTAAGGCTTTATGACTAACGAAGTTAAGTGACTTCAAAGGCAGTAAAACGTCAATCATTGGATGTGATGTCTGCCTTCCCGGGCCTCGTCTAACTTTCTTTAGGTTGTCTATGTTGGCATCCTCGTCCCAGGTCCAGTGCTTGGCTGCCTCTCGTAACTCACTGACCATGTCGCCACCCATTCCCCCCTCTTCAAACTTCCGATCTTGACCCGCAACTGTCTCCGGTGTCCTTCACGTCATCTCTCATGCCTCGACCACTGCACACCTCGCCCGCCGCACTTCTACGTGCCGCTTCCTGTTTGCATGCTTATTCCTCCTGCTCAGAGAATTCCATTAAAACACAGCACTTACACGCTACCTGCCCCCTTCACCTTTTTCCCCTTTAGAATACGCACGACAAACAAAAATTGTGTAACTTCTTTACAACTGCAGCCACATTATTCTGAAATAGCGACTTGGCCTTTAATATCGTATTTCTATTTTTTATAGTTCTTGAGCAATGAAGTGGGTCAAAGATTACTATATGAATTATTGCCAGCTATTAATGCTCATTTGACAACAAAGTTTACTTTCTTAAAAAAGGAAAAGCAATTTATTTGTTATATGGAATGAGGAAAAAGACTATTCAAATAGATTCAAACCAGCGCATATATAAACCTACAGAATGTGCTCGAATATTTGGCGCACGCATAGGCCTATCAACAACAACGTGAACAAAGTGGACAAAGCACTATAGATCTTAAGATTTGGGGCTGCGAAAAGTTTGACATGATCGACCGTTTCCCTGAAGACTCACATTTGTGTTGGGGCGTTGTGGCATAGTGGATAAGACTCCCGACTCCCAATCGGAGGACCCGAGCTCGAGTCCCGCCCAGTGCTTACGTCCTTGGACAAGATGTTTTACCCACCATGTCCCTCTCGACCCAGGTGTATAAGTGGGTACCTGGCAAGTGGCAACGCTAGGGTAATAATAATGGCAGGGCCCTCTGTTAGAACAGTGGCAACACTGAAGAGGCTACCCTGGATAAATAAGACCTTGTTATTATAATCATATTATTATCATTTTACAGTCAAGTTGATATTTAATGAGACAGAAATGCACTAACAACTCTCAAGGAAAAAATATGTAAGAACCTCACTGTTTCAGAATGACGTGTGCTGATTCAACGTTTTCAGCTTTATTATCGCAAACCCCCCGCTGTGCCCGCTTTAGTGAAAACTCTGCTTCAGTTAAACTCTGTACCGTTCGCAAACTAGAGGGGAAATTCACTAACAGATGCAAATCCGAAGGGAAATTCAAACATATGCAAACTCAACGGAAATTTGAATAGATGCAAAGTACAGGTTCTAGCTTTGAAACTGATTACATAAAGCATTACGGGAACGAATGCATGAAAGTGACCTACAGACCGTCTCATTGGTGCAAGGGTTTGTGCGTGACTGTCTGTCTTATACTTTGTTTCTCTAAGCAGCAGCCTTGTCGCGTACTTTGACACGTTGGGGGCAGAGCGCGTTAAGTTAAAATGATTAGATCTCCCTCCTCGCCGAATGTTAGATTAACTGGCTTATGTACGTCAGCGCGATTTAATCGAATCGCAGTGGGGAAGAAATCCTGAGGTGGCAAAATCTATGTGGGCATCAAGCAAGCCACCCTCCCCCCAGAGACATGTCATGTATGCGGAATACCCCCCCCCCCCCCCACACACACACACACGCCCACAAAATATTAACGAACACTTTTTCCTTAAATCCTTTCATTTTCTGTCAGTCGAAAATGGTGATGGATTTATGGCAGGTACTGACTATAGTTTTTAGGAGACTAAATTCTTAGAGTGTTCTGTATTCTTTCTGTTCCTGCTGTTTTTCAGAAGTAGATGTGTAGTGCATAAGAATGGAAAGATGGCTTAAGCTCGATCATCACACGAGAGGCGAACCATGATGTGAGAGGATCGGACTTTGCAGGAAAAGAAAACAAGATGGGGTTTTCATCGGAGAGCGAGAGAAGAGCATCGGGCGAAGGAAGGGAAGGATTAGCCATGTTAGATGGAAGTGGGTGGGGGCGTTGTGGACAAGGTGGGTAGGCGGGTTGTGATAACATTTAGCTCTCTTGTTTATCACTCCGCTCAAATGAAATTTCGGTGAAGGATTGACGGTAGGCACTAAACCCCTTACAACTACGCAATAGATATACTGATGAAGCCAAGAATACTTTGTGGAACAAAATTGTCTTTTGACAGGCACTCTATTTAGGTCCCTACTCCATCCCAGTGATTGATTGTACAATACCGAGAGGGAAAAGTCATGATATAGTGGGAGAATTGATGGAGTAGAGATGGGAAAATCCTAGAGGGGTAAATGTTACATTTAACTTAACATTATGCGAGGGTGTCATATCTGTTCAAAAATATAACAACTATCAGCTTCTAACAATAATTGGGTGGATACTAGTAGACGTATAGCAGTGTATAGGGTTTTTGGGGGAAGGAGTATATATTATGTGGATGAACACTGTAAATCCTATAATTAATTATCGAAGGATGTTAAAGCTTTTAGATTTAACATTAATTCTTGCACCTTTTGAGGAAGTACAATATTAAAAAGTGATAACATTAAAGTAAAAATGATAGAATAGAATAGAATAGAATAGAATAGAATAGAATAGAATAGAATAGAATAGAATAGCATAGAATAGAATAGAATAGAATTAAACTAAATGTAATAAAATACAATTAAATCAAATTGAATTGAATCGAACTGAATTGAATTGAATTGAATTTCATAAGCATCATTGAGTTAGTGGACAGCGCACTGCAGCAAGTAAACACGGATTATTGCATCATACTGATTTTATATATCTTTATGTGGGAAGAACATATAAAATACAAGAAATACTAGTCGGGATAACCACACAGTGACTTGGATGGTGGACACAACAAGAATGAAAATAATGGACACAAATTTCAGCCAAAAAAATAAATAAATAAATAAAAAACGACGCTAAAAGATTGTTTGCGTGGTGAAAAGTGTGTAGTTGTGTTTCTCGGAGTAATGGATACATTGTAAGGGTATCGCTAAACAAACATGCGTGTGTGCGTGTGTGTGTTCGCGCGTGTGTGTGTGTGTTTGTGTATAGAAAATTATCTACATGTATAAGTGTGATTTTAAATGAAATCAGCAGCACAGTTATGCTTGATAATTGTTATTTCACATTCATGATTGCCTCACATCGTAATGCTATAACGCATTAGCGAGGATTCCTACAGGTTGGAATAGCGAATTCTACAGTAGGTTACAGTAATGGTAAAGCATTCAACGCAATAATTCTAATGGTGTAGAGGCTAATGTTGCTGTAGATACTTAGCATACCCGGGCCCTGTCTTATAAAACTTGCGATGAAAATCAATCAATCACAAATCTCGTGAAAGCTGCAATCACAAATCTCGTGAAAGCTGCAATCAATCGCAACCTGTGATTGATTGCTTGCAGTTCTCCGTCTTAATTTCAATCATAACTTTTTTATAAGATGGATTTGCATTCAATCGTAAAGTTGTGATTGATTTGAATCAATCACAAGTCTTTATAAGATGGGTCCCTGAATTCCAATCAAAACCGTTTACAAATCGCTGGTAAGATTGTAACAGCAAATGAAATACCTTCAGTCTGCATGTTTTCATCACGTGTTTACCCTCCTGGAAAGAGGAAATATTATGTCTAAATTGCTGTTGATTTTGATCAACAAAACAAGTGGCGCATAGAAAAGACAAGAAGGAAGGAAAATAGCCAAAATTACAAGAAAGAAGGAAAAAAATAAAAGAGAAGAAATTGCATGGGTGTAATTTTGTCAGGGCCCCGATGAGCAATTTCGGGAGGTGGAGGAGGGGGATGTAAGATTGTGGACAAGACAGAAAGGAAGAGAAAGCGGAGGAAAGAAATGGGGGTATTTGGGACATCTGTAAGAGCCGTCAAGGCTGAATCACAGTGTTATGCGAATACCTCGGCAGGTGTGGGTTTCTAGACACGCTGATCCCAGGACACGTGTGTCGTCACGTAGAGCTTTGAGAATTACGGCAGGTAACCTCGTCTGGTGAGACACCGATCAGCTGTAGCCGTGCACGTCCAATCGGGTTTTATGATTATACTAGCTACAGCAACAACAAAATCACCACTGCGCATACACGTAAGAAATCTATAGATACATACACATATACAGATCCACAGAGAAAGAAAAAGGAAGGGGAGCTAGGGATAGTTTTTAACAGGGAGAGAGAAATCCGACATGCAGAATGCACTCACTCACACACGCACTCACACTCGAACACACATCCCATCAACATGCATACACACACGCACACAACACTAACACACACTATTGCAACACTTTTACTATCCTACACACTGTGATGCTCATACATGATTAAGCTTGCAATTGCGACGAATTTCTTCAAGGTTGATTAGAAATATAGTCACATGCTCAAGCCGATGGGAACATATGCAGTGGCAACAAGAATATAGATTCTTCAAACTATTACAGCGAACTAAAATACACAGCTCAACAAATAAGAATGAGGTAAGTCTCCACGAAGGAACTGAGAAAGGAATTAACACGAATAAAGACGATCACTTTAACATGAAGTTCTGAGAGGTACACGTAGGTGTCGGAAAAAAAAGAAGAAGAGCGGGGTGAGCACTAAAAGATCAAAGAAACACATCTGTGTTCCTGAACTATGACAGACGAGCTTAATTTTAGTGTCGACGAGATCACACACGGCCACCAGAGTCCAAAAGAGGTGAGCAATCCGACGCCACGGGCCTAACCTCAGGACTTTAGGCGTGAGCAGAAAGGAGAAATACAACGCCATTGTGTATTAGCAGACGCCTTCCGAGACGAAATGGAGAATGTCGACTTGCGAGTTATTATCGCCGATGCGTCTATCTATGTGATCGAGTGATCGTATCGATGGGGAGTGCTAATCCCACTTTCGTGAACTCGGCGAATTTCCCTGACTTTTTGTTTTTGTTTTTGCACCTGTGTAGGTGCACGACGTGGGTTTGATCTTAAAATACCGAGGAGAGAATAATGCCATCTGTGTTTTCCCTTGTGAAGAATTATGCTAAAATTCGATCATGTAATGAAAGACTCGGCGTAATTTGTCTTAAAAAGGCGACAGACGTTAAATGTTGCATGTTGTAAGTAAGATGAGAAAAGAAACAAACGGTCACAGCAGAAACACCTGGATTTAGGTCTGAAACCAAAACCCCAAAAAAAAAAGAGAAAAAAAAGAAAAAAATGTATCGCAAGGTTGGGTTGACATTAAATTCGAGTTTGATTTCAACTCTCTCTCTCTCTATCTCTCTCCCTGCTGTCTTGTTTTCAAGCGAATGTATTTTTCATCGTTTTACAAATGCCAACGAATGCGGAACATTCCAACATAACAAAAAAAAAATATATAAGAGTACATACCTCGAACAGGTGTTGAACAAACCTTTCTCTAAAAATTTCCAGCAAAAAAAATGTATAGTTGATGTCCTTAAAGCCATCTAAAAGAAAAGCGAACTACTACAAGTAAAAGTAAGCTAAATACATCGTAGATTGTGAAAAGACAACAAGAAAGGCAGAAAGGAAACAACTTTAGTATAAAAAGGTTCCTTTTTTAATAATTATACTAAAGATGAAAGTCATAGAATCGGCAATTTTGAATAATTCATGAGAGCAAGCCAGTTTGGAGTTGGCTATTGCGCACATGGGTACAAATGAACTTTCTCTTTTTTTTCTCAGTTGAATAGGCATTTCACCTGTTTTCAAAGCGACAATGTGCATGAGCTTGCCCAACGCAAAAATTGATGGCATTAATCTGTCATGTTCAAAGAAAGAATGAACTTGCGTACACCAGCTGACCAGAATGGTGACAGTCCACAATTAACACTTGGGAAAACATCCGTTTCAATGTGTTGTATTGGATGTTTTAACAATCTTTTTTTTTATTGAAGTTGTCAAATACACCTTTGCTATCAGGTGGATGTGCTGGAAGCACTATCAAGGATACCTGGATTATCATTACATCACAGATGCTCATCTCAGTGAATATAAAAACCGACATGCCCTGTTGGTACAAACTAATAACCCTTTCCTGCTCATGCGCAAAGTGGAACCCCAGAATGGCTCGTTCACTCTGATTCCATTCTCATGTCTTTCGTGTACAAAGTCTTCTCGATGAGGTACAGCAGTCGGCTATCTCAAACAATTGGCGTCCGGTGTTCTAGGATATGACATACAGACGGGGGCACAAAGACCATTGAAGTGTAGTCTGTCCTATGCACGGTCATGTTACATCTCTGTGGAATTATGTAATGCACCCGCCCTGCAGGAGGATGCGGGGGTGAGGAAAGCCACAGACTCTTATGGGCCGCCACAAATTGATATTTCCATTATTTGGGTCAAGTTGACGTTTCTTAGAAGCCGAAATGGTCGTGTTTTAGAGAAACATTGTAGGCCTCAAGGAATTCTGCTGCTGAATATAGCCTGGGTGTTTTGGGAAACACTACCTCCAACTGTAATACACAAAAACCATTGCAAACTGCAACGAATATGACGACACCAACAAAGACAAGGTAGAAGTAGAAGGAGATGATGATGAAGAAGAAGAATGTGAGTCGAGATACGTGTTTGTCCCTGTAGCTTGGATCTCATGGAGACTGTTAGTAAAATTACGACGAGAGATTGGCAAATATAAATGTGGTACTTTGACCATGCACAACTATCAAATGTAAGACAACCTCGTATGCTTTAAGACAAAAAGAAAACGAATCCTTACTTACGTGAACAAGAATGTCATTCAATGTACATGAATTCATTCACTTTTCAAACTTGTTATGTCAGTCACAACATGACCACTTGCTTTGATTATAAACAAAATAAATACCTGTCGACAATGTATTATAAAGGCCATGCATAAGATCCAGTGTAACGCTCTACAGCTCTTTCAAATTGCTGGATGTGTTGTATTTGTGTGATTTACCTTCAAATGGTGCTTCTCCAAGTACATTTTGTGCAAGCTCTGTGAGCAGTCAATGAGTCTTATGATCCGTGAATGAGACCTCTCTATAGAGTTGATTTGCATACTTGCACGAAGCGTGAAGTAATAGCGCATCTAGGTAACTAAATTTAATGTGATTATGATGGAGAATGAAAACGTCATCCGCTCCATGGAACAGACCATTGTTTTGACTAGTAGTTGAAACTTAAAAAGTACCTTCGGTAGCCGAAGACAGAAGATGACCGAGAACAACTGCTAGCAAAGTGAGCTTCGTTCTGTCGGAAAGAAACTGAGGGTAACATCTGACTGTCTCTGGTCCGGTCTAGGGAATCGCACTGTAAAGCTCCAATCAGCCTTGCATCAGCCGGAAATGCCCAGGGCGTTGTATCCCAAGTGTGAAGCTCATTGCTTTGGTCCCACAAGGAGAAAATCGTGTTAGGAACGTAGTGAGTCAGTCTGGTGTGTGTAACAAGATTTAGAGTGCATTGGAATGTACATCAAAACGGAATGTTTCAGATTGATGTTACGGGGGTCACCGTACTCTCCAAACTTACTTAACAAAACATAATGAGCACTAGAGTTTACGCCATTTTACTATAAACACAGGAGGCTTTAAGATACACAGAATAAGACTTCCATACTTCTAAGACAGCTATACTTGTGGTATTACGAAAACAGCATTCAAAATTACATCCTCGTGAAAACCACACTTTCTTGTCTTTTACCCCCCCCCCCTTTCAAGTAATCTGATGAAAGAATGAGTTAGGATGTACCCATGAATGAAACGAATGAAACTGTGGAAGAGTGTGGACGAATACGACAAATGCAGGTTTTGTGTCGCATACCTTAAAGTCTCTTTAAAATAATTGGATATTTGTCAGACAATGTCCGAATATCGTAAGAATATTGTCTTTACTTTTGTGTGTGCCATTTTCAAGTATGTACATGAGGGGCTGTGTGTTGTGCGTTCGTGTGTGCGTGCATCTGTATTCGGCTTGGTATTTGAACACATTAGACAATGCGTCTCCATTACAAAGTTTGGGGGAAAGGGATTTCTGACGTTCGTTTCAAAGATCCCCATTTCTCTATGACCACTTGAGCAAATCGAATGGGGTTTTCTGCAAGATGTAAGCAATAAGCTACGGCTTCCTATATTCTAAAATTGCATTTGGATTGATTTACTGTCTTTAAAGTTATCGTTGCAGAAAAAATTCCGCTGCATTTTTTTTTTTTTGGGGGGGGGGGGGGAGGAGGCATATACGGTAGACATTATGCTTTTTGCTCTTCCGATCATGTTACTTAGAATTCACCTCCGTTTATAAATCCTTAGAATTCGGTACTTCAACACTAATTATTTCTTCATACAAGTCATTTCTCTTGTTGGAAACTGCATGCTGAGTTTTACTAATCATTCACTCATGTTCTACACTTACACGTGTTCCGTTGTATTTTTAGTGGTTTGTGAAATATGAAATGTGAAAACTATAGTAAATATTATGTGAAGACTACACTGTATTTGGTCAACATCACCACAATACTTGAGTTGGGGACAATTCCGTCGCATGCTGGGAAACACACACGATAAAGCAAACCACATAATTTTCATCATTGTTGATGCGTTATGCACTTTACACCCTTATAGTTACCGTCTAAACATGAATACATGTTGAGCACATTTTAGCCTCATCAGCACTCTATTTGGTTTACTTGACTCTCTTGCACTTTACTCTTCAGTTAACTAAACCGTCTACAGTTACGGTTGAGAAAAACACTGTAATGGCGAAAATTTTATATGGTAGAATGTTTGGTGTCAAATGTGATAGATTTTTGACTGTGGTAAACTGACCTTTAACTCGCCGGTTAGTATGCTTCAGAGATGAGTGGTGTGTTTCTTCTGCGTAAGTCCGTGTCTCAGTGTTATAGATCTTTGGGCTATTTTTATCACAGAAGGGCCAAAAAACACTTTATCCAGCCTCTTCAAGTGTTGTTCAATGGATGTAAACAAAGGCTTCCTTCGCTCCCTAAAGTAGATCAGCACAAACTCGCTGGAATCTAGGGCTGTACAAAACACTCAGACGAAAGTGTGTGAGTGTGTAAGTGTGTGTGTTTGTGTGTGTGTGAGTGAGAGAGAGAGAGAGAGAGAGAGAGATGGAGATGGGTAGAGAAGGAATAACAACGACAAAATTGTCATGATGTAACGTAAACTGAGCTTACAAAAGCAATTGGTTAGCACATGGTACTCGAATTCTGCCCGACAAACAGTGTATCCTGCAAACTTGAGGACATCACGTAAAGTTTGACGGATATCGTCCACGGCTTTCAATGAGCGTGACAAGTTACCTAACCATCTCAACTAATACTAGCTAAAGACGTTTTTTTTTTGTTTTTTGTTTACTCACTGTATACAAATAAATGTACAAACAAACAAAAGAAACAAACATACAAACCAAAACAATATGTAAACAAACAAACAAACAAACAACCAAACAATGCTGTCCATCACTTCAAGGGCAACTGATCTTTCATCAAAAATAAAGTATACTACTTTATCACTGAGTGGAAAAAAAAAATCAAAACCGGAAAGACGAGCGGAGAATCACAGCATCGCTGATGACACCTCGTTGCACACTCCGTGGCGCGACCTCGTTTGCCCGCTAATCCCCAGGCACCAAGCTTGGCTGGAGATCAAGGAAGGTTGCTTTGCCGAAGGAGAAACAACTCAAGGATTGCGGCAAATTGCGGCAAATTGAGTGGAAGTGAAGTTGGGCATGTAACAAAACGCCCGATTATCATTATTTAAACGCTTGGACTGTCGCACAGAGAAGGACATCTAAAATGTTTAACCCTTTGAACGTGTCTTTAATTTCTGCTGTTGTTGTTTTTTTTTATTGTGATTGGTCCCCGCATGGAGATCCAAAACATTACTAATTGATAAATAAAGATACTTTTTAATCGAGTGTCAATCAGAGAGTCAAACAATCAAGTCAGACAGTCAGAAAATTACGTTTACACAAATAACACGTTTTTCTAATATTTTACATACTGCAATTACACTCTAAAAAAAAAAAATCCCGGGTCAGAACTGACCCGGAACTGGGTCCGTTGGGATCACACACCGTTCCGGGTCAGAAATGACAAGGAATGGGGTCAGATATGGCCCCATCCAGAGTCATCAATGGGGTCAGGGTGACCCCATTCCGGGTCTTCATGACCAAATTCCAAGTCATTTTTGACCCGGAACGGCGTGTGACCCCAATAGACCCAGTTCTGGGTCAGTTCTGACCCGGATTTTTTTAGAGTGGATATCTCGCAAAACAGATGAAGGGTGGTTGTGGTTTTAGGACTTCATTGTAATACATTACTCTTTCGGAAGGTAACGCAATCAAAGACGGAATGTCTGCTGACGGTGAATCAAAGACATTTTTTTTTTTTTTAAATCATGGATTAGTGTTCAACTCCTAGTAAAATGGTGATCCTCCTGTAAGTTCCGTCCGAAAGATAATGATGCAGCTTAAAGAATGAAATGGAAATTACCAAATACATGAAAGCGCAGGCAATCGCTCATCTTTTATCTGCTGATTTTGTCAAGCTTGTCAGGAGTTGTTTTAAAAGAAGAAACTTAAATCCATGAATCATCTAAAGGGTTTCGAACTTTTATGAATAGAAGGGTATTTAAACAATAATTGGAGTCGTGAACAAGTAGGACATGCACGAAATCCAATGTTTCTGTGAAGACGCATATGCTGTACTCCATGCTTGAAATCATTAGCTCTTACCCTAATTTATATCTATATTTCGGAAACAGCGACTCTTCATGTACAACGTTCAAGTTAGAGCATGAAGTTGCAAGAGTTACACCAAGAGTAGATGTAATGCAGTCTATGACAGCTGATTATGTATGTTTTCTCTGTCTGTCTGTTTGTCTGTCTGTGTCACACCTCTCTCTCTTTCTCTCTCTCTCTCTCTTACACACTATGTAATGACGTAACTTTTCATTCAAGTAACACAATCAAAACAGTGACGTAATTTGCATGCAAAGACCTAAAAAAATTAGAATGCAGACTAAGCTAGAAAAAAAAAAGAGGAAAAATCTTCGGCTTGCACGGGTGTTTTGCACGCATAGGGTGGTGGTGAGAAGATGCACTGTTTCAGGGGTATCACTTTTGACATCTATATACGGACAAATGAAACTGATCGTGATCGGTTGTATCGAATTCAGCGACATGATTTTTATGTCAAGGGTGGCTGTGAACGGGAGGCAACGGGAGAGGGATTGTTTGCAAAGGCGAACATTTGAAGAAAAATGTTTTAAGGAGAGGAGAGAGAGACACACACATAATGTATAAAGAGAGAGAGAGAGAAAGAGGGAGAGAGAGAGAGAGTGAGGGAGAGGGAGAGAGGGAGTGACAGAGGGGGAGGAAATATTTTAAAAAATGGGTGCTTTTATGCCTTGTCGATTAAGGTCACACTGGGATTCAATCTATGGCCTGAAATGAGCCAAGTTACGTCATTTGGTGACGTAATAGACGAGTCCAGATCGGTAGTATCTCTCTCGGACCTGGAAATTTTAAGGCCAAGTTTTATTCATCTTCGATTCCGAATTTTCAAAACAAAACAACGCACTATATTTAAATTTTGAGGTACCAGATATGTATAATACAAGTGGAATGATTACAATTATTACAATATGAATAAAAAGAAAGAAAGAAAGCACGAACAGCTTAATTGCATCACAACGCAACATAATCAGATAATGGGTTTATTATTTTGCAGCTGTCATTCTTCGCAATTACACAAGAATCAATGCTGAGGAATATAATTTAATATGGGCAGAGTTTGTTAGAATATAGGTCTCCAAATGGATATCAAGAGACGAACTAAATCGTATAGGAGCAAAACAACTGATCAATGTCATCGACATTTTCCTATCTATGCCCCGTATGGTTCTTCTACATTTGCGATCAAAATTATTGAGATAAAATACATTCAAGTTTCTTAAATCTTTACCGTTATTTCTTCTTTCATCATCACCTTCTTCTTCTTCTTCTATGTCTTCTTCTTCTACGTCTGATAACGGTTGTCATAATCATAATTTCTGTGAACTATAATTTGTCTATTATCGTGAAATTTTGATTTTTTTTTCATTGTCCATCATCATCGCCACCATCATTCAATTGCTTCTGATGTTCTCAACATATTCCTAAAGTAGTAAAGAAAAAAATAAGAGCTCGGGGGTATATAGTGCAAATTCTTCTTCAACAAAATAAAACCCGTCCATTTGAATTCATCACATATCTTTCTTTTTTTTTCAACCCAAAGTCACATTATACAGGATGGCCATGTCAGTCTTTCAGTGCACATACACAGTGGATATCCCGTCATATGAACGTGGCATGATGTAGGAAGAAATTTCGCCGTGATAGGAATAGACCCGCGCCCGTGACCTCCGAAAATACTGTATTCGTTTATGGCATAATGCTGGTGAACGTGCGCGGTATATTGACACGCTAATATGAATGTTACAGGCAAATCAGAAGGGGCAGGGCGTACCTCGTGTGGGATAATCAGCCACGGAAATAGGAGGAGAAATCATATGGACGACTGATGGAGAGTGAAAGAGAGAGAGAGAGAGAGAGAGAGAGAGAGGAGACAGAAAGAGAGAGAAAGAAGGAGAGGGAGAGAGAGGGGGAGACTGGGAGAGAACGACAAGGAGGGGAGGACATGGTATAGCCAAAGAATTTGAAAAAAATGGAGATACCTAACTGGCTAAAGATATATAAATACAGAAAAGGCACATGCCCCTCGCAATTGTGGTTACACAACCTCAGGAACAACACACACACACCACCATGACCACCATCAACCGTCTGCCACACCCACGCACCGGTCGCAGTGAGTTGACGTGCAGCACACTAATGTCGATACACCCACCACAGATACAACATACACAACACCACCACCACCACCACCATCACCACCTTCCACACCCACACACTGGTCGCCATGAATTGACGTGGAGTACACACAATTCTGGATGCACCCACCACAAGGACAATACACACACCACCACCAGCACCAGCACTACCATTACAACCACCATCCAAACTCACGCCCAGCAACCACACACCACCACCACCACGATCCCGAGCAAAACCAACAGGACAACAGCGAAACAGCTGAAGCGTGACACGTGAAGTATATAACTCCAACAAGTACACCGGACACTTACCACTCTTCATGTATACGATTTTTAACATCCACTGTACATTCTTCTCTAATAGTAACTCATTGTACATGCGTGACACGATGTATCATTCTGTAGCCCAAACAAGTACAGCAAACACTTTTCATGCATTCACAGTACATTCTTCTCCAATAGTACAATTTATTGTGCATTCTTCTCCAACTCGGTAATAAAACTCATTGTACATCCTGCCACGTCCACGTCTCAAAAATAGCCATATATCTTTCTATCAATTCGGCAAAATCAACATCCGTTTAGAGCATGGATCTCAGCAGAACACATATAGACTGGGTGGCAAAGGGAAAGTTTGGGCCTAATCTCATTTTGCCTGGAGCCCAATGCTTTTTAATGGTTTTGCCATATAACGAGGATGCAAAATCCGATTCTAGATGATGCAGCTCTTACATCCTTGAACGTTTCGAGAAATTCAAGATGGCCGTCAAAAATGGCCACCAAAAATTGAAATTTCGGAGACATGGTAGACGTATATTATACTCTATACGAAATTCCTATATAACATGTTTTCCTGCGGCAATGGTAAAAAAATTGTAAAATTTCAATATTCAAAATGGCTGCCAAAATTGCCGCCAAGAAAAAAAAAAGAAAAAAAATTTATATTTTCTATATTGAAAAAAAAAAAGGGCTGGTTTTACCCTATTTCGAGGTTGTTGCATCCAAACCTGGATGATCCAACTCTTGCATTCTTGAGGGTTTTGAAATATTCAAAATGGCCACCAAAATCTGATTTTCCTCCACATTTCCTTATAAATGATGAGAAGCTGTGTTTTAAGTGATTCTGGAAGTTGAATCCAGGGTAAACATCAATACTCCGTGTCTTTCTTTACATGCCCATCACAATGGCAATTCTGCAGTACTTTGTAACATATCTCAATAATGTATGTCTGATAGGATGTTTTCACTTGTACAGAAAAGGTTGAAATAAACAGCTTCTCTAAGAGATGAAAATCGCGACAAATTCGCTAAACTGAAATGGAAATCAAATACGAATTATTAGTTTTTACCCTGGGTTCAATAAGTCGAATGACTTTTGAGAACAATAATATTTTTTCACCATTTATGAGGAAATGTTGGCTTACAGGAAATTCAGATTTGGGCAGCCATTTTGAATATCTCAAATACTTCAAGGACACAAGAGTTGCATCATCCAGATTCGGATTCAGTACCCTCGAAAAAAGGTAAAAACCTTCATTCTGTTTCAGTTTTCATAATTCTTAAAGAAATATGAAGGAATTTCATATGCTGGCGCCATTTTGGCAGCAATATTTGTGGCCAGTTCGTCGGCTATCTTGCATCTCTCAAAAATTTTCAAGTATGAAAGAGATGCATCATCCAGGTTCGAATTCAGCCTCCTCGAAATATAGGGTAAAACCATCAAAAAACATTGGGCGAACGATAAAACCAGGTTCAGTCTCTGGCATCCAGACTATACCACGCACCCCCTTCTTTCATCATTATCTTGACATCACCACCGGGAGCCCCGTGGTGCAGTGGGCAGGACTCTGGACTCGTAAGTCAGGACATACCGGGTTCGAATCCTGAACAGCGATACAGCCTCGGATAACATTGATGCGCAAGTGCGCATACGGAGAAGTATTTGTGCTTACACTGAAAAGGCTATCTTTGGTAGATATGAATGTAATCGTTGTTATCATTCTCAATTTTATTATAATCATCATCATCGTCGTCATCGTCATCGTCATCAGCAAAGAACTTAAGGTCTGCGACGCGAACGCTAAGACGAAGCAGCCTCCTGGGTTGGACAATGGAAACAGCTTCCTCGCGCATGTGCAGAACACCATCTTTGCCTAATTAGCGTCGTCTTAGCGTTCGCATTGCGAATCTAAAGCTCGCTATTATTTGGCACTACAACGTGAGTCTTCATGCATGTTGACCTTTCTTTCTGGGGTTTACAGAGTGTGTACCCAACGTTAACTTGGCAGCTGACAGTAAGTAACCTCAAACAGTTTGAAAATCTATTGAAAGAGGCAACAGGAAAAGACTTGTCATGATACTATTTTTGCTATTTCTTATTTGACGGAGATAAGTGATGACTGTTCGTAGTGGAATTTGCATTGTAGCGCGGAGAGCGTGCAATACTATAGAATTTTGTAAGCTTTAGAGGGAATACAACATCTCGTGTCGCAGAACACCTCTCATGAATTAACCAAAATGTATGCATTTCAGATTTTTCTTTTCACTATTTCATGTCATGTTTTATGTTCGCTCTACAGAGAACACTAATATGATATTGTGAAGGGTTTTTCTTATCAACATTCCAACAAAGAAAATCCTGTCTGACATTTCCATCAAGGGAGATATGTTGCATGGATCATGACGAGAAGTGGATATGAAATTGAAATTTATTGTAGGGATCCAACAAGTGGATCCCCATTTATCAGACATGTTACTTTGAATACAAAATGGAATGAAATAATGTCTATCGTGTTTCTCTGGTGAATATGGCCTGGAATAGGTGTAGACCCTACGCATGAAAAACGACATAGTATCAATAAACTCCGCTTTTGAATGCTGCGTCACCTTTAATATGCAAGGTACGAAATTCTCATACCGGAGTAAATCCGCTTACCATTAAAAATTGAAAGTGGGTAATAATATAATCATCCCAACTGGAAAGTTCTTACGGTTATCGACATGAATACTGGACCCGAAAAATCAGCAATAGACGCGGTCAGACGGACAAAAGATGGAGAGGTTTGGCGGGGGTGGGGAAATACATGTAGTCCTAGTTTGAGTGGGAAATTTCGCGGGAAGTTTGCGGTCACGCTCGCAAAACTTCGAGATTTTAAAGATCGCGATCCTGAACTTCTCGCTCTTTTGCCAGTGTGACTGCGGCTATTGTAGCTCTTTCATTGCATCGTACAGCTCGGTAAATTCCTTTGATCAAAACTTGGACAAGTTTGTTACACAACTTGTTGAAAACGCTGATCTAGTAATTTCTGTCTATACATCGTTATAGAGATTACATGTGTGCATTTGAAAATTTTATGATATGTAAAGTCCTTTTTTTCTCCCTATGCTAAATAATAATTATAAACACTGAAACAAACATAATCATGGACTTTTTTTTAAGTACGTTTGGGTGAATAATATGTACATCTTTAATGCATTAAGGATTTCAGACGTCCCGTCCTGATGCATGTTGGTAACCATTTGTCTGTAGTTTGCGAAAGAGTTATTTGTTTAGCTGCATTTGATTTTGTAAATATTAGCTACGTAGTCATCTGCAGTTGCAATAAAAAAAGAATCCAGCAGCCTTTAGGGGCTAGCATGATTAGCCTAACCTTTGTGAACTACGTAAATATTAGAATGATGAAAAAAAGGTCTGCTGCCTCGGTAGGTGGGGCACCCTTATTAAGACCCGTGCAGATGACGCTCACATGACAAGTAGACACGCAAGGAGAACTGTTTTCGTAAATGGTGAAAACCGGCTGTCCCTCACATGCAGTAAAAGCCGCTCCGCCGCCTGACATTTTGGCTTTTACATTAATGTGACCCACGCAATTCCATGTAATGCGCTCAACAGGTGGCGGTCGGCTCACCTCCACGAGAATAGCTGGCAAGTAACATCTTCACGTCTCCATTAATGACTAGTGATGATATTTTACCACTTTTCCCCTCGTTCTCCTCCTCCTCCTCCTCTAACCTCCGACTTCTCTCCTTTACCTTCTTCACCTTCTTTAAAGTTCTTTCTTTCAATGTCGCGATGACTTTGTATCGTAGCTGACATACTGGCGATGTTTTTTTTTTTTTTTTTTTTTAGTTTCCTCGTATACTTCTGTATACGCCGAATATTTCGCGAGGTTTTTATTTTCGCGAATTTCGCGAGTCGGGTGCTATTCGCGAAATTAAAGACACGTGAAAATATTGACTCTGATCGCGTGTACATTTCTCCTTTCAGTACAGGACTCCACGATCGCGAATTTAACCACTCGCAAAAATGTCGGGAATTCCCGATTCGCAAAAAATTTAGACTCGCGAAATATATGGTGTATGCAGTATAAGACTTTCGTGAAAATGACTATTGTTGTGATTAGTTCTCTTGACGATATCTCGTATTTTTTTTTGCTTTATAACAAATCCCTCATCATTCCAGATGCTGGAGAGGTATAGTTGCAAAAAGAACCATTGTGTTTACGTTGATGGCCGTCACGACACATTGAGCGAGTTGTCAGGCACACGGCAGACGCGGGCAGAGCACGCTATAACGTGACTATTTCGCACTGAACATGAAACACAGTCCGCGGGTTTACACGATGTCAGGAGCTTCTCCTCCACCATTGGGCTCTATAGTAATGGCCATCGTGACAGAAAAAACGAGCAAGGATAGACAGCAAAAAAAAAAAATAAGAATCGTATATGCATCGAACATGCATCTCAATGACGCTGACGCAGTAAACTAAGACGCTCCTTCCGACCACTGTGATGGGCCTGGCTAGTGGTACGAAAGATTAGCAGTAGCCGGGAAACGAAGGGAACGTTATTTTTCTCTGTGTTTTGGTGTTATTTTTTTTTTCATGGGACTGGATTTTGAAAGCGCCAAGAGAGAGGGTATAAGATAGAAAGAGAAAACAACGACTGCAGAGTATTCAATCCGGCACCCCCGCCTTCCATCAACTCATTCTACAAATGTCAGTCTCCCCTTAAACATGAGGAGAAACATTGCAAATGGCAAAACGTCTTGAAGATGCCCTATATTCCTCATACTCGGACTAGCAGTGAAACTCGAGAGTGATAGATGACGAACGTCCGACCGGCTTTACAGCTGCTGGTTATCAGACGCAGATACTTTTTTTTTATCCCAAACCCAATCCGCCCTAAAAAGTCATTGATTTCCCTCAAAGAAAAAAAAAGTCGGTCAAGGCCCAAAACCGATATTTAATCGCTGAAGATTGCTGAAAAATATCTTATTTTCATCTTACATAGGATTGCTTTGCCACTAGTGACGTGACAGTCTCACTTTGGGGTTACGGATGACAGGTGAGATAGTTTTTAATTTGGAACGTGATTCAACCGGCACCGAATTACCACCATAAATATGCGCAAGGGAATTACCCATTAAGTTTTCAATACGTCGGGGCTAGAGACGGAGTGAGAGACAGACAGATGCTATGACAGCGTCATACAGTTTTGAGGGGTATAGTTTTATCCACGGTGGATGCGTGGTCAAGTATAAGCAAGGGGTGTTCATTTAAATCTTGGTGTAACTCGACTGAAGGAATCATATTTTGAATAAAGGAAAACGCTTTTGGTAGCCTATATAAGGTTATCCGTTTCTTATGCATGCATGGGTTACAGCTCGTTATTCCGAAGGTTCGCTATTCCGAAGGTTCTTTAGTCCGAAGGTTCGTTATTCCGAAGATTCGTTATTCCGAAGGTTCGTTAATCCGAAAATGTGGTGAGGTTTGTTATTCCGAAGGTTCATTAATCCGAAAACGAAATAAGGTTCGTTATTGCGAAGGTTCTTTAATCCGAAAAATGAAACAAAGCTCGTTGTTCCGAAGGTTCGTTACGTGCCCAATATCACTTCGGATCAACGAACCTTCGGAATAACGAACCCTAATTCATTTTCGGATAAACGAGCCTTCGGAATAGCGAACCCTATTTCATTTTCGGATTAATGAACCTTTGGAATAACGAACCTTCGAAATAGCGCCACAAATATTCGGATTAACAAACCCTTTTTCATTTTCGGATTAACGAACCTCTAGGTACAATACTGTATAGGAAATTTGTGTGTTTCGGATTAACGAACCTTCAGAATAACGAACCTTCGGAATAACGAACCTTCGGAATATCAAACGAACAGCACCCCATGCATGCAAGTGATTTTTAACCCTTTCTGTGTCAGTGAGTCAAAATGTGCACAAATTTCACGCACAGACCTATGGATATGAAGTAAATGAGGCAGGCAGAGGCTTAATCAGGGCCCCGTCTTATAAAGCCTTCAAATCAATCACAAGTCCCAAAATCAATCGCAACTTGCATTGCAGCACACACAAAACTTGTGATTGATTTCTATCGCAAGTCTTTATAAGACAGGCCCCTGATGTGGATGTCGAGCTCTCTTTCCAACGGGCTTTTCACTGCATTAGTTGACATCAGTTTGCTTCTATATCACACAGTACTAAGGGCCGATTTCACGCTAAGTTTATGCCGGGGCTTGTATTAAGACGAGCGTTTTAATGAGATGCACATGAAAATCTGAATATCTTATCCGTATAGGTCACATTATAGTTCTAATGATGTCTCCCTTTCCAACCCAAGGAAAGACAAAATTGAGACTTCCCTATAACAATGTCTATGCTATTTTTTTCATTAAAACCGTCGCAAGCCGCATGTCCACATCAAAATGACATTGATAAACTGAAAGATATTGCGACTCTTTGTGAAATCTTATATGCTTTATGCACCATTGCATGAATAAACTCTCTGAAATGCACCTCACAACAGAAAAACAAGGAAAAATCTCGAGATAATGTAGCGCCACTAGAACATCCTAGACTTTCCGGAGACTTTTAAGACTGAACTGTTACTTTAAGCAGTCACTTTGGCTTTCTCTTTTACATACCAATTTACTAGTACATTCCTTCCATAACACCCCACCTCCATCTTTGTCTTTCATTATCTTATCCATGATTATGTACGAGTGAGTTCAGGAAATAGGGCCTACATTAACAGCGGCGCATTGTGGGCAATGTTTCCTTCCTTGCCACTTTATTGTCATCGGGCAATATTTCACTTACAGTGATGAAAAAAAAAGGAGTGATGCTTGTCGCAAAACTACTGACTGATGACATGACATTGCTCATAAATAGTTATTGAACACGCCCACTCTTTGCAAACTTTCTTCAGGTTGTGACTTGCGAATAGTCTCAGTCAAGCAAATGATTTGCCAGTGTGTCTAAATAAAACTAGAAATGTCGCTACGGCAACTGATATGCCCTCGCCATAATGCATTGATCTCCCAATAGGGTTCAGAGTACATCTTGACAATGTGAGATGACATTTTCACACAACTGTCAAAAAAAAAAAAAACTGAAATGGCATGTTTGCCACAAACGTGCTGGGTTACATAACTTTCCTTGATCTAAATTTGATTTGGATGAATGGCTGAATTGTTTAAAAGAGCAGGTATTCGGATATTTGAGCATTTGCACTTGCCCTTTGACCCTTGCCCTTTGACCCTATGGCCCACAATTCAAAATCACAACCTGGTAACAGTCACTTTCATGACCTAATGAGAGTCCTTTGAGTTATTTTCAAAATATGGGAAAATTGTAACATTTAAACATTTCCCTTGTTGACCTTTAACCCCACGGTGAACTTTTTCGACAGAAAAATTGTGCAGTAATGTATGTATAAGTTTTATTAGTTTTATCAAGCTTATTCATTGAGTAATCTTCAAGGATTGGCGAAAAAGTGTAATTTCAGCATTAAAGAGTAGAATTTCAGCATTTTAACCTGACCTTCGGCCCCATGGCCCCAAAATTCCCAAGAAAATCACTGTTAGGCAGTATACATACATAATGTAGCCTATATGAGTACCATGATGATGAATCGAGCCATTTCAGAGATACGGAGAAAAAAAAAATTGCACTTTCACTTGACCTTTGTCGTTTGAGCCCATGGCTCCTAACTTTCCATTTAACCCTAAAAGGGCCGGGGGGGGGGGGGCGCCCCCCTCCTCGACATTTTCCGTGACCATTCTGCCGCGCGAAATTTTTTGACCGCGCCGCTCGCTGACTTTTTACTTTCAAGTCTCGCACATCTTATGACACCATTTTCGCGAAAATAGGACATACCATTACGACGCTGCACGACCTTTTATACATGCTTGTCAGACCGAAAATGGCTCAAAAACGTGATTTTGTGTACAAAGTCTATGCAAATAGAGTTTTCTCACCTTATTCAAAAAGATATGATTATTTTCACTTTCAAAGGCTGAAATCAATTAATTTTAGCATAATTATGCTTGGAATAGGTTCTGTAATAAATTTTGTGGAAAAAACGAAAAAAAAGTCGAAAAATTAAGAAATACATAAGAAATTAATGAAACAATAGAATACATAAAGAAACTGATTTTAATACCAGATTTTTTTTCAAGTACATTGTTAGGAATGCTACAAGGAGTAATGTCACCTAAAATTAGCATGCCATTAGCTTTATTTTCTGAATTAGAGCAAAATTTATGATTTCACGCATATTAATCAATATAAAATATCAAAAAATGAAAAATTCATTTTTTTCTTTTACAGTTTGGTAGATTACGCAGCAGGTAATGTATGTGCCAATTTTCAGTGCGATTGCGCTATCGACGGCCGACCGAGATCTGGGGGGGGGGGGGGGGTTGAATCAACCCTCCCCCGGCCACAGAAGAGGCCAAAAAGCCCGGCCTGGTTAGGGTTAAGTTATAGAGAATCTTTTATCTGGTAATAAATGTATACGCTAAGTTTCGAGAAAACATCTTCAGGCATTGCATAGATATGGGGGAAATATCAAAATTTGAGAATTTGACCTTAAGCATATGAACCCAAAAGCTGATAGGCACAACTTCGTCCACTCATACATACATAACATGCCAAGCTTCATTAGGATACCTCAAATAGTTTTGAAGTTCAATACGCCGTCCACAAAATTGATTACGGACGGAAGGAGGGACGGACGGACAGCCCGAAAACATAATGCCTCCGGCGACACTCCGTGGCGGAGGCATTTAGAAAAAAAAAAGCAAAGTAAAAATATTTAATGCATTTTGTGATTGGTATACATGTAGATCAGTTTGAGTAGTGTCACTTCAGTTTTCAAGACGGGGGCGGAGGTGGAACCCAGACCACGCTCAGCGATGATGTACATTACAGTTTTTAGAGTCAAACGTGACCATCTATCTATATGGCAAAATATAATAGGGATAGTCTCACCAGGAAGATGGTCGTCTCACCTCCGTCGTCTCACGAACTTTGAAAGCAAGGGTGCCTTATATTTCAAATGAGGTAGAGTTAGTGGTGACACACACTGTTATCTCCTGCTTCCAACTAGCTCTTATCAATCTGTAATTTCTCATTTCTTTATGGATTTTCCCCGCGATATGTAGTAGTAATATCTTTGATACGCAAAGGACACTTTCATCCAACAGAGTGAGAACATCAGCTATAACCATGATAACCATTTTCTATTTTGCTCAATTCGAGATTCTCCGTAGTATTCGTTATCACGTGACCCAAAAAAGCATGAGGATCGAGACACTACAAGTTACGTTCACACGATGTTCCCTAACTTCGATTATAAGCTCTTGCCCTCCTAACTTTGACGAGAGTCTGCACGACGGAACTATCATCGGTGGTAACTAATCACCGATGAATCATTCATCTGTATGAGTAAAACAGTTCAACGGTTCTTGGTATTCCGCCATAATGCGTCTGAAAGCACCACGTGGCCTCGATTGAAACAAAGCCAAAGACGTATTTATTTTATATTTACGCGGTGTTCTTTAAAAAGAACCAAAACAACAACACAAATAACCAAGATAGTCGTAGGGCTTACACATTGACTTACACACCATTTTGATTTTGGATAATACGCATGCGCACACAGACACATTGATTCATATTGATATTTAAAATGTAATTACGTAATAAATATGTATTGATTTATGTATTTTATAAACAAAGCAAAATTAATGTACACACATACATACAACGTAAACAGAGACACATATACACACAGAATACGATAAAAGAAAGCACACGCCTTCATACACACTCAAACAGACAAATACAGTGTAAGGTCATACATTTTGACCGCGTGCATAATATTGTCAGTGTTTAGCTTTGTTTACGAAGAGGAAAGCCTCCACATATCAGAAGAGAAAATGAAAAATATTCGGCATAAGCCATTATAGACATGAAGCTAATGTATCTGTACTCTGCAATCCATTTATCCGCGCACTTTAAGCTATCTGCTCTAGAAAGTCTAGCATACCCGTACGACAGAGTGACTTTGAAATGTTTTTCCTTTCATCAACAATGACGTTTTGAAGGACTGGACGTTGGTTTCAATAAAAGGCATACCTATTCATTTCCATAAATCAACTTCTTCTTTTTTGACCGATGCATAATACTGACACACGAAATAAAAACTGAATTTGGCTTCAACAGAATATTCGTCATATCTGCTGGAGAGAAAGCTTTCCTGGTTAGGCTTTTGAATTTATGAACTTAATCACATGATTGATGAGGACAGATGAAACAACGCATGATTTTCCATCTAAGCTATGTGATTCTCACAGATCCCCTCCCCGTCAACTTGTAGAATAAACTCGTTAGGCTGTGTTTGCCAGATTCGGTAAGTTGTCCCGACTCTACGAATGTGCATCTGTATTCTCATGTTCGAATAGAAACGGCAAATGGACATTAGTAGTTCTGAGTAGGAGTGGCGCATTAATACACTGCAGCAGTACGAAAAACTTTACAGAAAATTGAAGAAAGTGAACGAGCCCCCATTTAGAATAATCAGAAGTGGCAGATTATACACATGGATGTGATAACAAGGGGCCCCACTGCACAGCAGTGCCCTCTACGGTAAAAGAAAAATAGAGAAAACGGTAATTGACTCGGACATCTATAGACTCCAAGAACTCCAGAATAGTTTTAATCGTTTTAATGATTAAATGGATACGATGAATTTACAGCCTTCGGCAAATTGGAGAAATGGACGACATCTTGGACCTCGTCACGCAATCTATTTTCCTTACGCCCAAACTATTTTCTTGAGATTACCAGGAGTGTCTGACTCAATTCGTTATTCAGATGACTAAGCCCTCATCGACAAGTTCACTGACCGATTAGTACGTGTGATATATACTGTCTTTATGACGAGTTGTAATGAGGTTGTAAAGGTAGACGACCTATTCTGAAATTCTTGGGGAAGGAGGAGGGACGGGGGATGTCATCTCAACAACTTCATGACAGATTCATGTTGTAAAATACTGTTAATTGTTCCACTCGTGTTAAAGTTTTGAAGAAGCATCCACGCTTTACGTCACAATTTACACTCTTTTGATGATGAAATATCATAGAATCACTGCTAGTGTATACGCGGGTGATTTGAGTAGAAATTCTGACTACCAAAAACCCGGCTTCTGAAAAAAATTAATAGTAAACATTCGGAGGGCTTCCTACCAGTAAATTTGTCGAAATGTTCGGTTGAAGAGGATATAACATATACATGTACATACATATGTACGTGTAGATAAAGAGACTCAGAGCAACTCGTGACGTACAAAGAGGTAGAGGCATACGTGCCTTATTGTTATAAGGGGCGCTGTGGCACAGTGGATACGACTCCCGGCTCCCTATCGGAGGACCCGAGTTCGATTCCCGCCCAGTGCTTACGTCCTTGGACAAGACGTTTTTACCCACCATGTCCCTCTCGACCCAGGTGTACAAAAGGGTACTGTACCTGACAACGTTAGGGTAATGATAATGGCAGGGCCCTCTGGAAGAGCAGTGGCAACACTGAAGAGGTCACCCTGGATAAAGAAGACCTCGCTATTATTATTATTGTAACGAATGCGTTAAACGAAAAAACATTATCGTCATTATCATCCATCTGCATTTGGACTTTGTTTCTTCGCATCCCTTCCCCTTCACATCATAAAAACATCATTTCGGGTGACAGGCGTCATTAGGTGACAAGCAGTCCTCACTATGATGGAGCGTATGTCTCTAGACATGTGCGTGGGTGTGGGGTGGAGGTGGGGAGGGGGAGGTACATCAAGACAGTGCGTGTATACCAATGATTTATTTCTCTTACGATCTGACGAGGCAAAGTCGGGGACAAGGTCGGAATATTACAAATGGATGTTACGATCGAAAATATGGCAAATGCATCTAGTTGGTGTATGAAATGAATTATGGAGTAATGCTTTTTGCATTCAGCCCCCGTGACAAGATGGCAAGTGGCGTCCTGGCTTGCTTCGCATCACTTAAACAACCTTAATATGGAGAACTCACTGACAAGAGGCCCCCGCAGTTCTGTGCGCAGGTGAACACAATCGCAGTACAGTGAAAACTTCGTGTAAAGAGATCTGACTGACAAAAGGAGCGACGGTGTTCTTGATTTAGCAAACTCTATACGCTCCGGTCTCAATGAAACAAATTGCTGCTTTCTATTATTGCTTGGTAAACTAATAAGTCCTTTATGTATTTTTCTTTCAGACATCTATCTGTCTATTCCGGTCCAAAGAATCTTGTTATCCCTAGTTTACGTTGTGTCTATTTGTTTGTTTGCGTGTGTGTCTGTCGTGTGTGCATGTTGTATGGAAGTACATTGTATGAGTTTGTTGGGCGCTGGTGTTGTGTGTTGTGTAGGAATGTCTGTGTGTGTGCATTTACGCAGTGTGAGAATTGGGTGTATTCAATAACTGATCAGGCATCTTCTGCCATTACAGGCATTTTGTCGAGGTTATCTGTTTGTTGGCGAGTGCTTGTCTCTCTGTCTTTCTTTCAGCAGTATTACTCTAAAAGTTATGAACGCAGTTTGATAACATTATTGCAGGACAGGTCCCTTGTGGCATAAGGGACAGAAGATTACAATAGTTTTCAGTAGTGATCACAGGGTCCCATTTCACTGACATGAAAAGTCAGATTAAATCTACATGATTGTATATACATGTAGTCGGGAAGGATACATAGACAATCAAGGTGTATTGTAGAACGTGGCAAGATGGACGCACGATAATCTTATTGTTCCTAAATGGCTAATAACTCCTGAGGACTGATTGATCGATCCCAAAATTGTCCCTATGATCAGTGGAATCGAACTGAGAATTGACTTTTAGAGCTTTATAGTGAAACAACCCCTGGATCACGAGTATCCAGTCCCCCGGAGTTAGTGTCCCCCTGGCCTTGGCGGGCGTTTGCGCTCTCCGAGTGCTTTGATGTGTAGCAGCTCGTCTAACTCATTCAACTCTGAGCTTGTAAGATGGTTGGTGTATAACGCATTATTGCGATACTCGTACATTGTAACACCTTAAAAAAACACTGACAACTATAACTGGCTGAAAGAGACACGTAATAAGAGCTAAAAACTCGGCATTGCACGAGACATTTTATTTTCTTTTTTTCTTTCTTTTTTTCACTTTTCTTGGCATGGAGATAACATTGACTACCTTGCAATGAGTCATCTTCCCATAACTAATAATAGCGAGCTTAAGATCTGCGGCGCTAACGCTACGACGCAGCTATTTGATACGTTACGCGGTACCCCCTGGTACCACGTTAAACGGCACCATCTTGTGTTCGGAGCATGTATATTTACACACTGTCATCATGGAGGTCAAAATTTAGCAGTCGGCGATAATGATCCCAATGCCAATTCAGCCCTGTTATGAAGTTTTTGGATGTTATTACTACAGGTATAATAATCATACTTCTTACAACTCAAAGCGTGTAATACTGTACAATTTTAACAGCAATTCAGAATGTTATCATTTTGAACACTAATCTGCCCCATGACGGAATGTACAAAGTGCAGAGCAGCTGTCTGTGTGTGACACTGAGCTGACTGGTGTAGTGTGTGCGATAAGCACTGATAATTCACCAGTATAGATGCTGCTGAACTGCTGAGCAACAAAATTTTCACAAGATATTACTTTCATCCATTTTTTTTCCTTTTTTTTTTCGTAACACAAGGTATAATGCTTTAAAAAGTTAATAATTCAAGAAAGGCGAATTTCCATTTGGTATTCCAGGGTACCAAAAAACCGCATCATTTGACCCCAAAATGCTGTTCTGCACATGCGCGAGACAGGAAGGGGGAGGAAGGAAGAAGGCGCGTCATAAAAGCTTGAGCGTCGCAGGTCTAAAGCTCGCTATTAGCAAACCCAGCAGAAACTTAAAACGATGAATAAAGGCTCTTACACGGAGGAAAAAAAAAGAGAAAATAATAATTGAAGGACAAGTTATATCAAGTTATGACGAATGGAAACGTTTATCAATTCAGAAATACATTATGAACCATATATCCTCCAGATATCGCGAGAAAAGGAAGACCGACGGAGAAAGTTACGAAGTACAAGACAACGATCTTCAAGGTAGATACTAATTTGATAAAAGCATCCAGAAGATATGGTTAATAAAATTGTGGGTTTTTTTTTCACAGATTCTCTAATAATGTCTCTATATCAAGTGTTCAGGCGTCGTCGCGAACCTACACGGCTTGGCTCATAAGCTTGCTCTGGTATACGTCCTCGTTCTCCGGGTTGAGCGAAATGAGTTGATTGCTTGCTTCAGCCAGCTCGGCAATGGAAACCCTACCCCGCTGCCGGATGAACTTGGCCACCGCATCCAGCTCCTCCTGCGAGATATAGATAAACTTGCCGCGGTCGTCGATGACCCCCGTAAGGCGGCCCTGTTCTTGTAATTCCTGCACGCGGTTAATGGCCTCCTATACGTTGGGAGAGAGAGAGAGAAATATATACGACAGATTGTAATCCATTTGTCATATTCTCTTTCCAATGTTTTCTCTTCGGTGTTTATTTTTAACGCATGGAAAAACGAATAAACCACATATTAGTTTGGTGCGGTCTGCCTTTATGGGAAAATCCCCCTTTTATCCGCTGATTCCTAGCCCTGGGAAAACATTAACAAAAACAACAGAAGCTGAACTGAGCTCTACTTTTCCACAATCATACCTCTCTATCCATTTCAATATTTTTTTCGATACATAGGCAAACAGAAAAAAACAGCAACATTATGATGACATATGGTACACTCCTTTAATAATCGTAAATTGCATTATCATAGCTTTTCCTCCAAATGTTTGACAATCATGGGGTGGGGAAGAAAAACTGAAGAGAATACAGAGTCGCTTTAGCATTCCACTATTAGCACCATTTGCATACAGACAGGCACACAGATAAATGCATACATACATACATAAACACACGTACATACATACTCACACACAGAGACATACATTCATACAGACTCACAAACGCACTCAGGACTATCCTCTCATTGAAACCATTGTCATTACGTCACATGAACGAGTTGATTGATCATGAAGTTTAATGTTAACAGTAGTGTTCGCAATCAATGACACTACCCGCGCTTACACGCGAAGTGTATATTCTTTGGAATTCTAGTCTTTGCTTTATATGACAGCTAACATTTTGTACAGTGCTATCACAGCGAGTCCTGCCGATCGTAACAGCGCCGTGGGAAGACAAGTTCAAAAGAGGTATCAACGTACAATGTACGTGTGTTTTCACGTTTCATCATCTTCTACCTATCCTACACACCATAAATACATGTGAACATTCGAGCCTACACAATCAACTTGTTAACACTTCCTATTCTAGGACTGATTTATGTACATTTTATGAATAAATTATGTGGAAAGGTACTGCAAATGTTCCGTCTATCCCCGTTTCCTCTTGTCATAATTACTATACCATTACTTCCAGTCTCAATGTATACAAAATGTACTACCATTCATTTATTATGTCTTTTTTCTCCAATTCTGTCCTTACAAACATTACCGAAGCACAAAGGCACAATACGAGAAACAAACAAACGAACAGATTGAGAGGAGAGAGAGAGAGAGAGAGAGAGAGAGAGAGAGAGAGACAGACAGACAGACAGACAGACAGATGTATGTGTCTGAAGATACAATGTAATACATTGTACTAGCTCCTTCCTCAACATGTACAAGCCGCAGGCAATATGTATCAGTTTGTTGCACATAATATTCTGCCCGCAACCTTGAATCTTCCACGCTTGATTAGCTACAGCAATTCACAGCTGGGATACAAAGATCGCAGAAAGCGAATGATAATCTGGTCGACTTTCGCTCCCATGATCCCATCCTCCTCTCTGGGCAGTGTCTTGTCTTCTTACCCCCCCCCCCCCCCCCCCCCCCACCATCTCTATTTCATTCTCTTGTCGTGCTTATGGCTGAGCTCGGGCTCGGTTTGATCTTGGCCTACAGCTTGGACGTGAATCAAAATTTCATTATGCTTTCATTCAAATCTGATTTTAAAAAGACAAAGAAGAACACAGCAAGTAAAACCTGAATTCTTTGATAATCATGAACTCCAGAAATCTAACAACAATACATGTATGAACATCGCATCTTCTTATGACTTTTCGTGGCTACGTTCAACTAACAATTCACGTCTCCATTCTTACTCCTTTGTACCAATTCTTTTTGCGTGTTAGTCTCTCAACTTATTTTGACATTAAAGAAATATGTTGAAAAGTATAGAGAGCCAATAACATTACATGGATATCATATGACTAGGACTATCAGTGGCGGATCAAGGGAGGACCGCAACCGGCGCACTTTATTGTTTGTTGAAACAAAAGGATAGGGGTGCGTCTTTAGTTTTGTACGCGCCCCCTCTTTACGGAATTCCTGGATCCGCCCCTGACTATGACTATTGTTCCGAAGAAGTTTGTTCTCAGCTCTCAAAGTCCTTTCTCGCTCTATACATCGATTGGTATGAGGGATCTCTGGGTTTTTACACCGACATAAACATGCTTATCATTGATGTACATGTGTATATCAATTTGATTTGTATTCTTAGAAATATATGTGAAAAGACCAATAGATACCACGTAACAGCAAAAACTCGAAATGTCGCTATGGCGACTGGTATGCTTCTGCCATAATGTGTGGTTTTCCCAATATGGTTTAGAGTACATCTTGACAATTGTGAGACGACAGTTTCACATAACTGGCAGAAAATTGAAATTACATATTTGTCACTAATGTGTTATGTGTTTAATTTCCTTGAACTCAGTTTTATTTGGATGGATGGCTAAATCGTGTAAGAGAGCAGGTATTTGGGAATTTTACCATTTTCACTTGACCTTTGAACTAACTTTGCCCTTCGACCCCATGGCCCACAATTCTTCAAATAATCACTAGCTGGTAACATCAATTTTCATGACAATATTTTGTGCTGTTTTCAAAATATGGGGGGTGGGGGAGTGTGACATCTGAACATTTTCACTTGACCTTCGACCCCATGGCCATTTTTTTCCCTATACACCCAGAATCATTGTGTAGGAAAATGCATGTATACCAAAGAGTAATCCCCAAGGTATCGCATGGATGAAAAGTGCAATTTCAGAATGAAATAGTAGAAACTTAGCCTTTTAACCTGACATTTGACCCTTGACCTTTGACGATCTTTATCTGGTAATACATGTACACACTAAATTTCTCGGAAATACCCTCCGGCACTGCACAGAAATTGGGGAATTCTGAAATCTCAGAATTTGACCTCGACCTTTGATCTTGAGCATGTCGATACCCCAAAATTGATACGCACAACTTCGTCCACTCATACATGAAGGCCTACATATGCCAAGTTTCATTACGATACCTCTAACAGTTTTTGAGTTACGCTGTCCACGAAATTGATTACGGACGGGAAGATGGACGGACGGAAGACAGACGAAAACATAATGCCTCCGGCGACACTTCGTGGCGGAGGAAAAAAAACCCAACACAAAACAACCTCCCATCATTTGTCAGTTAATATAAGAAGATACGATAATCGCCCACCTTTCCCCACAGTAATGCCGCTTATCCTGGACGCATTTACATTATGTATTAATTTCAAACTCTACTCGACCTCCTGAGATAGAGTTGGATGACTTTTGGGCTTTGCTTCAGAAAGGAAAACTCATTCCGCAGCAGGACAGCTGTCTGTGTCCGGCCTACGCAACACGTTAGCTGTGAATGTAACGCACATGAATGCCACGGGTGATTTCTCTTCCCAACCCCTCCCCCCCCCCCCCCCCCAACCCTCAGTGCGCCTCCAACAACATTGAAAGCACATTTCAGAGAAAGGCTGTATCCTTTACCTCACCGTCCCAAATTTCAAAAAAGAAAAAAAAAACAGGAGTTCGTGATGTATAATGGGAAGCACTACTCACCACGCAAGTAATATACGGTACATGTATTTGACATCATGATTCTTGCGCATAAATATGGAATAAGTGGAAGGTATTGGCTTACAAGGCACATTTATTTCTTTCGCTGAGTTTCGTTTTCTGGCAGTGTTTGGTGAAAGAGGACAACGCTAATCTCATGAGCTCGTGAACTCCACATTATGTTTGTCAGTATAATACAGTAATTTACAAATCGCGAGATTGTTAGCCCTTGCAGCTTGAAGTCTTTTTCTTCAGTTTTTTTTTTTCTGAAGGGATTTACGTAGATAGATGTAATGCATTCAATAACTTAATAATTCTGTATCAACAATAAAGGAACACAAATCATGTCAGATACAATACACACATCTTACTATGATTGATATATAGAAGACATAATAGATTACGTATGTATATTTTGTACAATAACACAGAGACTTGAGAGAATAATATCCGAGGGAGAAAACATGTTTCATAAAAAAGAAAAACAAAACAAAACAAGAGCTAGTATTGAACAAAGATGAAGGAGCGACTGAACAGTATTAGTCAAAGGTCCCATGCCTGCATTCACCAAAGCTGTAGAAGTGTGTATGTTAATGATATTGTATCATAGTCAATGAACCAATATCTGCATGAGTTCACTGTTTAGTCATCTCAGAAAGGATATCTTTTACATTATGTATTTTCACCCCCACCCCCTCCTTTTTTTTTAACCCCTCGAAATTCCTCCCAATTTCCATAAATTCCATCTGGTAATTACTGATGGCGGCAAAATGTGCCACATTGTAGATCCATCAAACTGCCACATGATTTGACTACCACGAATCACAAACATTTTTTTTCCCTTTTCGTTTCACTTGCCTTTTCAAGCCTTAAGGCAGTATGTTTCTCCCTCCTCCAAATATATCCAGTTCTCATAAAGTTCCTAGAGAGGACGTTAAAGGGATCGTATAATTTTGGTTGAGACCTAACTTCAGGTTTCTAACATTTTTTTGTGAGATGATGATAACATTTTTATGAAATATGAAAGAACATAATCTATTGTAATTCCAAGAGGAATTCAACGTTTATTCGATGAAAATTGGTTTTGAAATGGCTGAGATATCCAAAACAGAGCGATCGTATAATAAAAGGTGGGATCAACCTTTTATTACGATCGCTTTGTTTTACTTTGTTTTTGGATGTCTGAGTCATTCCAAAACTGATTTTCATCAAAATAAACTAATGGGTATGGTCTACACTATGTCATAAGTGGTTTCTTGATATCTCGCAAAAAGTTAAAAACCCAGTTCTCATCTCCATCAATACTATACCATCCTAATCAGTTTTGAAACGGCCTAGTGTCAAATCCTATTAAGGACGACCTTTCCCTTAAAAGTTGAGATTTAATCATGTCGGCATATTTTTTCATTATCATTATCTAAGAGCAGTGCACATATACATGACATCTTATGTTGCCTCAGGACGAATCGATCCACTTTATCAATACAACGAAAATAAAATGCTATATCTCTCATTATTCTTTTATCAATCCTTTTTAACTGTGCGAAACGTGTTTATGCATAAATTTCTTTGGACGGCGTTCTGCGGATTAGTTGTGATTTTTGCGATCAAAATGGTGGTAAAGTTCGGTAATCCAAAGGTGTATGACAGTTAGGAAATTCAGGCGGATCTAAAAATGTCCTTTCGCGGTTGTATGGGTCTTGGCTCTCGCTGGTGGCTTAATTGGTCTCTTCCATCTGCAGTATAATCTATAATATAATTATTTACTGACGTAGTTGAAAAGTTGTAAGCATGAAGTCGATAAATTGATATTTATAATTACTTTCCACAGCAAGAAGTTCAGTCTTCCTCGAAGGTTTGATCACTGCTTTTAAAGGGTGCCGTCGGGCAAGGACATTGCCTCTGCTATTATGTACACCACTCATAAACATTTACTACATGTACACCTATTTCCATCTCAAAAGTTCCTATACCGACTCCACAAAAGGACAAGATTATGCAATCTTTCGCTGGGATGACGCTCTGTGTGACGCTCTGTATTGTACTCGCCTGACATGCCTGATGGCCGCACAGCTCGCCAAGTCGACATACTTATTATTAGTCAGATGTTATTTTGGCGCCCTTGTAGCGCTACCTTGTCATTTTGTTCGTTAATAGTCACATCTCCCTGATCATGTATATTAATGGTTGAATGAGTTTCCTTCAATAGCCATGCATTATCTGATTATTTGATGTCCATACAACAGCGGTACAGACTCTGTCTGAACTATTTTTTACACTGGTTCCGTTCCTTTTGACTTTCTTCTTCCTATATTGTCGAACAAAAGTATACCAAAAGGTGTATATATAATTTGATATCTTCTACAAACTCGTCATTAGAGTAAACGCCATGATTACGTATTATGTTACTCTTCTGCCGTTTGCTTCCGCCATTTGCTTCTGTGTATTTTTGCCTCGGAAGCCCACAGAGACACTTGATTTGTTCTTGTTATTGTGTTGTGTGTGTTCTATGTCACTCTCTGTTAATGCCTCTGTACATTCTCACTTACCTTATTCTGCTTTTTCTCGTCTCACTTTCTTCTTCTCCGCAGCGATCTTCTGCTTATCGTGATTTTGACGTCGTTTATGCTTATAGATTACCCCAGTGTTTTGCCTCTTTCTGGCGACTGGTCATTTTCTTGTGCCATCTACTTATCTACGATATCCTAGTCTTGCTGATATCGCAGACTTTTGTAATCTCGTCTTGTATCTTAAACTATGGCTAATTTTCTTAATGCTCCTTTTAATTCCGTATCGAATGATGATTTATTTGAATTGTTTAGGAACACCAGTTTAGACTCTGACCCTGTTAGCGGGCTAACCAACACACGACCCACCCTTTATGATGATTTTGTTACCGAAAGCCTGAATACAGCAGCTAGTGAATTGCCTCATGATTTTAGTAATGATCCCACTCAAAATATGTTGTGCAATTATATCACAGTGAATCAATACAAAGATATCATTCACAACTTCTCTGAGGATACGTTTTCTTTATTACACTTAAATATAAGGAGTTTAAATAAACATTTTGATGATTTAAAGTTTTTATTAGAATCTGATGAAAGTCAGTCGTTATCGGTTATCGGATTAAGTGAGACATGGTTGACTTCCAATGCAGGAAATTCTTTTGCAATCGATGGTTACGATTTATTTGTTAATAATAGGCCTGATAAGAATGGTGGGGGTGTGGCATTGTATATATCATGTTGCTTTGAAACTATTGTCCATGAAGGTATTTCTAGAATGGACAATGTTGTTGAATCTTTGTTCATAGAAATTCTCATCCCAGGATGTAGAAATCTTTTGGTAGGCATTGTATATAGACCTCCTAACTCAAACGCCAATGATTTTTTAACGTATTACTCAGATTTGGTAAATTCACATGTTTTCCGAAATAAGGATTGCTTTTTGCTCGGCGATTTTAATATTGATTTGCTGAAGTCTGAGCATGACAATATCTCTAGTGATTTTATTCACACACTTCTATCCTCATCCTTTCTCCCGCTTATCTCCAAACCCACACGTATTACAGATCGTTCTGCCACCCTCATTGACAACTTTTTTTGTAATATTTTACCCCTCCCCGATTCTTTCATAATTCTTTCAGATATGACTGATCATTTTCCAATAATGACTTATTTTACTCTTAAAACATCATCTTATATTAAACCTCTGTCACTTCCTTTGTTTAGTCGTAGAGTTTCACCCGAAAAGCTAGCTAGTTTTGATGTGGCTCTCGAGAATGCTGACTGGTCAGGAGTGTTTGGCAGCGATGATATCAATATATCTTTTCATAATTTCATGGAAATATTTAATCATCATTTAGATGATGTAATTCCAAAACAAAAAAATAGAACAGACTATAAAAAAACACCCAGATTACCTTGGATCTCAAAATCAATCCTTCGTTCAATTAATAGGAAAAATCGTTTGTATTATAAGTATAAGTTGGAAAAAACTGAGCGATCGAAAAATAGATATACATCATACAAAAATACTCTGACGATGATTTTACGTTGTGAAAAGAAAAGATATTACTTCAAGCAATTCTCGAGATATAGATTTGATATGAAAAATACTTGGAAAATTCTGAAACAGGCCATGAATGTTCCGAGTAAACACTCTGACATTGATAAAATTAAAGTGAATGATGAAGTGATTAATGATTCTCTTCATATTGCAAATATTTTCAATTCCTATTTTTCAAAAATAGGTGAAAATTATGCTCAAACTATTCCTGCAACACAAACTCATTTTACTGAATTTTTAGGTCAGCGCAACTCTGATTCCATATTTTTGACACCAACTAATAGATTTGAAATTATTGATATAGTTTCCTGTTTTGAGAACAAACGAAGTTCTGGTTATGATGAGATAGATAACTTCATACTTACGGGTGTTATTTCCTCGATTGCTGATCCACTTGTTCATATATTTAATTTGTCAATCCTCAACGGTGTGTTTCCGGATAAAATGAAATTGGCTAAAGTAATACCAATATTTAAGAAAGGTGATAAACTTGAAGTCAGTAATTACCGCCCAATTTCATTATTGTCTTCACTTTCTAAGGTTTTAGAAAAACTTATTTATAAGAGAATGAGCAATTTTTTGAAGGTACATGAAGTTTTTACGAACTATCAGTTTGGTTTTCGTGAGAAACATAGTACTTCGCATGCTCTTTTATATTTCGTTGATAGAGTAGTTCATGCCATCGATAATCACTCTCATTTAGTTAGTATTTTCTTGGACTTCTCCAAGGCCTTCGACACCATCAATCATGACATTTTACTTTATAAATTATCGCATTATGGAGTACGTGGGAAGGCCTTGGAGTGGTTCAAGAGTTATTTGTTTGATAGAAAACAATTTGTTACAATTAAAAACAATGATTCAGTTATCAGAGAAGTCAAATGTGGCGTCCCACAGGGAAGTCTTTTAGGGCCGTTATTGTTCATTATTTATATCAATGATTTTTGTCGTGTATCTGATGATCTCTCTTTTATTCATTTTGCAGATGATACTAACGTATTTTTTGCCCATAATGATATTGATTTTCTTGTTCACAAAATCAACATTGAATTGAATAAAGTGACAAATTGGGTCAGAGCTAATAAGTTATCACTTAATGCTCAAAAAACGAAATATATGATTTTCAGCAATACTGTTGATAGTTTAAACACTAATATAGTTTTAGATGATTCTCATCTACAAAGAGTATCAAATATTAAATTCTTGGGGGTCATTGTAGATGATAAACTTTCCTGGAAATCACATGTTGATAATATTTGTAATATGATATCGCGTAATACAGGTGTTATTAATAGATTGAAATTTCATATTCCTCAAAAAACATTACTTATGTTATATTCGTCGTTAATATTGCCTCATTTGAATTATGGAGTTTTAGTATGGGGCAACACGCATCAGAATTTACTTGAAAGAGTGTCCCTCTTGCAAAAGAAAGCCCTCCGCATTATCTGCCATTCCCCTGTACGTTCTCATACAAACACGTTGTTTACCTCCAATAAGCTCTTAAAAATTAAAGATTTATTTTTGTATAACTTAGGCCAATTTATGTATAAGTATTGTAACAATTTGCTTCCGTCTATTTTTAATTCCATGTTCCTAAAAAACCAATCATTTCATGAATATCCCACTAGGCGTTCCAATGAATTTCACTTACCCCTCTTACGCACGATTCTTGCTAAAAATACACTTATTTATATCGGCCCAAATTATTGGAATTCTCTTAATCATGATATAAAAAACGCCCCATCCATACATTCTTTCAAAAGGAGACTGAAGTCCTTTCTATTGCAGTCGTATGACTTTCCAGGACTCAACTAGCCATTTGGCCTTCTTTCTCACATACAGACTTACTTTTTCCTCTTTGAAGAATAAATTCTAATCTTTTGGATGTCTGCTGCTATCTACGCTTTCACCAAAAGAGTCAAAGACATGAATGTCTGTCTTATTCCTGTTCTCACGTCCCTTCATTTCCTTGCTTTTCTCCTTTCAGACTCTACAATCACTTTTTTCCCCTCCACAACTATTTTCTGTATCCCTTGATACACTTCTGTCGGAGATCGCTGTCTCTGTTGTGCATTTTCGTTTGCTATTTTGTCTTCTATTTGTTCATCGTTTCCATTCCGTTTTGTCCCGTACAGCCTTTTCTTCAGTACTTGTTTTGCTGTCTAGTCTTGTTTCATGTTTTTTCGTGTCTGTTAGTCTTGTCCATCCCGTTTTGTCCCGTACAGCCTTTTCTCCAGCAGTTGTTTTGTTGTCTAGTCTTGTCCTATGTTGTTCACGTCTGTAATAGTAAGTGTATTTATCTGTGATTCTAGTTCTCAGTGGGCTTCCAGGCTTCTTCCTCTTTTTTTTCCTCTCCTATAGCATTTATAATGCTTTAATTAATTTTTCCATTGATGTTATTATTCCAGAGGGGCCCACATTCTACAAGCTCTGTCTTTTTAGTGGGTCTCTCCATTTTTCGCACTTTAAGCAAAGTTATACATGTACTATATTTCGATCACTTCTGGTTTTTTTTTTTACTACAATGTATAATTACTATGTGGTCCTCCTCAATTGTTTTATATTCTTTTCGATACATAATGTTCTGTTTACCTTATTCTCTGTTGTCAAAAGAAGTGTAACTTATATGTTTTGTCGAAAAATGAAATAAACTTTGAATTGAATTGAATGATACTTATCGCTCGACGCAATCGACGTAACATCAAGTGATATATCGCTGGCCCCTTCATGTACCCAGTTTACTTACAACCACCACGAATGTATGCGTGATAATACACATGACAGCGACTGCATTTCGGGGCATTACTGATATTATTGCCCCGCTCGAGGGATCTCGACTCCATGCTACGACCCGAGGAGCTTGCTCCAAGGGTCATAGCAAGGATATGAGATCCCTATCCCGAGGGGCAGTAATATCAACAATGCCAGGAATACAGCAATCTATATCAGTCTTTTTAAGATACCGAATAGAATCAAATGAAAATTTTCTTGTTTCATCACGACCGGGCTAGCCAGTTCACCTATCTGGTGCTGCCACAAACGTTAGAATTGTGATCGCATCGGTCACCTCTCGCGCTATGGAAGCCAAGTGTTTACGAACGAACGCTATGATGTGGCGCCAGAAAAAGTTATCCCCTCCGTATCACACACCATAAATCATTTTCCTGTTTTGTACCGTCAATGCACTTACACACTTATAGTCCAATTTACAGAAAATAAATATACTACGGGATGTGTTTCTCGAGTATACATACATATACATTATATAGCTTGTACTTCTCGATATTAGGCCTATATACGTGAAGTAAGGGTATCAACTGCATACCTTCATTTAAAACAAAATCAGATTATCACAAAATGAGGTATAACTGAATCTTTCTATCAATAAATATTTCAAATGTGATCTGACTAGGAAGAAAAATGGGGATTGATTAACAAAAATCAACTAAAAATCTAGTCAGCTTAGATAATTGCTTAACATAAAAAAAAAATTGTGTGAAAGGTTCCTCACAAGTACTACTAAAGTATTTCATGTTGACCCCGATCAAATTCCATGTAAAGGGGAAAGAAAATGACTGTAATCATTGCAGCAGCTACTATGAAAGTAATCCCTTTTTCTTTTATTTGTCAGATCTTATTGAATACCATGACATATCTCCATGTTCCCAAGGGGGCATATAAAATGTGTATTACTCTACCTTTACATGCACTTATGGATTACTGGGTGCTTCTCAAAGTACTTGCCCCATCAGACAAGTATGCAAAATGCATCTTGACAGTACCCAACATCCAGTGGGCAGTTACCATGGCAACGCCCCAACTCTCCCCGCACCACTGCTTGGGGCGACAGCCTGTCTTGGGTGTACGGTCGGGGTGGCTGGTCGGGGTGGCTCGTACAAAAGCACAGACAGGGCTTGATATCGTTTTGATTGCCTGACCCACATCAACTTTCTTTTTTTTTTACTCATATATACAGAAAAATTACAAAATATTGGAGGTCAACCCCGAATCCCCCCTCCCCCCCCCCCCCCCCCCCCCCCCCCCCCAATATCCCCCACCACAAACTCATCCATTCCCCTGGTTACAAGAGACACAGACTCTGAAAGCAGGGAAATGATACACGTGGCTTGTTATGCAGCCAATGGTAATTATTTGAGTGGGTGTCGTGATCAAGAAGAGATTTCTGTTCCTCACACACAAGTGGACCCTGTCCTCACTGCTCTTCTCGATGTTGCGGCAACGTCTCCTCCTGTTAAAATCAGTTTACCCAACTTTCTGTGCAATATTGCCCTCCTCCGCATTGCCCCGGGCCATTTCATGTTTTTCATTCTGCGTCTCCAACCAGGAACCCAACTAAACAAGAAGTCACTGAACATAATCCTCCTTCTCACTATCTCTCTCTTTCCTTAATCGATTTCTTTCTAAATTGTATGTTTGGCCCTTCATTTTCCATCACTTCTCTTCTTGTAGCTCATTTTTGTATTTACCCTCTCTCTGTTTTACATATATATATATATATATATATATATATATATATATATATCAAGAGTATCGGTCAAAGACCTTTATCAAAGTAAGTCTGAACATAAAGAAATAGATGCAAGAAACTAAGGAGACGCATAAGTTGCCAAGATACAAATAATAACAACAAAAAGCAAGCTGGACGCATTATATAGGCGCTAGGGAGTGACACCATAAAAGAAAATAAGAATTGATGCGTAATTTAGTTTTTATATGACTGCTTTTACTCTTGATATCTCAGTATTTATTACACACCGACGCAGAACTTTCATATTTTGATATAATATATATATATATATATATATATATATATATATATATATATATATATATAAATTACACTCCTTGCCCCAAAAAGGATCATGCGCTTAAAGGGTTGAAGGGTTGGTCCGTCGGGTAATCGAGCTTGGGTCTGCCTGAACCGCTATGACGTCTCCGTGGCCGAGCGGTTTAAAGCATTGGGGTTCCACGCCAAAGACCCGGGTTCAATTCCTGGCGCAGACCAACTTTTCAACTCTTGCACTTTTCCAAAAAGGAGGAACAGTGAGAGGAATAATGATGTCAAAGCTACGCACTGTTTTCTCCTTCCTTTCTCATATCTCACAAAATAATGATAATAATAATAATAATAATAATAATAATAATAATAATAATAATAACAATAATATATCTAAGCCATTTCAAAACCAATTTTGATCAAATAAACATTGAATTCCTTTAGGAATTACATGCCCTTTCATATTTCATGAAAGATTTCACATTATCTCATTAAAAAATGTAGAAACCTGAAGCCAGGTCTCAATCAAAACTATACCATCCCTTTAAAACTTATGTAAAGTACAGTAGAGTACTATACTTGAGTATATACTCAATTTGGTGTTTATCAGAAGGAAAGAGAGAAGAGATTTACTCTACAAATCACACATAAGTACGTATGTACAAAAGTGTATCCTTGATAGTAATGGAATCGGAACACTTAAAAAAAAAAATAGAGATTTGAAAGGTTAACAGTATACATTTGCACCAAAGCTCCTCTCAACATAACTGGTGTTGGCTTAGCATGTGCTAAAAGTCAAAGCCTAGAGTGGGAGGAGGATTAGCAGCCAGAAACAGCATTTTCTTGAAGTTCATTCAACTTTCTTTCTTCTCAAATGCTGGTGACTTCTTTCATATAAAAGGCTCTCTTCAGAATATCTTATCATACGATATTACTTTGAAATTGCTTCTTGAGATGTTATTGTACTATGATCAGCTTTGTGAAAGTAAGATTTGCTACTATGCTCTGGTAAGAGATCCTTCCTTTCAAGTTGGCTTTAAAGAGATGTCACATCTAGCAGCGGACAAAAGCAATACCCTTTAACTGTACAGATATCTGTACATATACATACACACACACACACACACACACACACAAAATGGTCCCTGCACCTGTACCCATTATGGTGATAGGGCATTTTCTGTCATTTCCCCATCTCTTTGGAACAAACTCCCTCTCTATATTCATAATACTGAAAGTGTTGATAAGTTCAAATCATTGCTGAAAACTTATCTATAACTATACTCAATCCAATTTTGTTGTGTTGTTGTTGTTGTTGTTGTTGTATCATATGTACATAATGCTGTATCTTACTTGAATTTTTTTTCCCCCGGAATAATGCACTTGGAAACATCGGTTTTAAGTGCTATATGGTAAGTGTTATTCATTATCATTATCATTAAAAAAGAAACACACATGTATATACAAACAGCTCAGCATATCAAAGTGATGTGCACAGGTGTTCCACATACAGCAGCACCATTCCATGCTTTTCACATCAACATACATGTAGCAGACTTCATTACTTACTGTTCTCTTTAATAAGGGTTCTTTCATCATTATCACTCAAACCTTTGCATTCTTCTTTAACAGTGTCATCTTTTTCTTTTTCACAATCACACTGATCAATGCTTACATAGACAAGCAAAAACATAATTTTCACATAGCTATAGTTTGTTTTGTTTATTTGCTTCCACGCATTGTCCTTTTTTTTTTAAAGGAAACACTTACAAGTCAGAATTATTTGTGCTATGTACATTTATCCTACAATATTTTTTCTAGTTGAGCTTTGGTCATATAGATCCTCCTGATGAAGACTACCCTGAAATGCCTCTTCGTACTGCTCTCTTCTGAAGAAGCAGTTTGTTCCTCTTACTTCACACATGAAGCCAGGTCTGCAATATCAGATTTGCGCTCCCTCCATCTTAGAACATTAAACAACAGCGCCCTCTGTAGTTCAGGGTGTGCACAGACCATGGCTGAGAAGAGTGGGACTGGTTCTGATTAAAGGGATGGTGCAGTTTCGGTTGAGATGGGGTTTGAGGTTTCAAAGGTTTTTTGTTGATGATTTTTTTTTTTTTTTTTTTGATAATGAGAAACCTCTTATGAAATATGAAAGAGCATATAACTCAAAGGGGAATTCAAAGTTTATCTGATGAAAATTGGTTTTGAAATGGCTGAGATACCCAAAACAAAGCAATCCTAATTAAAGGAGGGACCCACCTTTTATTAGGATCGCTTTGCTTTATACTTTGTTTTTTGGATATCTCAGCCGTTTCAGAACCAATTTTCATCAAATAAACTTTGAATTCCTCCATAATTGCAGACTTCTTAACATTTCATAAAGGGGTTTCTGAATATCTCGCAAAAAAAGTTAAATGCTAAATTCTCACCTCAACCAATATTATATAATCATTAGCCTTTCATCACACCTAATAAACTTGAACTTGCTAACAGCAGCAGGGTTAGCATTATGATGGAGGAACAGGTGAGGCACTGTGGGGGGGGGGGGGGGGGGGAGGAGGGGGAATTCTACACAGCACGTACATTTTGCCTTAAAATACTTTTTTTCCCCTATGTGACTCAAACTTTCACTCCGAGGCATCGTCTCTGGTGTTAGGTTTCGGCCTTACATGGGATGATGTGACATCCATATCAACAACTTATATGATGTCTTTGCTGACGTCACACTTCTCTGACATAGACTTTTCGATGACATCACTGGCACGAACATACATTGCACACATAAACCGGATCACACACGTACAGCATTCATACTTCTAGGCACACACACATTTACACACGCACTCTACCTCCATTAACCCGTTGAGGACGAGTCCCATGTATACTCGGGGAGGGGTCCATGGGAAATGCGTGTTGCAGCAAAATTAGCCTGTCCTCAACGGGTTAAAGGGATGGTACAGTATTGGTGGAGATGAGAATTGGGCTTTTAACTTTTTGCAAGATACCAAGAGAACACTTATGATATCGTACAGAGCATACCATTTTAAGAGGAATTCAAAGTTTATTTGATGAAAATCGAGTTTGGAACGATTGAAACATCCACAAACAAAGTAAAACAAAGTGATCATAATAAAGTGTGGGTCCCACACTTTATTAGAATCGCTCTTTTTTTGATATCTCAGCCATTTCAAAACCAATCTTCATCAAATAAACGTTGAATTCCTCACAGAATCACATGCTCTTTCATATTTCATAAGAGGTTTCTCATTACTTCACCAAAAAATGTCAGAAACCTGAAATTAGGTCTCAACCAAAACTGTACGATCCCTTTAAGTGACTGTATAATAGAGGAATCCAATCAAATGGATGTAATGACACATCCTGGCATACTGAATTATTACCATGAAATCAATCAAGACTAACTGTCTAATAGATTAACAAAAATCATTAAAAAAAAAGATATTGACCAAAAGATTGACCAGAAAAATTAATTATAACCACTGATGCTTTAATAGCCCTACTCAATGATTCTGAAATCTGAATGTTGCATTGCATAATCCATCCTGAACTATATAGTCCATCTTGAATAATTTATAGTCAAAAGTGCACTCAGACTGGGGGTCTTGAGGGACCTAGAACCTAGAATCTTCCTATCACATCTCATCACATTCATCCCTGAATAAGAAAGTGCTGTCGACAACAAAACTTGTCTTACCTGTGTCCTAATGTTGAACTGAGCTCCTAAGTCCTCTAATAGCACAACCTTCATGTTCTTGATGTAGCTGATAAACTCTTCTAGTAGCGATTGGGACTACAGCATAAAGAACAAAAGTGACAAGAGATTTAAACTGTCCTATCTAACACTGATGTGATATGCTACAGTACAGATTTAAACTGTCACACCTAACACTCACTGTAATCTGTCAGTTGAAGCCCCTAAGGACGGTTATTAAGTCCATAAACTTTTTGCTTCCTTCAAGTTCTCGCTTGGCAATATGTCAGGTTTTATCGATGCCCATTAAGGTAGATATAGTGACTGTACTGTCATCACTTTGGGGGAATTTGTGTAATAATTCTCGGCTAAAAATACATTTGTAATAGCATCACATGAGTCAGAAGCATTCAGAGTGTATCCTTACAGGGGATTCAAGACCAATTATGAGTTATTGTGAAAAAAGAAGGAATATAATCGCACGAGCACAGTAGTGAAAATTTGATCAAAATTTGGGGAAAATAGGCATTTATGAAATTGTGAAGATTTTTAAATTCTTATAACGTCCTTTTTAATCAATTTTGATCAAAGTTCACTGTTGTGCTTGGAAATTGATTTTTTTTTTTTAGGCCCACCTTTAACTGGCTAAGAACTTTCATTCAACTTTGCCAAATTCATGCATATTCACAGTGCCATATCCAAGTACTATGTAAATCTGTGTTCATAAAAATCTGAAAATAATCGCAAAGCATCTTAGTACTTTTTGAACTGGACAGATTACATTATATGCATAGATAAGTCCCGCAATCACTGTATGATTCTTACTTGTAGAATATTAGTTTGTTAAGTGCTGTGATACATCTCTGTTGTTTGTAAGGGCATTATATAAGTTCCAATATTTTATTGCATTGTATTATATTATATTATATCATATCATATCATATCATATCATATCATCATATCATATCATATCATATATCATATCATATCATATCATATCATATCATATCATATCATATCATATCATATCATATCATATTATATTATATTTATATATCATATCATATTATATTATATTATATTATATTATATTATATCATATTATAACATATTATATTATATCATATTATAACATATCATATATCATAATTATATCACATCATATCATATCATATCGTATCATATCATATTGTATTACATTACATTATATTGTATGATATATTTTATTTTGTTTTATTTTATTTCATTTCTGTGTACCACTTCAACCTCCTGTGCATAAGTTGAACATGAATACATTCTTTTTTTCAAAAATTTTTTAATTTGTGTCACCAGACACTTTTCCCCATTACTTTCCAGAGGATAGAGGATCATGCATTGATTTTCAAGGATGATTTCAGATGCCATTCCTCCCCCCCCCCCCCCCCGCAAAACACAAAATTATCAATCTTTTGTTGTGCAGAAAATCATATTACACTATAACGATGTAAATGATGCAAGCTGCTCTCACCTCATGTTCAGACAGCACCTGAGTATGGCCTTCCTCCTCAACCACAAAACTCTCTTTCAGCTTGAGGTATTCCTCATGCTCTCTCTTCTCCTGCTCTTCTTTCTTCAACCGCTCTTCTTCTTCCTGCAGAATACAGAGCATGGGAAGCAAAGGACACACATTAATGAAGATGAGATAAAAGTGACCTTGATTTAAGTTAGAGAAGCAGAAAAATAGTAAAGTAGAAGTCAAAATGGCAGTAGCTGTAGTAGTAGCAGTAGTGGTAACAGTAGCAGTAAAGTAGTATTACTGATAAAAAACAGTACAACAGAAAAAAACATGATAATCATGACTATAAGATGGTAATTATAAGAACAGGAGAGCAAAGGAAAAAATTACAAGAACAGTGGAAAGAATGACAGCAGTAATTATGGTAGCAATGGTAAGACAAATGACCTCTACTGAGTATACAATTATATTTGTAATGCATTACAAGACTGGCTGGAAGACAATCAATCTATCACATCATCTATAGCAGACATTGAAACATAAGTCTCCTGTACACATTATCAGTGCAGTGTATCACAAATAACTTGCAGCAGACATTAAAACATGCTGGGTGTGTTTTGTTGCTGTTTTTTGTACAGCCAAAAAATGAACAAAGTCAAGAAATGATATTTATCAATGACATAAGAATTATAAAAAAAAAAAACACTTTCATTTCTAGTTTCTTTTGCTCTCAGTTGCAAGACTGGTTGCCTATTGGCTCTATAATTTTACCACACAAAAACTCTGTGAGAAAGAGTAGCAACTGGCATGCTGGCAGATATAGCTCAACCTAAAGTCTGTGGTAGCAAAGCATAATCCACAGTGATTATCTGCATTGCTTCAATAGACATGAGGCCTCTTGGCATTTTAGAGAATGAAAGGGCTAACAGCTAGAATGTTCTTTTGAGCACACCAGAGGGCGCTCTTACATCTACATAATGTACTCTTCTTGTGCAGGGCATGGAATAGTGTGCATCACACTGTATCTTGCCACCAGCAAACACTTACCCTCTTAGCTTCCTCTTCCTTATCCTTCTCAGCCTCTTTTTTCCTCTGCTCTTCCATCATCTCCCGCCTTGCTCTGCTTTCTTCTCTCTCTTGCAGCATCAGCTATGCATGTCAAGGAATGGAAAAGACAAGTTAATGGTTAATCATACATAACGGTTCATCTCTTTGAGGTCAAATCTTGTTAAAGCATATCAGTCTTCTCAGAATAGGACTGTAATGACGTCTACCATCATCAGCTTCATACAATTTTGCAATAAAGAATCCATCTTACCTATGACTGCACTTCTATCAGTCCCTCTAAAATATGTGTCAGGGGCAATGGAACTTGGGGGTGGGGGGTGGGGGTAGAGCTCTCTGCCAATCCATACTTTCAGCTCTCACCAAAAACATAACAAGACACACAAACCCACGAATTTCAAAGGTTTTGCCCCCTAAGAAAGTATTGGCTTTTGACCTGACCAACCACGAGCACTAGAACTTGCAAGAGTACAGGGGAGGGGTTGGATAGAAATTCTGCAATGATTCCTACACATCTTCACACTTTTCATGTGATGATTACCTTCAACAAAACAATGAGGGTGATCAGTTCACCTATGATAGCAACACCATCAGCTGATTAGTCCCACACACTTTCTTTGGTCTATTACAAGGAGTACAGGTATACCATGTGGTACAACACTGAAATAGTCTGTTGGCCATTCTGACAAGGGCAGTATACAGGATACTGAGAATGAATCTGGCATACCAGAGTGGATACGCTGAAGGTAAAATGTGTAGTGTTTACTTCAATAATCCTTCCCCCTGCAAAAATACAAAAACAAACAAACAAATAAATCATGACCAAATTTTCCCTATCAACTATCATCCTTACAACCCTATTTGCTGCCATTAATTTCCTTGATTTAAGAACTGATTACACCAAAAAATATTGTCAATTTCATGACACACTCTTATTGCACAACCACAAAACTCAACCAGAGAGACATAAAGAATATTTACTACCTCACGCTCTCTCTGCCTCTCTGCTTTCATTTCCAACTTTCTTGCTTTCTTTGCACCAATCTTCTTTCCTGAATCCCTGTTCTCTTGTGATTCATCATCATCCTGCATCCATTCCTCTGAAAGAAAAATTACAAAGAGAATAAATACTAGTATGACAAAAATATCCAACATTTCTCCTACCTTATTATAATCCCTGTCTACATGAAAACAGTGGGTGATTTCAAGTTCGGTGCTAGTGCTAGTGCTAGTGCTAGCCCCCAAATAACAGCGTTAAATCGAGCTCCAACACCGACGGTCAGATTAACGAGGCGATACCGATCAAAATTATCGATCACCAGCACTAGGTGTTGGAATCGCAGCACCGCGAGCTCCGCGGGAATTGCGCGACGAAAAAAGTGATGGCGTGTCATTACAGTCAAATACTAAAAAATGTAGCTAAAATTGCTTAGTTTTAGACATATAGTGAGGAAGATGGATTAAAATGCCACAAATTTCATCACTTCTTTAAAACACAATTATCCTTATTTTGCTCTTAGGCTCAGATTTATAGAGCCATGTCGAGAGTGTTCGTGTACGTTACGTGGGCGACCACTGCATTAGCATAGACTTTGCACGTAAAACGTGCATCTATTACGGACGTGAATAAGAGTCTCGCACTGGCAACGCTAACACCAGCACCGAACTTGAAATGACGAAAATGTTAATCCCTAGGGGCTAGTGTTGGTCAATGGCGAAAAAGCACGTAAATCACTAACACAAACGGCGGAGCTCGGTTCAGCAGACGACATTCAACACCGAGCCCAGCACCAGCAACCGGAAATACGTCATAATTTTGAGGTCAAATCCCAACACCGACGTGATTTCAAGTTCGGTTTTATCGCCGGTGCTAGTGCTGAGATAGCACTAGCACTAGCACTAGCACCGAACTTGAAATCACCCATTGAATAGTATATGACAGTTGTTACTATTGGCATAGAGTTGTAAAGGGAGTAAGTACATTACATGCAAGAGAAATGCAGCTGAGTGAGTTTCTACAGAAGGTTCAAATACTATTTAATAAAATAAGTGAATACTGTTTTCCTCACTGTGGGCCACCTACAAAACATTTCTGCTATAAAAGTTAACATTTTTTTTTTTCAAATTCATAACTTCCTTAACCCATTGAGGATGGACTGATTTTGCTATAACACGCATTTCTCACAGACACCTGCCCCAGTATTCTTGGGACTTGTCTTCAACGGATTAATCTTCATCCCAATGTGATCAAATGTTCACTGTTGTGCATGTCTGATTTTACTCTTTCTTTTCAGACTAATCTTTCATCCGATCTGGAATTCCCCTTTAAGAATCTTGAAGGGAAAGGGTAGATGGACAATTAGGGGACACATTTCTCTGAGACACAGCTTCCGATGTACTCACCTATATCTTCCTCACTCTCCTCCTCCTGTCTAGCCTGCTGCATCCTCTCTCTCACTCCTCTCCTCTGCCTCCCCCGGACCGGAGGTCCATCATCTCTGGCCCGGGCAGCCACTGGGCGTGGTCTCCTTGGTTTATCTGCTGTATCTGTAAATACAAACAATATATATAATCTATCCATGAACCAGTTCACTAAACACTAATCATATGGCTTTCAAAAGCATTGTTGCTTTCAGTTTCTTCACAGTTGTGTTGTATGCAAAACTAAATTTTGGGTGAGCATTGTTCAAGTGGTCAATGCTATTGGAATTGTTTTTCATAGGCTGTGGCTAGACTTTACTATGCACAAAAAAGAACCAACTTTACCTCCCACATAAGGGCATATAAAGTGAAATCCTGGTGAAGTGGTCAAACACTTACAAAACTGGCCGACATCTGCAATAATCTTCAGAACCTAAGGGGGCAGATTACTCTCAAAGAAGAAGAAATACGTAGAAAAAGAGATCACTGTACGGTTTTTCATGGTTGGAGGCGGAGATCCCGGCATCCCTGTGTTGACTGTCACTCAGTGTTCTTCATGGTAAGTGTTTTGTTTTGCTTTGTTTTTGCTTTTGAACGGGAAAACAGGCAGTCTATTAAAATGATGAGCTTGCACTGGTGTACAGTAAAAAATGTCACTTTTGTTTGTCACAGAGAATTCTGCGCATACAGTAAATTTTACGAGTCAGCAATCTGAGCCTGGGATATGAATCTGCGGTATTTTCTGCCTCGAGTGGAAAGAAATTAAATTGGCTTAAAATAAAATTAAGGTGAAATTGAGGGATATTTTCTAAGAATAGTAAGATACGAGGTAATTATTCCAAAAGCGGTCGATGAGTAGGCTAGTACATTGTACGTCAGGTCCAACTATTATAGGCCTAACGTTTAATAGAACCACATTAACCGCACCAGCGACCCCAACACGTACCGTGTTACTACTAACGTTAGTTAGCGCCCCGCGCCTGGCCGGTATAGCCAGGTTCGCTTCGGTTAGAACCACACTCACAGCGCAGCACAGGCATCTCTTCACACATGATAACCCAGCATGCTTTTGAACATATGGGACTGGTAAAGCCATGCAGACCTACATTTCTCTGCATACTTACCCTTTTTCTGTCTGATGAAAAACAGCAAGACGGCGGCTACAACCGCAACAGCAGAACATATACATGCTATCAGAAGATTTGTGTCTACCAAAGACATAGTGCGCGTCAGTATGCCACAGAATAGCAAAGGAACGTTCACCACAGTTCCAGATGGCAAAACTTCCGAGTATGAAAATGAAGTTATCGAACTATCAGTAGTGCGTAGCTACTAAGGTACCTTTAGTACGCAAATAAAATGCGACTTTTCTCATGAGTGGCCTTCGCGCACTGTTTACTCGTCGCAGTGATCAAGTACAATTTCGACTCTTACGACTAAAATATTCAACAGTAGAGGCTGTCATGCATCTGTATGACATTATCATCTATGGCAAATGTTCACGTCTTTATAGAAGCCCCCGTAGAAGTAGAATCATTATCATGGGGAGGGGGCAAATCCCCAGCTGTGTACAATGGCTACAAGGGGTAACCGATACCAATACGCTTTTTATTGTTTGGTTTGATGTCTTTGCTCTTCTGATCTTCCAGGTGCCTATCTTTTGATTGTTCTACTCTCTCTCCCTTTCTATCCTCCACTTTCTCTCCATCTCTTATCTATCTCTCATCTATCATATCTATCTATCTATCTATCTATCTATATCCATCCATCTGTCTGTCTATCTATCTATTATCTATCTATCAATCAATCAATCAATCTATCTATCTATCTATCTATCTATCTATCTATCTATCTATATCTATCAGGGCTATCTATCTATCTATCTATCCATCTATCTATCCATCTATCTATCTACCCGGTAACTATTATATATTATTACCTATACGAGGGAGTTTTGCCAGGCAATTCCGGTTGTTATTTTGCAGGGTTAAAGGTCAGGAGTTGTTATTTTGCAGGGTTAAAGGTCAGCAGTCAATATGCTTTTCGCCACGTCGCTGCGTAACAGCACTACCTCCATGGTAACAGTAACAGTCAGTGCAATCTTCCGGTTTGGGGAGGTGGGAAGAGAAAGAGTGGAATCTCTCTCCCCACCTCTCTGCTTTAAACGTAAACGTTCCGACCGACCACGAAAAGAAAACATTCCAGGACGTCCAGGGTGTCAGTTACACGCACCGCAGAAGAACGCTGATAAATCAACTCATACAAGGTCGACCACTTACAGCAGCACTAGGCACTAACCTAGTCCATTTGTGATCAGTGATTGCACAGTAACCATTAGTTTTACAACTCTCAAACTTTAAACGGAAAAGTAAAAATAAAGTGTAAGAACGTTCAGAAGTTTGAAGTTTGCCTGTTACAACTACATGTATCTTTAGGAACAATTTTGCAATTATTCAACATGTTGATGGTGTACAGGTAGTCAAATGTGGCTTGATCTGTATCATATATAGTGTATAGCCGTATTTACATATTTTCTAAATTTACCTAGGGGGATAGGTAATAATTATGATATTGACTGGCCTTTCTTTCGGGAGGTACCAGATAAATATTGCCCGCACTGAAAACATATTGCCCTCGTCTTCGACTCGGGCAATATGCTTTCAGTTTGGGCAATATTTTCTGGTACCTCCCTCAGGGCCAGTCAATATTATATAAATATCTCTCATCTATCTATCTATCTATCAATCTATCTCTATCTATCTATCTATCTATCTATCTATCTATCCATCTATCTATCTACCCGGTAACTATAAAATATATAATATCTCTCTACTCTATGAGACATCCGTCGTGTCGACAAAGACCCGTCATCATCAATATACCAAGTTCAGCATCTCCCAGGATTCAACGGTGTTGCTGAACACAACTTGCATATCTTTAGGCCTTTGATCATCGTGGTAAGGAATCTGAATCTAATGCAGTCTTTTGAGAAGTCAGTCGAGTTCATGGCCATGGACGCATTATGTTTTCCGAATGAGCTGGCGAGGGAGCTTTTGTATGATTTTATCATTATTTATCTGGTGCACACTTCACCTGAGGGAATATTTTAGAACTTTCAATCCAAAAGGACTAAGACGACGTTTTGATTTTATATTTAAGTTGCAAGAGAAGCTATAAAAAATTTATTTTCCTTTACTGATCAACGAATTTGAAAATCTATGAAGCGCAGCGACCGAGCAGGGAAAGATGCAGAGGGGACTTTGATGGGGATATACCTTTTTTTTTAAAACACGTAGGAGTTTTTGCATTTTTAGAATTTAAATTCGACACTGTATCAAACAAGGCTCACGAGCCCCGTGATGTCGATCTACTGTAGAACTCGTGGACTTTAATTATTTTGCTTAATTAGTGTTAAAGGGATTGCACAGTTACGGTTGAGACCTAATTTCAGGTTTCTAACATTCTTTGGTGAGATAATGAGAAACCTCTTATAAAATGTGAAAGAGCATGTAATTCTATGAGGAATTCAACATTTATTTGATGAAAATTGGTTTTGAAATGGCTGAGATATCAAAAAAGAGCGATTTCAATAAAGTGTGGGACCCACACTTTATTACGATCGCTTTGTTTTACTTTGTTTTTTGATATTTCAGTCATTCCAAACTCGATTTTCGTCAAATAAACTTTGAATTCCTCTTAAAACGGTATGCTCTGTACTATATCATAAGTGTTTTCTTGGTATCTCGCAAAAAGTTAAAAACCCAATTCTCATCTCCACCAAAACTGTTCTATCCCTTTAACTTGTGAGCCTTGTTTGCCTCTAAGGTGACGCACTCATCGGACTTATTTGCCCATAGACGGCTGTCGAACTCGTCATTGCTCGTGGTGACTCGTGGGATGACCCGACCTGTATCATGGCCGGCGCATCGTTTTCAAAAGTGGTGCCACTTTCTGGTTTCGTCAGCTTACAAGAAAAAAAGAAAAAGAAGTTCTTTAGGGCAACATTCACGCATTTCAAGGTTTCATTTTTTTCTCACTTTTTTCAAAGTGGTGGCACCCTATGTAATCCTATGCATGGTGCAAAAAAAAAAAAAAAAAATTGGGGGCCGAGGCACCCCCATTCCGTGGTGTGTTTACGTGTGATCTTTTTTTTTTTGGGGGGGGGGGAAGGGGGTTGTTAGAACCCCCTTCATAGTTACGGGCCTGTCATTGTCACTGTAATAATGGTACTTATGGCATTATTAGTACATGTTTTTTGATGTTGCAATTCCGGCCAGCCATGGATCCTTCGTTTTGTACAACGCGTCCGGTTTTTCAAATATATATGTAGGCCTACTTTTTAGAGTGTGATTTCCAGTAGATATCAATCAAAGGTATAGGCCTATCTTCGCTGAGTTCGTATATAGTTTAGTGGTTCGATAAAGGAATGGTATAATAATTGTCACTGTCATTCAATCATTATGAGTGAATTTGCTTTAAGGACTTATTGATTAGGCCTGTTTTTTCTTATTTTTCATCTTCTATTATTGCTCTATTTTTCGAAATATCTTCTGACTCTTTTAATTGGCTCATATGCATCGAGGTCAATCCACAAAGATTTTTTTTTTTTCTAATGGCAAGAAGTTTGGAGGCCAACACTGCTATTTTTAATTGGACTCACGTTGCCTTTATATAGAACAACATTCTATTCACGATGCGGATATCAGGCAACATAATCACGCATGGATGATTGCAATCTGTCATATAGCGAAATTGTGATATTTACAGCTTTTCTGCTATTCTGTGATTTTTTTTAGAGGAGTTTGGATTTTACGCTTTGGCAAATTTAACCTGCACGCAGTTGAGAAAATGTTATAGATAGCCCAAGAAAAGCAATCACGCGGTCATATCAGCACTATTATGATTTACCTTTCTTCCTTGTGATACAATCACATGGATGGAACTAATATGAGGGTGTTTCTTGCTCTTTCCATCACTGCAATAATTATAGACCTATTATGTCTGAAGCCTAACAACCATAATCAGTATTTTCGTTTTAACTCTTCCTTACTTCTCGTCGACCTGGGTCGCAGTCACAGTAAGAGTTCTGTGGACGAGTCAGTCAGAGCTCCTGACGCTTTCAATCGTCCATCTTCATTCAGTAAATACAAAAGTGTGCGGTATATACAGTATACTGTAGTACAGAAACTTATTGCTAGCTGCTCACGGTACGGTACCGTATTGTCAGTCGATTATCATCGCCACATTTTGCTGTCAAACGTAGGCCTACAGAACAGTATGGAGCACGGCCGGAGGTAGATCAAAGCATATAGAATTGCCTAGATCTATGCACAGAACTCTGTCTGGATCTATGACTGGATTTTTTTCGAGCCAGGAATCTTAGGAGTTTAGACCACGGCACGGCGGCGCGCGTCTTGGGGCACGGCGGGTTTTCCCCACGTCATACATGTGTACGATTGAGTGCTACAGGAACTCTCGCACTGCAGTATGCACCATCACATCAGGCAGTGGTACCAGTGGCAGTAGTAGAGTCAATGTATAGACTTTAACTTTATGAATCAGTGTTCTTCTGTCTTCTCTCTTAGGAAAATTGTCTCAAAAACTACAGAATCTAGTAGTGTGTAATACATGGTCTGTGGATTGCCGCATCATCATGCCTAAGTCGCACAAAATTCCAGACAGGTGAGTAGAAAGATGAGTAAAGTTTAGATCTCAATTATTCTAACACTGTTTTATGTTATTTAGTGTTGTCTACACGACTAACAGTTAGATATCTACATCACATTCAACACATAAACCTACTAATAATATAACAGCGCTATTTCTACATTCTTCTTGTACACACTTCTTTTTCTTCTTCTGTTTATAATTATTCCGCCTCCTTCAATCCTGAAGATTCTTGCAGATTTACATTTCGTCATGGTGTCATTGACGTGTGTGTGTGCGTATCACAAGGCAAGGGCACCTGAGAAAGAAAGAGTGTTCAGTGCCTGGATGCAAGGTGCATAACCTAGAATCTATACTAATAAATTACTATAATTTACATGGTGCAAGTAAAAATCCATTGCTCGATTCACACCACATCTTCCATCAGGCGATGACGGAAGACCTTTACCCTAGGCTCTACAAACGGTGCCAGGATGACCTCTTGGGGCAGGCTGTTCCACTGCCGTACTGACTACTGTCTGAGTACTCTACGAGGAAAGAAGGACTGTTTTGTTTATGTTGTTCTGTCCTGGAGATGGGGACCAGGGCCCCGTTTCATAAAAGATATTATTAGGATGTCAACTCTTGCTGGAATGGCAACTTCCCATAACAACAGCCAATCAGGAAGCTGCATTCTTGTCGTTACTATGACAATTGACATTCCAGCAAGAGTTGTTATCGTACAAGACGTTGCGTTGTATCATTTTTAACTATCAACTTTTTATGAAAAGGGGCCCAGATACATTTGTAACTGCGACCAGCCCCAACACCCAATATTATATAACTGTGTACGAGGAGCATGTCGAGCACCCCCGGGTTGGGGGCCCGTTTCATAAAACTTGTCATCAGTGACAATTGTGGAACTGCCACATTTCTATGACAAATTCACTGATTCTTGTGTTTAATTCGTTTGCCAGCTAGATAAATCTAGGTAGTAGGTCATATACAGCTGTAGTGTAGGCCACGTAGGTACACGTATCTAAAGCATTGCATGCTACTGTTTACTAAATTGATTAGACCTACAGTACATGTACTATGGTCTTGAACCTTGAAGTAGTAATCCCTTTCAGCAGTTCCTTGAAACTATCCCGGGATGGTAGAAGTGTCGTGCGTCAGTGAGAGGTGACATGGTGAACAGGATGATTTTAAATGTCACTAATGTACAATAAAAGTGACGGTCTATGCATGTATTTTGCATGTTTGGCACTAGTGTACTTTTGCACCTGTTTGTCAAATGACCGCCAAACCTGCACAAACTCACCCTTGTTATTTACTACTATTATTGTACTAACCTGTTTTACAGCATCAGAGCATTACAGTTTACTTATAAATAGTGGGCACTTGATCATTGCATGCAGGATCTGTTAATACTTTCATGTGTTTGTTCATGATCAAGAGCCTTATTTGCAAAAGTCACTAAAATGTCATGGATTTTGAATGAAAACTTGATTGCATTTGCTGATGATTGCTTTTTGAAAAATTATTGACATTTTATTAACTCTTTACATGTATGTGCCATGGTGGAAACCTCCCATGTGCCACATTATTCTGAGACACCAACGTAGTCATGCGTTGAGAACACATTCTGTTTTTCAAAATCTATATAACTTTTGTAGATTTTTATTGAATTATACATGTAGACGAAGTGAGCAAATTTGTAATGAAAATGCTAAGCTTTGCATTGATGTAAATTCTATGACAAATCTATACCGGTAATTGCTTTTCTTTCAAATGCCCATTAGCTACAACCCCCCTACATTACTGTAAATGTATGACTTTTGCACACAAAGCAGTGACAGAAACTTAGAATTTGAGCGGAAACCAGTATGAAACACTGTTTGTAAGTCAATCACCACGTAAAATGCAAGCTGTGGACGAGAGGAACGGAAGCGTGAGAAACGCTTTCATTGTACTGCAGCATTTGGCGATTTATTAATCAGTTTGGGCGAGTTTGTGCGTTTGAGCAGAATGTGCGAACTTGGCACGCCGTCGACTGAGTCGGCCGTGCAATAGTGGCACATAAAGAGTTAATTTGTCATTTCCTTCCTTTTCACACTCCCATCAATTTTCAATAGATGGCAAGATTATGCACCATGTGGTGATGTCATCAAAGGGACGAGCATTATTCCTTTCAAAGTACCATTAAAGAGGGTGAGTCAAATGCATTGACTAGTTTCAGTTGTAAACAATAAGTGATATTTGATGTGTCATGTCATGTTGTGATACAAACAAAGTACTATTTGTTTGTATTGTGATTTAGTGAAATTGTGCTTTTCAGTGTAAATTCTAAGTACATACAGTGTACATTACAATATATAGGCCTATATTGTAGATGATGACTGGTGGGGGAGGGAACATACCGAATGTTCCACGCGAAGGGTTTGAAATGCTATTGAGGGAGGTTATAAGTCCCTCAACTTCGTCTCGGGACTTGTAGCCTCCCGAAATAGCATTTCAAACCCTGAGGGTAGAACGTTTGGTACATGTTCGCGACAACAAAAGTCATCATCTGTTATATTACATGGGTTAGTCAAATACGTCAACGTCAACCACCAAAGATCGTAGAGATTCAGTGTACTTACGCGTAGCTAGCGTAGCCCGACCAGACGCTGTTAATACGCAGTGCGCTACACAGCGACTGGTCTGTACATGTAGTTACAGTGTACGATCTTTGCAACCACCAGCATGCATGCAGAGCACAACGCTCTCGATCGCTTGCTACGCGCTCGCGCAGAGCCAAATTCACTGTGCGCGCGTGGGTGTTCGGTCCCCTAGGCCTTCTGTCATTTGTTACGTGAAAATGTTCTCCCATGGGAGAACATTGCCAAGAATGTTCGCCCATGGGCGAACATAACGAATGTACCTCCATCGCGTGACTCTGTTTAGCCAATCACTAACCGGTATTTGACTATCCCATTTAATATTGTACAATGTACATTGTAGGTCTTATTAAGGTAACTAACATTGTATATAGTCAAACATGTACATTGTACATGTGAATGGTCTTGTATTGATCAATGCATGATACACTGTATCATACATCACCTGTTACTGATATGGATTTGATAAATCTTACACTTACATTGTATACAGAGTACTTATTACTTGAATACATACCATTTACTTGTATGTGCATATTTTTCCCCTGTACATGTATTTAAATATATTCATCTTGGAGGGAATTTAAAGTAAACAATACTCAACCTGCCTTATTGTACATTATATAATGGTAGTTAAAAGTATTATTAATGCCAATAATAACCATGCTTTGAATGCTGCTGCCCCTGGTAACTACTTTACTACTACTACTGCAATATTGTATAACTATACTACATACCACTAGTACTACTTCAACTACTACCCCATGATGTCCTGTACATCTATCTGTAAAATCATATATTCATTGTTGTCAGTGAATCAGTCTCAACTGTAAAATACTGTGTCAGGAGTGGAATGGACGATATTTTTTCTTTTTCAAGAAATTTTTATACAGTGTACATTGATTCACAGTATTGATGTTTCCATATTCATACGTTCAGGCTCTCTGCAGTCGGATGTCTGCAGACGAGAGGTAGGTGTATATCATTTGTATATTGTGCGTGTGTGTGCATGTGATTTGTATGTGTACAGTGTACATACAAATACATTTAAATGCTTATGTACAGAAGTTTTATCAAAATCATGTCGTTGCTTACACAGCCCAGGTGTAACATGTGCCATGCAAGATTTTACATCTTTGAGACAGCAAGTGTACCGCTGTATTGATCAATACCTTCCAAGGTGTTTATCTAGTACTTTTTAAGCATACAGTCTGTAATATGAAAACACATTTATTTTATTCACAGTATGCCACACCTATATGTACATAAGTGCTTGAAATGCCTCCAAGAGGAAAAAGTAGCTACACTAATAATCCATGAAAAGCTCTAAATATTTCTGTGTTGAATTTCACTTATATGCGTCACGCAGCAATATCAAAAGTTATGATTCTTTCTACCTTGTCAATTATGGATTGATTTTATGGTGAACCGTGCAATCTCACAGATGTACAGTGTACTAGTGCAAATACAACTTGTATTCACAATATATAATGTGCAGAGATTCAATTTCAAGTCTCCAGTATAAATGTGAGAATCTGATTGAAGAGTTTTTTAAATGTATTTAAATGTATATGTATAGGATCATTGGCTGATTGTGTAAATAACCCAAAACTGATCAATGATTATCGTAAGGTTTTGTTTTCTTGTCTGTAACATGCCTGAAGATTTTATGCAAAAATATTTGAAAAGCAAATGCCAGGATACATCATCGCGGAATACTTACATTTGATGAATGTTAGCTGAGCATCTTTTTGCACATGAAACTTGTTTTGTAGTGCAAACTTTGCACAAGAGCTGGGCTGAAAATTACTGTACATATTTGTAGAAATGACTGTATATCGGAAAATGCCAGAGTCACAACTGTAATTTACACACATCTGTAAATTAAACATACATGTATGATATTGTATAAATCATGATGTGAACAGCCTTGTGTTTGAGAGTTGCCAGGTGATCAAAAGTTCTACTCCCTTGACCTCCAAACAGCTTCACCCCGGCCAATTTGCTGGACATCCTGAGAGAGAAGAACCTTCGGCTGGGGCTGGTCATTGACCTCACCGCCACCACGCGATATTATAACCCTCAAGTGAGTACCGGTACATGTACACTGTACATCTGTACGTAAGGCGTATAATAGATACCGTAAAGAGAATGAATTATACATACAGCAGAAAGAGAGAGACAAATATTGTTATGCTTATGAACTTAATGCTCTTTGTTTGTTTGTTTGTTTGTTGTTGTTTTTTGTTTTTTTTTGGGGGGGGGGTGGGTGGCCAGTTTACCAAATTGTAACTTAGCTATGTTAGATATTGTACAACTGTATGGTTAATTCAAAAGAAAAACTTACATTGCTCTGCATCATTGCCAGTAGGAGGCCATGAGTTTCTGCACCGTTGCAGAAATGTCTTGGAGACGTTATGGACAAAATTTGTCTCCGCGGTGTAGCTGCAACTGATGAAGACGTTGCCAAGACGTCGCAGAGATATCTCTGACACCAGCTCCTGCAACTCCATTCTCCTGCAACTCTATGGAGACCCGGCTAGTCTCCAGGAGACATCTTGGCAGCCAGTGAGACTCAAGTTACTACAGTGCACTCCCCTTATAGCGAACGTGGTTATAACAAAATTCCGGTTACAACAAAGTTGAAATTCAGGCCGCAGCTTTATCCACTCTATGTAATTTTATTGTTTATTTGTTCGGTTATAACGAAATTTTGATATAAGGAAAGAAAACTGCCGGTCCTGAGGACTTCGTTATAACGGGAGTCCACTGTACCAGGTTGCTGCCTAGTCTCCAGGCCAATGAGATACCCATTTAATTCTGTCATTGCCACTGGCAGCCTGTTTGTGTATTATTCCAGTATTAACGGTGTGAGATGCTGGAACTGAGATGGTTAACCCTATTTTAACTGGGGGGGGGGGGGGGGGTCAAATTGACCTCCCCCTCGACATTTCGTGCTACGATTCCGCAACGCGCAAAGATTTTGCCGCGTCGCTTCATGACTTTTTTTATTGAAGTCTCCTGCATATTTTGAGACCAAATTTGCGACGTCTGGGTACACCGTTCTCAAGTTACGCAATGTTTTGCATATATGCATGTCAACCCGAAAACAGCTCAAATTCATGATTTTGTGTGCAAATCCAATGCAAATTGTGTTTTTTTGTTTAATAGATATAGATTTGATTATTTCAACTTTTACCCGTTGAAATTAATTAATTCTAATGTAGATAAGCTTGAAAAAGTGCCTGCAACAAATTTTGGGAAAAAAACAATAGAAAACACAAGATTGAAAAAACAGTGAAATACATAAGAAATTAACAAAACAATAAAAAAACTAAAGAAACTGATATTGATTGCGCTATTTTTTTACAAGAAAATTGTTTGATGTGTTTTGAGGAACTCTGACACAAAAATTCAGCAATCCTTCAGTCTCTTTAATGGAGTTATAGGTGAAAATATGATTACATTCGTAAATTTGCATAATTAATTTATTAAAAAATATAAAATCAACATTTTTCTATTGTATGACCATGTAATCTTGTAGTTGACATCCGGCTCTATGTTCAGGCAAAATTTTGCGGCGATTGCGTGATCGGCGACCCCCCCAGTAAAAACTTGGTCTCAAATAGCCCAGTTAAAATAGGGTTGATTGCTTATTGATGTGCCATTTTGGATGTCATGAAAGGTTCAGGCACATTATAACCTTTGCTGTTCCACTCAGTCCCATCAGTACTCATGAAGCTGAAATTTACGTGTGATTTCTTACAGGTCTTTCAGGAGAACGATGTGCAATATGTGAAAATCTTTACTCAAGGTCACGTAGTGCCTTCTGATGATGTCATCCAACAGTGAGTATCCACCCCTGGTAGTCTGACCGTGTAAACCAAGAAATATTCACGACATGAAATTTCCTTGATTCACGCGTAACTGCCTAAGGCATAATATTTTAGAGTTATCTGTATATCCGTATACTCCTAATCTTGGCAACACAAAGAAAATCTGTTAGTGTCCCTGATTCATTGTCAAGATATACTACATACAATGTACAAGTTGTAAAGTACATGAGGTTTGTTTGCACGGAACTGATTTGGGGCATTATTTTGCTTCTAGAATCTTATTTTCAAGACATAACTTCCGCCAGGAAAATCTTGTGAGAAATTAGGGAGATCAGAAAGGTAGAAATTAACATGGAAATGTTTTCAGGTGTGGTTTGCACAGTGGATAAAAGTCAACCCTCAAGATCAAAAGTGAAGGTACCTAAACTTCATCCAAATGTGAAGGGAGTACCATACTTGTTTCACAACACAGTGATTTGTGTTTGAAAGCAGAGACATCCCAGGCAACTGCATGATGCAATCAAATTGCTCCATCTTTCATCTCAGAAGTGAAGCAGAATGTCAATGCACTGTTTTATATTGATGAAGTTTATGTCCGGTTGTTTTTCAATTATCATCATCATCATCATCATCATCATCATCATCATCATCATCGCCATCATCATCATCATACTAGTGTTAATCTGGATCTGTCTCTGATAATGGGGGTGGTGGCTGGATTTACCTCACAGCTCTCGCACCTTCCCGCCATCTCTCCCGTTTGGGAAGCATCGTCCTTTCTCAAGCCAGCCTACCTAAGCTCTTCCTCCACCTGTCTCTTCAACATTTTCTTTTGTCATCCTTTTTGTGGATTGTTCACTTTAAACTTTAGCGCTTTCCTCGGGACATCATTCTCATCCTTCCTCAACACATGCCCATACCAACGCCTCCATTTGCCTTTTTTAGCTGTTCCACTGACTCCTTCAACCCATTGTATCTTTATTTTATCCAATCAGTCATTCTCCATTGTTCAAATGTGACCCGCTACAACAAAAGGATCCTAAAGTCGCTGACGGCTGAGCCGAGAAAATCGAGTTTGAAATCGCATCATCAAAATTGGTCAAAATGATCAGATTTCTGTTTTTGACATAATTTTGTAGTATAATGTCTTGTCTATTATCTGCCGAAATTTCGAAGATAGATGATCAAAGGAAAGGCAAGAAATCAGCATTTTCCTGGGCCATGATTTTCCAACTTTCAACGTAACAGAAAACGTCCGAAGATTTGGATATAGTGCTGCAACTAGACTCCGCCCCTAGCAATGAGGGAGTGATCTTATTGGTCAGTCCGTGGCATCCTGATTACTGATTGGTTGTGCGTAGACCGCTGGCGCTAAGCTTGAATGAACATTGCGGAGGTCGCTAGGAGCATACCTTCTATTATGTCTATTGTCAAGCGGTGAAAACTGTCTCGCCTCCCCTTGATCATGATAGTGTCGGAAGGAAAACTTTGAAGGCGTTTTTCTCGAAACTCTGATTTCCTCAACCACTTGACATGCGCTAATAAAATCATCGATATCTCCGCAACCTAGTAATTTTATGAGTTGTGGTATATATGAAATTAAAGTAGAAGAGTAAGGGAATAAAGTCATGCCATTTTTTAGAAAATTGTCCTACCCTGACTTTCGGATCCTTTTGTTGTAGCGGGTCACAAATCTTTATACATGTACATGTATCAGGTTTCAGTAGGCTGTCTGCGATATACCGATCTGAATCTGTAAACGTGTCATCTTTTTTTCAGGTTCACATCTGCAGTAAGCGCCTTTGAGCAGAGTAATGAAGCAGGCGGTAAGTACTAAGTAAATATCACTCAGGATCCATTTGTTGGCGTGTGTTTTAGATACTGAAATGCTTCATACTAGAATGAAACCTTAGCCATAGAGCATGATAGAGGTACTCTGGGCAGATTAAATGCAAGATGTTCGTGGAAGGTACAGTAAGAGCTGTCACCCTTTTGTTAATGTTTGCTGTGTATCATTAGAGCAGCATTTCTTATTATTGGAAATCAAAAGAGCATGAGTTTAAACTCTACTTCATCAGTACATAACTGTACTTGATCATAGTACTTTGACATATGTCATATGTGACACATGCTCTACGTATTATGTTTATCTTTTTTCATTGGTTAGTTTATCTATGTTTATCTTTTTTCATTGGTTAGTTTATCTATCATTCGTCTTTCTAAAACATGTTTAAAACAATCGACTGAATGAATATAAACATGTAGTTTTTTTGGTATTTAATGTATGTTATGGATTTACAAACAGACAGAAAAGCTTTGACAGGTGGTTTAATGCTTAATAAGATGTCTGGATCCAAATCATCCACTATGGTTTGCTAGGGATTCCTTCAAGAAGGTGAATAGGTGCAAATCTTCAACTGTGTGTGTAGAATACACTTTCTTGAGTGTATTATTGCCTGGGGTTACATATCATCCTGGATGACAAGACCTCGTATCTCAAGATCGATAATTTTCAAAAGAGCAAAAAAAAAAAAAAATACTTCTTCATTTTCACACAATTCCATAAATGTTGCAGTCAAATAGTGTAGACAAATTGTTTTGGATCACATTGATAATTGATTGCTCTGTTTAAAAACTAAAATCAATGCTTTTGATTTTGAAAATTAGGTTTGGAGGTTTATATGTATATATATATAAAACGAAGAATAAACCGGTAATGCAATATTTCGCCAATATAGAGTTTATTGAGCAACTTATTGAGTTGCTCAATAAACTCTATATTGGCGAAATATTGCATTACCGGTTTATTCTTCGTTACATTGGAGCCAATATGTGAATTCGCAACATATATGTATATATATATATATATATATATATATATATATATATATATGTATATATATATATATATAGACGATGAAGACAAACAAGTTGACATAGTGCATTAGAATCCAACTTCATTTATTTTACAAATAAATGAAGTTGGATTCTAATGCATTATGTCAACTTGTTTGTCTTCATCGTCTTCATGCTCTTATTCCAACACGCGGGTAATAATACCATTATATATATATAATTATATATATATATATATATATATATATATATATATATATAATATATGTCCATCTAGATTCTAGGTCTTGTCACCTCATTGATGATATGTGCGTCTTTCACTTTTGAACTGTGGAACATCAAGTCGTACTTGGGTTAAAGGATAAAAGAATTCATGGCTACCATCTAGATGTGTGTTTCTCTAGTCAGACATAAAGCTGTTGAGTGCTGGTTGTTATTGGGTACTTCAAACCAGGCTAATAGACTTCAGATAAATGTCTGTGATACATTTATGCTTTGGTATTAGGTAAGATACTAACACAAATGGCAATGTATTTTCTATGTGTTTTGACAGCTTCAGATTATGTCATAGGAGTCCACTGCACGCATGGTGTAAATCGCACTGGATATCTTATATGTCGGTGAGTAGTATGCATTTTGTCCTATTTCAGTCGATCCTTTCTTGAACTCACTGAGCTCTGGAGAACATTTTTTTTTTTTTTTTTTGGTAGTCTTGAAGCAGATAGTTTATCCAGCAGCATTTCATATTTCTCTCTTCAACATTCAAAGATTTTCTCCCTATTCCTCCTTGTTTCGTGTGGTCAAAGTAATTGATAACCTGTTTCATTCAAGCCATGATAAATATTCTTTGTGCACCTGCTTCTCGATAGCAGTGAATTGAAACCATCTACTCAAACTGGTGTGCTTAACCGTAATCAGGCTGGGCTTTTTTGGGCTATGGGGGGGCGGATTCCGCCCCCCCTTCAGATCTCGCCTATGGAACGCGCGATCGCGCCGAAAATCAGCACATGCGACGCCCGCGACGTATTCTATCAAAATGTATGGTTGCTTTCTCCGAAAAATTTATCTTATATTTTATATTAATTAATTATTGTAATTTATGCATAAAATCAGTTTTGGGCTCTAAATCACTTATTAATGCTCCAATTAAGCTAATTTCTTTTTTAAAATGTTTCTTGTATCATTCTTCTGAGACATAGCAGGGGTCGCACTTAACTTTTTTTTTAACTAGCCAGGCGGACTACTTAGAATCAATTTTGACACTAAAGCAATATTTTGGCTAGCCAGACGGACTAGTAACTTCAGAATTTTATGATTTTTGGCTAGTCCGACGTGATTTTGGGTGGCCAATGGCCAGCGGACCATCGCCAATTTCGAACCCTGCATAGGATAAAAAAAAATCTGTATCGAAATTAATTTCTTATGTATTTCATTGTTTTTGGACCTTTTGTTTTTGTTTGTTTTTTGGCCAAAATTTGTCACAGACATTTTTCGAAGCATTATTATGCTAAAATAAATTAATTTCGGCCATTCTAAGTGAAGATATGAATTTTTATGTGAATTAATTGAAAAAAACACAATTTGCATTTGGATTTGTACACAAAATCACGTTTTGGAGCAATTTTGGGGTTGACAAATTTTTTTCGAACGGGCGTCGCGTCAAAACGGTACGCTCGGGCGCAACAATTTGGGTCTCAAAAGTTGCGCGATACTTGAAAGAAAAAAGTCATGAAACATCGCGGCGGGAGCTTATCGCGTTGCGAAGATATTGCGCGAAACGTCGAGGGGGGCGGATTCCGCCCCCCCCCCAGCCTGATTAGGGTTAAAAGGATACGAACAGTGGTTTTAGAGAGATTAGAGAAGCACTTTATGATGTTCCTACAATGTATGAAGAGCAAAGTGTGACCTTTTTGTATGATTAACGGGCATGATATTCTGTAGATTTAAATCTGATTTCAGATTTTTTCCTCAAGTCTGTACACATTTTGCTATTTTCATGTATCAAAATCACCTGAAAATTTGGATTTGCGATTTTTTTCAAAAAACCTCACTATCATCCCTGGATTAACTTTTTGAACCTTTGCTCAGTGGTGTCTAATGTGATTCATGTTAAAGAGGATTACAACTCAAATCAGAGATCAATGCTATATTCTCTTTTGTGTGTGTGTGTGTGTGTGTGTGTGTGTGTGTGTGTGTTCTCAGTGTTTTGTACTTTTTTTGCCCAAAATACTGTATGTTTTATGGATAATACTGTTTTTTCCCCAAATTGTATTGCATTGTACTACATTTGTTTATAGCAGGAAAGGTCAAGAAATAATGTTTTTTCCACCAAAAATACACCAATTCCGCCCTCAGAATGCTGCAATGCTGTTTATACGTTTGGCATCCCTGCTAAATACATGTTTGTGGATTATGTAATAGAAATATAGTAGAACACATCAGTGAAGTTTGAGGAAAATCTAACTATCTAGTCTTTCTTAAAGTTTTGTTCCTGCCATTGCATGATGGGAAGACCACGATGATCATGAGGTCACAGTAGGACAATGATATCAAGAAAATATAAAGGGAAAAGGGAATTCCACAAAGTGTAATTCTTATGAATAGTACACATTTCTTCCACTTAATACTGACATACGTTTTAGGTTAATATTCACAATGCCTTCTGAAAAGGGTAGGCCAAGTGCTTTTTCATTATGCTAGAAAAATTAAAACATGCGCAGTTGTTGTTTTACTGTGACATCACAAATTAATATAGTCTTTTTATCCTGCAATGGCTGTTACAAAACTTTAGAAATTCATTACTTATGAAAGGTTTGCTAGATTTTCCTCTGAATTCACTAATGTGTTCTACCAATATTTCAGCATTCACTCGATCCGTATATATATTTAGGCTAATTTCCCTTTTAATTATAAATGGAACCTGGGAAAATAATGTAAACAAGAGGTTGACTCTAATGTGACAGAAGTGTGAATGGGATTGTGGAATGTGGGCAGTTATTGCACACACACAACGATCATATTCAGGCCCCTTTTTTTCTCTCTACATAATGAGCATACAGTAGAAGTAATCAGTAATACATTAAAGCTTGCCTTATTTGACCTTACATAAGTCGAAAAATTGGTCAAGCCGGAAAAAAAAAAAATCTACTATGAATGGGAAAACATAAACACTCATATATTAATTTCATTGTGTTAGTTGGAATTCTCATAAAGTCAAAGGATTTTTTTCCTGGTCCTTTGAGATTCAACTCAGGCAAGGTTGACTGTATAACTTTTAACTAGATGACATAATGACATAATACACATTGTATACTGCACATATCTGCTCTTTTCAGTTAGAGTGTGGATATTTTCTCAAGAGCTCTTCCATTTTCATGTCTTCCAGGTATCTCATTGAGCACAAAGAATTTGAACCTGCCAAAGCTATAGAAGGTGAGATGACTGAGATCATACCCCATGCCCCTTTCCTATCCCACTGAGAGCCCCTTTGGCTCAGAGGCAAATCTGAATGCATCTTTAAGTTGTAAGCTATGAATGAAGAAAAGTGAGAAGGGGAGTGATGAGGCAAAAATTGTGAATACTGTAAAACATGATATATTCGCGGCATGAATTTTCGCGAATTGGAGCCGACAGCCTTTTTTGCGGCATGAAATTTTCGCAAACTGCCACTGGCATTCAATGCATATAGTGTAGATAAGAACTTTCGCGTGCAGTTTAATTTCGCGAATCTTGGCCCTCGCGAAATTCGCAAAATTAAAATGCACGCGAAAATTCCTTGTTTTACAGTACTCAAATTTCTGCTTAACCCTATAAAGCCCAAGCTATTTTGACCCCTCGCAGGCCCAAGGGGGGGCACATTGTGCCCCCCCTATATAACTTTTTTGTTATTTGATGTATCATCGTCATATTTGGCACGTGGGTAGAGTAACTCATACTCTACATGACCGTACATTTGAATTTTCACAAGGTCACCCATGGAGGGCGCTATTTACAAAACTATAAAGAAATACATAGGAAATATGCTAAAAACATGATTTTTCGGTATAATTTCTTTATCCCCATTATATATGTCTTATTATAGACCAATCATTTTCATATTTGCCACAAATGATAAGCAAGTGAAATTTTATTATGTGTTATGTTTGAAATTTCTCAAGGTCACCACATGGGGGCGCTATTCATATCAACATAGTGATACATTATGAGACCTGAGATGAAATGTTTGGGATGGGTACATGTAAAGTTATGACATTTCATATTTGCATAATAGTGGAATTTTGAGATTGCAAATTGATAATATGATAAACTAATAATATTAGAGGCATAACTTGGGTGAAGGAATCAAAATAACTCAAAATATAATGGCAATCTGTAGAAAATATTATTGCTTTCAATTATCTCTATTATATCTATTGTTTTATGCCCTTGTCACATGAAAACAAAGGAAATAATAAGAAAAACTTTCCATGACCATGATTACTTCAAATTTTGCTTCTTCAACAAATTTCAGCCCAGAAACACCCATTTCATACACTGTAATGCTGTTAAATGAAATGGGAACAGAAAAAAGATGCAAAATCTGACTGACATGGTTGTCAGTTTATGGTTGCCATGGCAACCAGCAACATCAAATATAGCTAAATTATATATCAAAATGTTCGCAATAAGATTTTAGGAAAAGTCACAAAATTTGGTTGAAATCGGATTAAGGACGAAGGAGTGGCAAACGAAAATCTGGTAGGGGGGGCACAATGTGCCCCCCCTTGGGCTTTATAGGGTTAACCTGTTGAGGACAGACTGATTTTGCTACAACAACCTTTTCCCATGGACACCTGCCCGAGTATACTCAGGACTCGTCATCAACGGGTTAACTATAAGAATTTTGCCAAAGCAGTGCATTGACTTTCAAAGGACATTATGGTCATTAAAGGGTTTTTGAAATGCAGCATTGATGCAATTGATACAATCACCAAAGATATTTCAGATCTTGAATGGAGCTGTTTCTAATCTTATTTTTATTTACTTGTTTACTTACTTTATTTATCTTATTCGTATTTACGTGTACCGGTATACCATTCATCGCAATGATTTTATAGACCTCCATCAAAACAAAAACATTCCAAAAGCAAGTACATATGTGAAAAAAACAACAACCAAAGTTATGCATAATGAACATTCAAAAATTTTTCAGTAGGCTTAAGTAAGTAAGTAAGTTAATCATGCAGAACAGCCTAGTATTGTCACATGATTCAACATGTAGCATTTATTTGAATGTGTGGAATGGAGAATATCATTAAAGGAGCTTGATGATTTTGGAAAGAGAACCATTGCTATCTTTTTAATGTTAGTATCATGACAGTGAAAATCACATTTTTCTTTGTATTATACATGATTCTGTGTGTGCAGCTCTATCAGTTAACAATAAACAAATTTATTATCATAATTTATTAATGTTTCTTCTATTCTAGGAACAAGCTATTTTATTAATGTGTACCTCAAAAACACTTTTCAATACTTGGAATTCTTAAGTTTGCATACAATGTTTATTGCTATGTCAGTCAAACCTTGGACAAACTTTCAGGTTGTCAAGAAGAACAATTGTTAGAAAGGCATGCACTAAAATAGAATATGATAGTAAACTAGTGTTATCGTCATTAATATGAATTGTGTGAAATATGTTGAAAATAACACGTAATATAAAATGGCATATTACTCATAATTATAGTCATACAATGTAACTGATGTAGTAATTACTGCAATGCATTATTGTCCCTAACATCCATGTTGTGCACTCTGCAAATGTGTGAAAATCGAACTCCTGTGCAATTTAATAGTACACAGTGTGTAGGGCTGGCATTCTATATCAGCTTGTTGCTTGTGTGTACTGTTAGCAAGTTACTATACTTCACACTCATGCTTCAATACGTGTCTTTCGTGTCTACCACATTGCAGCCTTCGCCGAGGCCAGGGGTTACCCCATCGAGAGACAGAACTACCTGGATAGTTTGCTTGGTCTAACAGAAAATGGGTAGGGGACCTTAAAGTGTATTATGTGACTTTGTGTCGGTGAGTGTGCAAAGTTTGTGCTTCAGTTTGATTCAGATAGTCGTATAGGCTTGGGTGAGACATCCTTCTCTACAAAGTTGTCTTCTCCTTGAAGAAGAAGAACAACGCTAGAGATCTGACTGAGCTAATAAGACATAGAGATTTCATGCACAGTTCTGTAAGTGCCTCAACGTTACTAACAACAACACCCAAACTCACTTGAGGCTGACTAAGATTTCAATTATAAAGAAAACCAATTTGCAATTTGTGCTGCAACTGATTCCAATGGGAAAACTTCAGTGCTGAATTACTTGAGGAACTTGGACTTCAGCTGCATCAACAGAGCCATCAAAATCTGAACCCATCACCATTATTCTGTTAACACATCTTTTTGAAATGCATTATGAAAGTCTGTTTGTGATATGTTAAAATCACATAACATTCAACAAGTAAATGCACTGTTAAATTATTTAGATTGCAGTCACATGTAACGGGCACATATTTTGAAAGTGTATTGTCTTGTGCATAGTTAATACACACTTGTACAGTCAGTTCTGCATAAGTCGATCTATATGGGACTGAGGAAAATGCTTCAACTACACGGTACCACAGGCAATATTTGACTTTTATGGATTCAGAGGAAATTGTGACTTGTTTTCAGTGACTTGGCTGAATACTCTATACGCATATATATTTTGCAAGGTGTTTATTTTTTAAATTTTTGCAAGTCAGGTGCTATTCACAAATTTCACAACACACAAAATTATGAACTCTGATGTGAAATGCAATTTGCGCGCGTGCTTTTCTCCGTTCATTACTGAACTCCATGATCGTGAATTTAACCACTCAAGAAATTATTGAGATGTCCCAATCCATGAAAAATTAGACTCACTAAACATATGTTGTTTGCAGTATTTGACATATGCACTGTCAACCTACGTGGAGTTGACTGTAGGATGTTTGTATCGCTTATATAAGGCATGGTCGGACTAGCAAAATTTCGAGTAAGTTTAAGATCGCGATCTTTACGATCTCGAAGTTTTGCCAGTGTGACTGCAAACTTCCCGCAAAACTTCCCACATCAACTAGGGATTTTTCCCCCAACCCCTCCAAACTTCTGGATCTTTTGCCAGTGTGACCGCGAGAAACTGAAACTTCGCAATGTTTGTCACGTGACCAGTCCACCACCTGCTTGTGGGCAGTGTCTCCGAAGCGCGAGGCCATTGTCGTGTACAGGCGTGTATTGTTACGGCACAATCGCTAGCCGTCAAAAGACGCGCTCTTTCTTCTTTCTTGGGCGCACGCACTGGCGGCCAAAAACTTCTCGATCCAAAGATCGAGAAGTTGGCTGCTAGTGTGACCGCATGACAAGAGATCGCGAAGACCTTGCGATGTTAAATTTCTCAATCTTTTGCCTATACATGGGTAGACAATTATTACCATCTATAGAAAAGAAGGTTATTTCATTTCATTTCATTTCATTTCATTTATTTCCACATTAAAAACAATCATTACATTTCAAGTCATAGTATAAACATATTCATTGTGGGGGACCAATTAAAGCCTTTCAGGCTTGTTGGGAATAGGCCCCAAAGTAAATACAAGACTTTCTCAACTTACAATATATAGATACAAAATATATAGAACACAAATGGTGCACAATCAAAGCAGGATGAAGAAGGAAAAAGAAGAGAGTAAAATACTGGCAGAATATACAAAACCATGTTGCTATTACATACGGAAAATGCGGCTAAAATTGTTTCTGAACTGCTGTAATGATTTGTAGGTTTTCAGTTCTTTTGGTAAAGTATTCCACAAAATGGGACCTTGATAAAAAATTGTTGACTTAGCTAATTCGGTTCGATAAAGGGGAGGATGAAAATTTTGTTGGTTTCTTGTATTATAAGAATGAATACTGCTGTTGAGATGAAAACATAGTTGTAAGGGGGCTGGTAATGCACCAAATAAATACTGTTGCATAAAAATTCCTGTTTGGAAGGAGATTATATCTTGAATTGGTAATATATTCATTTTTTTGAATAATGCAGAAGTTTGTGACAAATAATGTGAATGAGTTATGATACGAATAGCTTTCTTTTGCAACAAATGAATACGTTTCACATTCTTTTTAGTTGAATGGCCCCAGACGAGAGTACAATAACTCAAGTGAGATGAAATGAAAGAATGATATAACAATTTCAACACATGCTTAGGTAAAAATTTCAGTTTTCGCAATATACCAATATTTCTCGACAGTGTGTTGCAGAGCATATTGACATGACTATTCCAAGACAGTTTATCATCCAGCATAACACCCAGAAACTTTATATTTGTTACACATTTAATTATATCACTATTATAATATAAAACAAAATTATCAGTACACTCACGAGTCCCAAATATCATAAAATTAGTTTTTCCTGCATTCAAAATTAACTTATTTTCCTGCATCCATGTATCTAATTTCTTCAATTCTGTATCCATATTGTCAAATAATAATGACAGATCATTGTTACTCATAAAAATATTTGTATCGTCAACAAACAATATATAATTTAACAATTTAGAACAGTTTGGTAAATCATTTATGTAAATCAAAAAGAGAAGAGGGCCAAGAATGGAACCTTGAGGGACTCCACATTTTACAACCGTATAATCCGATTTGAAACCTTCTATTACGGTATATTGCTGTCGATTATATAAATAACTTTCGAACCACTTTAAAGCCACACCCCGTATACCATAATGACTATGCTTATGCAATAGAATATCATGATCAATAGAGTCAAAGGCTTTTGACAGGTCAATGAACACAGATAAAGTAAATTCTTTGTTTTCAATACCTTGGATGATATTTTGCATAAATTCTAATACTGCGGAACAAGTGGAGTGCCCGTTTCTGAAACCATACTGATTTGGAATGAGTGTATTGGAATCTTGAAGAAATGCGGTAACTCTATTGTAAATACATCTTTCAAATATCTTTAAATAGCAAATGTATTAAGAATAGATATGGGATGATAATTACTCATAATACTTCTGTCACCTTTTTTTATATATTGGGATTACACGTGCTATTTTCATATTATTTGGGACTATACCAGTTGATAAACTTATATTGAAAATGTCACACAATGTTCTCACAATAAATGGTATAACTTGTTTCACAACCCGGATACTTATGAAATCAGATCCTGCACTAGTGTTATTTTTCATCTCAGAAACAATAGACAAAATTTCACCACATGTGATAGGCTTAAAGAATATTGATGAGTACACAGGGGTGCCTAAGAAGGATACAAACTCACCATCATCTTTAAAACCTTGATTCAATGACAAATTATGACCAATGGTTGAAAAATAATCATTAAACACATTTGAGATTTGAGCTTTATCTGTGACCAACTCATTATCTATTTTTATTCCGTGTGAACTTAAATTTCTATTCTCATTATTTTTTAAGAGCCCATTTACACATTGCCATATTTTCCCAATATCATTCTTCACAATATCAAATTTATCAGAATAATATTTACATTTTGCTTTTTTCAACTCATTCGTAATATAATTTCTAAATTGCTTATAAACATTTCTACGGGTTATTTATTTGAACTTCTGCTTTTCAATTGCTACTGCAAAATTAAACGTATGATATGAACTGCCTTTTATGAGATTCCGGTGATTTGGCACTCTAAAACAACCCACATGTTGTTGCTTTAATCTTTCAGAGAAACAGTTCCAACAATGAAATCTAGTGAAGGGGAAGTGGATAAGCATGTTCACCACCATCCCGAACTCCAGTCTGAGCATGACAAACACCCTTATTCTACAGAATACAGAAGGGATCACAGATACGACTATGAAAGCAACACACAGAGACATCATAATCCTTGGCATTATGGTGCAGACTGGAACCCCTACTCAGACCAGCAACAGTGGAGGGGTTGCCATAGCGACCGCTTCCACTTCAATCGCTATGATCCCTATGGTAATGCTGGCCAGTGGGACAACAGGTGGAGGAGTAGTGAGTCATGGGGGAGCAAGGAGGCCCGGCGGGGGCAGTACAGTGGTAGGAATGAGGCCAGGAAGCACAGAGGATACAGGAGCAGGGGACCCTATGGTAATTGGAACTGGAACAGGAACAGGGGCTATAATGACAAGAACAACTGGCACCATTACAACCACAGAGAGGAGAGGACTTACAACAGGCATATACGTTTTGATGATGATTAACTGTTACATAGCTTTTTCTCACCTCTGACCTTTCACAGTCACGTGATGTCAGCATGAAATCCGTGTAGTCACTGGTCACTATGCAGATTTTTATTCCCCCAAGAAAAGATTTAGGTTTATTGGTCAAGTCATGTGTCTTCTCTGCATGGTAAATTTTCTTCCTGAAACAATGTATTTGTGTTTTTTTTTTTTCATGTATTTTTTTAATGATTATTTTTTATTGGAATTTTTCATTGTAAGTGTTTTATTTTTAATTGATTTGGGGCTTTTTTCATTTGTTTTATTTTGTTTTTGCCTGGAGGTACCTACAGCTTTAATCCTTAGTTTTGCTTCAGATTTCAGATTGAATAGTGAAGATTGGATTGTGAATAGAAGTATTTAGGGCCTACATCCAAATATGTTATTCTTCAGTGCAGCAGAAATCTCCATTTCAATGTTAATTTTCTCAGATTCACACTGCACATTACAATAACTTTTGTTCTCCAAATCTCCCATGATAATAGGAGTCATCCACTTACGGGTGTATAAAATTGTTCAACTGCAATTTCGAAAAAGTTGGTCTCACATCCCTTTTGAAACTGAACAATTTTAAGAATGCGACTTTGATGGCATTCCATTTGTCTAAGCACTACTTTGGTCATACGCTGTCTCTTTTTGCATGGAGAGCTGTAGAGAAACTCAAGTCCTTGTTCAAGTCGACATCTAGCGAAAAAGTAGGCTCACTAAAGAACAGCTTTCCTATCATCAGGTTATATGTAGGAGTGTATCATGAAATTAACACTTCATCTTATTTGCATTGATCATATTTAGCAGTATCATTGCCCTAGGAGAATATATCAAATTATATTAAAGTATGCCATAGTATGGGGAGGTGCAGGATGTGGGGGGGGGGGGGGGGGAGTGTTCTATCTATAATTGTGAAATTCTCACTGTTTTAGTTTTGTGTTTTACACCCCATATGGTGTAGATACATGTATAAGAGACCTATGGAGCAGTGAAACTGGAAATTTGAAGAGCATGAATTTATCAATCTGGCAGTTACAGTAACATTGCATGTTGTTATCATTATAGAATGGGTAGTGAGAATCCTGTGATCTCATTGGTTGAGAGCGATGTGTTGAGTTTTTACTGGCCTCACACTGAGTCACAGTGGTAAACATGTTATTGCGCACTTGTAACAAAGGTTTGGGCACTAAGCAAGCGTTCGTGCACTCAGTACGAGACGCCTATTGGCCAAAAAATCATGTATCCAGTACTTTTTTCCATGCATTCAAATGTAGAAATAACATCCAGAAATGCAGCTCAAATACTGTGTCTGCATGTTTAATACATGATGGTGTATCATTTTGGATGCTAATCCATGATGCAAGAGCAGCATGCCCCAAAAACTGCATCAACCGTGAAAATTAGTGGAAAATAGGGTCCTTTATATACAAGTCATCCTGTGATGATCTCAATTTCCAAAGAACTTGGAAAGTTATGGCCGAGCTATAATCCATAAAAACAAGGATAGGTATTAAAGCAACCCATGCAATGCTCTTAAAATTTGGTGACATTGACTCATGATATTTTTTGTAATCCTTGAGCTGCAGCAGAGAGTAACCCCCAAGTTTTTGTAGTAGCTACTAAAACCAATCCAGAGACTATTACTGTCATCCATTTAACAAAGTACAAATGCATAATCATACTAATTTTCCAGTTGTTCCTTTTGATAAAGGAACCACTGGATCCACTTACCAGTGGTTCCTTTATCATAAAGGAAAGCATATGCAATGCAGAAACAAAAATGGATAAACACTTCATGAATTTGGCATCAATTACTTAGAGGGATACATGTATTTTACTTGACTAACATCAATGGGTCAATATTACTCAGGCTGCCAGGAGACCACTTGAAGCCATATTTCCTGTACGTCCTCTTTCATGTATTAATTCACATCTTTTTTTCCCCCTTTTTCTCTTTCTTTTTTCATGTTAGGTAACAGTAATATCAAATTGAGGATAGGCGACCCTCTTTTTTTATACAGTGCTCTGGGTTTACATTTTGTTTGTTTTTGAGGATCCAATATTGTGCCAAGCTAAGAATCTCCTGTAACATTGTACATTGTTTATATAGCATGGAGGAATTTCTAATTTCATTATCCCTTATCAAAAAGGAAAGATAAGAACAATCAAAGACAAAAACAACTAACTTGTACCTCAGTTTACAATACAGTTCGACCTTGATTATCCGGCCTCCTTTTATCCGGAAATCTCTATTATCCAGATGCGTTCACACAGTGAAGGACTTTTTTTTTCATCCAAAAATTGAGAAAAAAACAGTGACTTTAACATCTTTTCATGGATCTATTTCACTAATTTCATAAGATGTGCATGATAGGTTTCGCAATATCTAATGAGGTAAAACATGTATGATTTTTCAAATAGAGATATACTTCATTTTTGTGAAGAAGGGAATACAATTTTGCACAGGCTAGCATAGATTACACCACCGTTGCGGGGTACGCTACCTGCCTAGTTGCCAGTGCACTGGGACGGGAGCTTGGACGGCAGCCATATACATTAACATTGTGTCTCCCATATCCGGCCAATTCGCTTATCCGGATGAGCGTCGGTCCCGACATGGCCGGATAATAGAGGTCGAACTGTAATTATATAATGGATATCTGCCTTCTTTCTTTCGTTGTTTTGAGTATGTGATTTTTATGATATCATGCTTTACTTGTCCCTGGATTGTATTTTTTCCCTTTCTTAAACAAAAAGACAGGATATGTACATATTTATGCATTCCTGGAAACTGAGGTACCCAATCTCTGTCTTGCATGGAAACAGTATTCTTAATAGCTTTTTGTCACTTTTGAGAACATGATCTGTGATAAGGGCTGCCAATTCAATACAGTATCCTCTTTTCTCAATCGTGTGTGTGTGTGTGGGGGGGGGGGGGGGGGGGGGGTAAGAGAGTTTAAGATTTAATCTTTTTATTTATTATGTTACTTTCAATATGCTTCAACTTTAATGTCCTTATGTTAATACAGTTTACGATGAATGTATTTCTTTTTTCCACTAATTTTGAAGTGTTTGGTGTACAAGTAGTTGCAATATTTTATTGGCCCTGAATTTGGAGAGATCACAGAAGATGTTTCTGTTTCTGTCAAAATGTAATACATCTGCAAATACTTTATGTGTGACCATTTAATTCACAAGGAATGATAGAGGACCAGTATATAACTTACATTTACATATCACTTCTCATCCAGGCAAATTTGTCCTCATAATGATAGAAGTCTTGACCTGTGTTCATGTTATAAATCCTGAAATACATAACAGATGTGAACATGACATGAAAATGTAGACATGAAAATATTTTTATTTTATTACGTAAGTCTCCGATCGAGACTACATGTCTCATCGGGTGTAATATGAGATCCCGCTGGTCACGTGTGTGGCAATTCGTTGGCGCGTTTTGTGTGTGTGAAAAGGATTTTTCACAACCCTCGAATATTCAAGAATTTCGCGGAAATTCTTCCCTTCGGACTTATCAGAATAATGAAAGAACAGAAGGATAGAAGATCCGCTGGCGTGGCCGCGGAAAAAGAAAACAAAGAGAAGAAAACTGACCGCGCAGCGGCAGAATCTTCGGGCGAAAACAGAGCAGCAATGGAGTCACAACAGACGGTGAGTGCTAGCCAAGCTGACCGCGCAGCGGCAGCGAAAGGTACGGCTGCCAACACGGGCCGTGGACGGGGAGTACCGGCGGTGATGGAGGCTGGCGACCGCGCGGCGGTAGCGGCGACTCGGCCTCGGATTGCTACGAAATCCAACTCGTCAAAGTTGACAAATGATAACTTTGGGACCGTAAACAGTCGTCTTGATAGACTCGAAGGCTTGCTCTGTCAGTTCATGGAGGCTCTTCCCAGTAAAAGGGAAGGGGTGGCAGGCATGGGACATGCACAGCCAGACCGACATCTTGATCGCAGTGGAAGTGATTCAGCCTCTGCTTCAACTTCTAGCGTTAGTGCAGATTATGACTTGGCACATACAGAAGAAATGGATGTTGAGGATGATGACATGGTGCATGCCTTGAGTGCAGGGCATAGCTCAGAGCTGGAGTCGTGCGTGGATAGGGCAGAAGCACAGACAGTACCAGCTTTTGCTGCTAAATTTGCGGTGGCATCAGATATTGGACAGCCTCTTGATGAGGAGCTAGCAAGCTCTGTCAACTACTTGATGAGCCATCATCTGGAAGAGAAAGTGCTCGATGAGACAAGTAGCAAATACCCAGTGCCGTCGAACTGTCGAGGGATCGACACCCCGAAAGTGAATCAGACGATCTGGGACAACCTCTCTGCCCCTGTTCGTACGAAGGATGTGAAACTTCAGAGGGTCCAAAAATCCCTAACAAGAGGTATCTCGGCTTATGTCAGCCTGCTCGATCCAAGCAACATATCTCCCGAACAGCAAGACGTTCTAGCTTTGTTGTGCAACGCAAACTTTGAGATGAATGCTCTTCGTAAAGAATTGATCAAGCCGGATCTGAACGCGAAATTTACTCATCTCTGCAAACCAACAAACCCTGTAACCAAGTATCTCTTTGGGGATGACTTGGGCAAGCAAGTAAAGGACTTGCAAGACCAGCACAAAGCGGCGGCCGGAGTGATGAGAGGCGGGTTTAAAAGACCCAAGCCGGCCTATCACCCCTACCCAAGCCAAGGGTCTCAACGCAGATACAAGGATGCTGGTTGGGTGTCGCGGACATCCTACGCGGATTCGTCAGGGAGCACATCTAGGCCTTTTTTAGGCCAACGAAACCAGTGGAGGAAGAGGACCCCACAAGCTCCCCATACGTTTACCCCGACAGCGTCTCGAGAGGGACGCCAAGCCCCACAGTACCGGAAGCTCGGCCAAGGGCAGGGCAGGATGAAATAGAGCAACTCCCAAACAGTGATGAGGTAAGGGAGACAATAACATCTAATGTCAATGATATTGCAGTCGGAGGTCGACTGAAGCTACATATGCACAACTGGGGAGAGCTTACATCTGATACATATATTTTGCAAGCTGTACAGGGCTACAAGCTTGAATTTGACCCAGCTAAATATCCCCCTTGTAGGGAAAAACCCCTTCATGAATTCATAAGAAATTCTGAGGAAATGGCCTCGATTCAGGAAGAAATCAACAAGCTGGTTGAGAAAAATGTCATAGAAGCATGTGAACATGTAGAAGGGGAATTCATATCAAATATTTTCACAAGGCCAAAGAAGAATGGCGGCCTCAGGGTCATCTTGGATTTGACAGAATTAAACAAGAGTATTTTGTATCAGCATTTTAAGATGGATAATATCAAGACAGCTCTACCGCTTATTTCTCCGGGAGATTATTTAGCTTCAGTCGATCTCCGAGACGCATACTTCACGGTTCCTATCCACCCAGATTCTCGAAAATTCCTGAGATTTACATGGCAGGGAAGGTTATGGCAATTTCAAGCACTTCCCAATGGGCTTAGTTCAGCACCAAGGCTCTTTACAAAACTGCTAAAGCCTGTTTTGGCAACGCTCAGGGAGCAGGGCCACATTGTAATTGCATATCTAGATGATACACTTATCATTGCAAAAACTGCCGAGGAAATGCAGGCAGCAGTGAGCGCAACTACTAAGTTGCTATCAAATTTGGGGTTTATTGTTCACCCTGAAAAATCAGTTTTAGAGCCTACTCATGAGATTACCTTTCTGGGTTTCAATCTGAACACTCTGGATATGAGTGTTAGGCTTCCAAAAGAAAAACAGGAGAACATAAAGCAGTCTTGTAAAGAACTGTTGGCTACTGAGAAACCTGTTATCAGAACAGTTGCAAAGGTTATTGGACAACTAGTGGCATCATTCCCAGCAGTACAATATGGCCCTCTCTATTATAGAGCCTTAGAGAAAGACAAGATTCTTGCCCTTGCAAGGAACAAGGGACATTTCGATAGGCATATGACCTTGTCAAGAGAAAGCATCCATGAAATTCAGTGGTGGATATGGAACCTTGAGTCACAGTTTAGCCCAATGCAGAGGGCAAAACCAGATGTGGAAATCCACACAGATGCCAGTGGTAAAGGCTGGGGGGCAACAAATCTGTGCACTTCAACAGGTGGCAGATGGAATAGTGATGAGTTGAAAGAGGCAAATCAGAATAAAATTAACCTGCTAGAAATGGTAGCAGTTAGTCATGGGCTAAAAGCCTTTTGCTCAGAGAAAAGGAGCAATCATGTACTTGTTAGAGCAGATAACATAACGGCTGTCGCATATCTGAACAATATGGGTGGCACAAAATCTCCTGAATGTAATCAAATGGCCATTGATATTTGGGAATGGTGTATTAGTAAGGACATCTGGCTTACAGCTGCTCACCTACCTGGGCGATTGAATATTGAAGCAGATCGCATGTCTCGAAAATTCTCGGACAGCACAGAATGGATGTTGAATAAGAGCATATTTCAACGAATAATCAGGAGATTTGGTGTGCCTGAAATTGACATGTTTGCCTCCCGCCTAAATAAACAGGTAGACCGATATATTTCTTGGAGGCCTGAACCAGAGGCCTGGGCAGTAGATGCCTTCACAGTTGATTGGAGTCAGTGGGAGTTTTATGCCTTTCCCCCATTCAATCTAGTGCCAATGTGCTTGCAGAAAATTCAGAAGGATGAGGCATGTGGGATTTTAGTGGTGCCCAATTGGCCAACACAGGTTTGGTACCCTATCCTTAAGAGTATGCTGGTTGAGGAACCCATGTTAATTCGAAAGAGTAAGACATTATTATGTCAACCAGTTTCAGGCACCCCACATCCTTTGAATAATCACTTGTCTCTATTATGTTGCAGGCTTGGAAGGGACTTTACGCAGAGCAGGGCCTCACACAAAGGACAATAGACATCATAGCCGCGTCGTGGAAAGGATCCACTAAAGCACAGTACCAGGTGTACATCAGAAAATGGAAAAGATTTTGTGCAGAGAGACACATTAATTATTTGAATGTCCAAGTTTGTGATGTCCTTGCATTTCTTACAAATATGTTAGACAAAGAAAAAGTTGGATACAGTAGCCTGAATACAGCCAGGAGTGCCCTTTCCACGTTTCTCATAGTTGATGGTGGACGACAGCCTCTTGGGTCGCACCCACTTGTAAATAGGTTTATGAAAGGAGTTTTTCATTTAAAGCCGCCTGCTCCTCGCTACTCTTCTATCTGGGATGTTAAAGTCGTCTTGGACTACCTCAGAAAGCTGTCTCCATCCAAGGCACTTAATCTGAAGCAACTTACTCAGAAATTGACTATGCTGATAGCACTTGTTTCTGCACAAAGGGTGCAGTCTCTTCATGTTATCCACCTGGACAGGATGAGGTGGAAAAAATCATCTGTTGAGATTTCTTTTGAGAACACACTGAAACAAAACAAGCCTGGAAATACGGGATTCAGTGTCACACTAAATGCGTACCCTCCAGATAGGAGATTGTGCATAGTGAATTATATGAAAGAGTATGTGCAGCGGACACAGAATCTAAGAGGGATGGAGAGACATTTGTTAGTAGCTTATAAGAAGCCTCACCGTCGTGCATCAAAGCAAACAATTGCACGTTGGATTAAGACTGTCCTACATGACGCTGGTGTCGATACACAGATCTTCAGTGCTCACTCCACAAGGGCGGCCTCTACGTCAGCAGCACAAAGGAGTGAGGTGCCTGTGTCAGAAATCCTCTCAAGGGCTGGATGGGTGGCTGAGAAGACATTCCGCAAGTTTTATTGCAAGCCCTTACAAGATACTAACCAATTTGCCCAGGCTTTACTGAAAATGTGACTTGGCAACTTCAGTCTGCATATGGAATGGCAGTCTGCACAGAGTGCACAGGTATGTCTGTCTGTAGTGATGCCGTTGATGGCTTACAGATGTATTGTTCTGTACGTGACTACAGGGCTTTGAAATCTCATATTACACCCGATGAGACATGTAGTCTCGATCGGAGACTTACGTAATAAAATAGGAAGATTAAATGAGAACTTACCTGTTTGAAATTTAATCTTGATTTTATAAGTAAGTCGTAGAGAAGAGACTACATCCCTCCTCTTCCCACCCTGCGACTTACGTAGCCTTATGCAGGTAAAGTTCTCAACATCTTCATCTTCCTATCAATATATCCTGTAGTCTCGTACAGCTTTAAAAAATTGCCACACACGTGACCAGCGGGATCTCATATTACACCCGATGAGACATGTAGTCTCTTCTCTACGACTTACTTATAAAATCAAGATTAAATTTCAAACAGGTAAGTTCTCATTTAATCTTCCTATTAAAACTTATTTGGCATCAGTAAAAATGTACTGTGGGTGAAAGTGTCATGTATGTTCTACAATTAATGTGTCTTTCTTGATTCTGTTTAATTTATGGTAGAACAGTCCAACACGTCTTCTTTCTGACGAATTTTGTGAATACATGCCATGTGAATGAGATGTGAAGCAGGCATCACACTCTCCCAAAGTTGAGCGAAGATGGACGCACGATATACAAATTGTAGCAAATGTTCAAATTCGGCTCTGATCATATGAACATCGGGTTGTTCATAAGGGCATCTTAGTTGATAGAGTCATTGTATAACCGCCAGTGGAATTTATCTCAAGCTGCTAACAAAAGATCAAAGTACAATGTAGTTTTAATTGCTTTTTGATAGGCTTTTACCGGTTGTCAATATCAGGGCTGACTTCATGCGAAAGTGAGAATTCCATATTTGTATTGCCATCTTGTGACAATTTTGGGACAGTTGGAAGCCAACCTGCATTCTATGAAAGTGCCAGCTCATACGATATTAATTTTGCAGTCTTAAAGTTCTCCTGGAAAAGCAAGGGCTTACAGTTGTTTGAGAGATGAGACAGCATCCTCAAGAGCTCTGTATTCCAGCATCTCTTTTAATGTGAATTATCAAGTAGGGGAAAAATACCTTGTCCCTCGGATTGGACATAAAATGGAGGTCCTCAGTGTGAGAGAGCCTCAAGACGCCAAAAAAAAAAAAAAAAAAAAAAAAAAAAAAAAAAAAAAAATGTATATAATATATATATATATATATATATATATATATATATATATATATATATATATATAGTGTGAGAGATAATTCCCTTCCCAAACGTATGCGGTGCCTTATTGTGGGTAGCATATTATAGTGAAAGAAATTAGACTTGAGGCGGACGTTGCTCATGATCTTGATCTCCCTTTTAATCAATCGAGCTTTCGGCCTATCATCAGGCCTTCATCAGGCCTTCATCAGGATCTACCAACAGACCAATAATAATTATCTAAATGGCCTAATGTGTCATGATATATAGTGCAATACCATATAATGCCAATCTTCTGAAATATTACCTTGATATACACAAATCAATTCAATTCAATACAAAATTACAATCTAACAGCATCTCATCAACAAAAATATAATCAATATATTAACGATGATAATAATAATAATATAAGTATATATGTGACCGTGCACCACAAAACGAACATAAAGTTGCACACACTGATTTTGCGTGAGGACTGAAAATAAATGAAATGGGTCAACCTAGCCGATCTTGATTTTTTCATATTTTCTGAAAGAGCAGGGGGGCGTTTCATCAACGAGTTCGTCGGAGTTTTCACCGACAAATTTGCTATCAGCCAATCAGACCAAGGATTTCATTAGCTTTTAACAGTTGTCAGTGTAAATCCTTGCGTCTGATTGGCTGATAGCAAATTTGTCGGTGAAAACTCCGACGAACTCGTTGATGAAACGCCCCCCAGGTCTTCTTTTACATTATGCTAAAATTTGATATAAAACGGGCGGGAAAGTATGTATTTAAGCAGTTTATCTCGAACATTTTTGGCAGAATAGTGTGATTAGGTGTGTCTTTAGAGTCCTTTTTATGCCTCCGCCACGAAGTGGTGCCGGAGGCATTATGTTTTCGGGTTGTCCGTCCGTCCGTCCTTCCGTCTCTCCGTCCGTCCTTCCGTCCGTCCGTCCGTCCGTCCGTCCGTAATGAATTTTGTGGACAGGGTAACTAAAAAACCTTTTGAGGTATCCTAATAAAACTTGGCATGTATGTGTATTAGGGGGTGAAGTTGTGCCCATCAACTTTTGGGTGCACATTCGCAAGGTCAAAGGTCAAAAGGTCAAGGTCAAATGCTTTAAATTTCACTATTTCCCCCAAATCTATGCAATGCCTGAAGATATTTTCTTGAAACTTAGTGTATACATGTATTACCCAATTAAGATTCTCTGATGAAAGTTTTGGGTCATGAGGTCAAAAGGTCAAAGGTCAAAAGGTCAAGTGAAATGTTAAAATTTCACTTTTTTCTCTGTATCTTGGAAATTGCTCAAGGTATCTTCATGGAACATAGTATATATGCATGTACTGACTGGCAGTGGTTATCTAGGGAATTTGGGGTTCATGGGGTCAAAGGTCATGGGTCAAAGGTCAAGGGCAATACTTCAAAATTTTACTATTTTCCTTATATTTATGCAATGCCAGCAGGATTATTTTTTTTTAAACTTGATGTATGCATGTTGTAACCCAATAGATATTCTCTGGGATTTTTTGTTTTTGCCAAGAAGGTCGAAGGTCAAAGATCAAGTGAAAGTGCTGAACTTACTTCTTTCTCCATATCTCGGAAGTGGCTCAAGTTATCTTGAAACTTAGTACATATTTATGTATGTTCTGCCTGACAGTGATTCTCTTATAAATCAAAGGCCAGATGAAAATTGTAACAATTTAATGTTCAATACAGAAATTGCACTCTTTCTCTATACCTTGAAAATTACTCAGTGCATAAACTTATGAAAGGGTCAAAGTCAAGTTAAAGTTCTTAAATCCCCAAATACATGCTCTCCTATTCGTCCAATTAAACATAGATCAAGGAAGGTGAAAATACATTTGTGACAAACATGTCATTTTGATATTTTGCCAATTTTGTGAAAATGTAATCACACATTGAACACATGTACTATAGACCTATTAGGAGAATCATGCATTATGGCGGAGGCATACCAGTCGCCATAGCGACATTTCTAGTTCATTAAAAAAAACCTTGTACACACTCTTCACTTTCAACTCTAATAACTTTTGAAAGGATAGTGCTACTGCTTTGAAAGTTGGCACTAATTATGGACAGCATGTGTTAATGAGGCATGCTTAATTTCAGTTTAATCTAATAATCCATTCATTGTTGTTACTCTAGTGGTTTACTTCTGTTTTTTGTCCCATTCATCGCACAGCCAGCACGGTTTGGTAAAGATTGAATAGACACGGTACTTCAGAACCGTTTTCTCAGTTCACACTTTTCCTGAGTTTGTGCTTTCTTTCCAATATCTAGATAGGTTTGGAGAGTCCGTTTGAATTGAGTTATACATCATTTTAAAGCTTAAAGTCTGCTCTTTTAGAATATGGTCTTAACTAAAAATTCATGTCTGGCGATTTTTTTGTTTGTTTTGTGGTGCAGGGTCACACACACACACACATATATATATATATATATATATATATATATATATATATATATATATATATTACAGATATAATAGATTAATAATAATAATAATAGATTGTTATATCAAACTGCTGAAATATGAAAATCATATTTTTTCATCATTCTCAGCATAATAATTACAAACAAGATAGCATTATGTATAGGCATATACAATGTATATCGCTTCTTCATTCATTCATCGCAAAGAGCAGGGTGCATAAACCGGTGAAGTGATCGACCCCTCTTGCATATACTAAGTAACTGGACCCAATGGAAAATAATACACAGCCAGTGCAGCTTAACATGAGCTATTATGCCCAGCTACAATGTATCTCGTCAGAAGGAAAATTATCAAACAAACAAGGAAACTGACAAACACGGGGTACAGTGTACTTCCGTTAGAACAAACACGGTTTTTACGACGCTTTTGTTAGATCGAAGTAAAATTCAGTTCCCCAATTTACTATCTATTTAGGCCTATCTTTACATACATGTCTTCATTGTTCGGCTGTAAAGAGAAATTTCTATATTATCGAATGAAAACTGTCGGTCCCGGGGACTTTGTCATAACGGGAATCGCCTGTACCAGCCAAGCCAGACTCTTACATAGGTGCTACACTGACGTCTCGTTAGTCACCGCCCCCCCCCCCCATGTTGACGCTCAAAATATCCTCATACTAAACAAATTGAGTTTTTCCCCCTTGCAATATACCACCGCAAATACCTAAAATGTCCTTGCCTTCACCCATGATAATTGCGTAGATGGGACTACGCCCATTTTATTTCTGTAGCAAACGTCCACCATTTGCAGTGATTCAAGAAAAGTATAGTGTTATATACCACTTGTATTAAACCTACTCTCATGCTTGATAATACTGTACTGCAGTAAACCTCGCAGAAGTCGGCACGCATGCACCGGACTAGTCTAGCTTCTGGACTCTTTTTACTCGTAGCCGTGATTGTACGCGACAAGCCGTATGAGGGCGTGACACCCGAGGATTGCGATACCCGAGAACGTTGGGCGCGCAGTCTCTATAGGGCTCACACGGGTAAATAATTCCCCATAGAGACGTGTGTTAAAATTCAAATTTCAAAAAATTCTGTAAAATAGCTGGGAGAAATGAAGTGTTTCATCTTCACTAACCTGAATAAGTGAGATATTACCTTTCATCCATCAGATTGCCAGGGTGGGTTGTTCTGCTCTAATTCTGTCCAGGAGTCTGCAAAGCCAGACTACGAGTTCTTGTCACTCAAAAAATCACCTATTTTCCGTACACGTACCCAATGAAATATAGTCCCCTCAAATTCCATCAGAAAAGCTTTCATCTTCCAACCAAAATGCAGTTTGTAGAGGAATTCATACTCAATATCTACAGCTATTCAGTTTTTTGCCAAACTGCATCATTGATTTTTAATTAATTTTTTTCTTCATTTATTTTGGTATCTTGTGAAGGGGTCTGTGACAGTCCATTTTATTTACAGGTGTGAGCCCTCTATTATCGCAATCAGAAAATTTGCGCCCTCTCTTGGTCGCACCAAGGAAAAGGGGACGGAGCCCAGACTAGCACCGGACAGGAGAAAGGGACGGCACTGGAATGTTGAAAGAAAAAAAAAAAAGAGAGAAAGCAAAACAAAACATTTAGGACGTTTTCATTGCATTGACGGACGTACGCACTTTGTTGATTTTACGCTCTGTGAACTGGAGCAAGGTTAACAACTTAAAGGAATGGTATGGTTTTGGTTGGGATGGCCGGGCTTCAGGTTTCCAACTTCATTTCTGAGATAATGAGAAGCCTCTCGTGAAATATGCAGGAGCATGATAGTATTATTCTACGAGGAATTCAAAGTTTATCTGATGAAAATTGGTTTTGAAATGGCTAAGATATCCAAAACAAAGCGATCTTGATAAAAGGCGGGACCCTCCTTATACATGACTTGTATTCGGATCGCTTTGTTTTAATTTGTTTTTGGATTATCTCAGCCATTTCAAAACCGATTTTTATCAAAGTATACTTTGAATTACTCTTAGAATTGAATGCTCTTTAACATTTCATAAAGTGGTTTCTTAGTAGAAACGCAGAAAGATAAGCAAAGTTGCGTAAAATGTGAAATTCAGAAATTTTTGCCTCCGGGTTGGGTATTTCATTATTTCCAGCTTTACCTTGCACAATGCATAATGCATGTTGCGTGTGACTGATAATGCCTTACCATGCAAACAGTTTATGGAGGTACGGAGGTCCCGGGTTCGAATCCCGATGGAATCCCATTTTCTTTGCTCACTTTTCCACTAATAATTTATATTCTTTCTGGTCAGTTTATTCTGTCTTTATTTGTTACAAACTCAAAAAGCTGCATCACTTCGGTGATCCCTCGCATCTATCCCCAAGTTGAATCATCCTTCGGGTTTATGCCAGGTTCAAGTGTGTGCGTGTGTGTCACACACAAAGACACTGCTATAGCTTCTGACCACCCGAGCATTGAGAATTAAGGGTTTCTGGGACGAACACTGCACTAGGGCTTTCTATAGCTCAGTCGGTAGAGCACCGGTCTAGCAATCCGGAGGTCTCGGGTTCGAATCCCGATGGATCCCATTTTCTTTGCTCACTTTTCCACAAAAAGAGTTTGTATGTATGGAATCATGGATGGCTGATAACAATTTAAAAATCAATTTTGATAAAACTGTTTGTATGTTACTTGGTACAAATAATATGTTAAAAAAGCAAGAGTATTTGCATGTTAAACTTAGGGGTAATCAATTACTTCAGGTGAATAGTTTTAAATATCTGGGAATTTTTGTAGATAACAAGTTATTATGGGATGTTCACATTGAACAACTATGCAACAAGTTAAGTAAAATGATTAGTTATATGGGTCGTTTGAGACAGTTTGTTAATATGACTGAATTGAAACTGATATATAATTCTATTGTGTTACCTCATTTTGATTATGGTGATGTAGTGTGGCAATCCGCCAACGGTAACTCTCTTTCCCAACTTCAGAAGATGCAAAATAGAGCCGGGAGATTAATTTTAAAAGTTAACCCTTATTCCCATATTATTATCAGTGATGTACATTATAGCTTAGGGTGGAATACAGTAATCAATAGACAAAAAATTCATCTGCTTTCATTTATGTATAAGATTATGAATAACATGGCCCCCGAATATATGAAAGATATTTTTAAGTACAAGACATCACCATACTCTCTCCGTAATCAAAACGATTCACAGCTACCTCGGCCAAAAACTAATTATTGTAAGAGATCTTTTTCATACAGAGGTGCATCAGCGTATAACAACTTACCCAATGATTTGCGTCAAATTTCCTTTTTACCCGTTTTTAAGTTCAATTTAGTTTAAACTATTTTCGCTCCTATTATTTCAATGATCGTGAACCTAAGTATTGATCAGTGTTACTTCCCCTCATGTTTGAAATGTGCATATATAACACCTCTTTTGAAAAAAACCTTCCTTAGACCCAGACTCACTCCAAAATTACCGCCCCGTGTGTAACCTTCCATTTTTGTTTAAAATTTTTGAAAGGATTGTTTTCTTCAGACTTACAGATTATCTCTTGGTTAATAATTTATTCGATCCTTTTCAATCCGCATATCGTCCTTACCATAGCGTAGAAACCCTTCTCCTCAATGTGTCTAACTTTATCCTACAGGAAATGGATCGTGGAAATGTTACTGCTTTGATTTTACTTGATTTGTCCTCCGCCTTCGATACTGTTAATCATGCAATTTTGTTAAACACCCTCCAATCTCTTGGTGTAAAAGGTCAGGCATACGAATGGTTTAAATCTTACCTTTCATGCCATTCACAGGCAGTGTGTGTCAACAGTTGTAAATCAAATGCTATGCCTCTCAAATGCGGTGTTCCACAGGGCTCTGCGGGCGGGCCCACCTTGTTTTCCATCTATCTTATTAGCCTGGGACACATATTGCGTCAGCACAAAATTAATTATCACATATACGCTGATGACATTCAATTGTATTTGTCTTTCAAACCTAACCAGGCCGATGCCTTACATGCATTGAGTCAGCTTGAGAATGCAATGAACGATGTTTATTCATGGCTGAACTCACATTCTTTGAAATTGAATACGGATAAATCTGAGTTTTTAATGTTTGGTTCGAAGACACAATTAGGTAAACTTGACATTAATTTCATCTCCTTTTCCGGCATGTCAATTAGTGTGTCCCAAACCTGTCGCAACCTGGGTGTAATGCTAGATTGTAATATGACTATGTCTCATCAAGTTTCTAGCATTTGTAGATCTGTAAGACACCACCTTCGCAATATCGGCTTCATTAGAAAATATTTGAACCGCTCTTCCACCGAAAAATTAGTCCATGCCTTGATATCCTCTAGGCTCGATTTTGGAAACTCTGTCTTATTTAACTTACCACAAACTCAGCTCTCCATGTTACAGAGGCTTCAAAATGCGGCAGCACGCATCATCACACTATCCAAGAAGCACACTCACATCACCCCTATTTTGAGATCACTTCATTGGTTACCAGTCAAAGATCGCATTATTTTTAAGATTTTACTTCTGACTTTTCATTGCATTCAGGGCGCTGCTCCTCAGTATAACATTGACTTACTCCATAATTACATCCCTGCTAGATCTCTACGCTCATCCAACTCCGGTTCTCTGATAATTCCAAGATTCACTACAATATGGGGCACACGTGCCTTTGGCCATGCTGCTCCCACCTTATGGAATAACTTACCTTCAGCCGTAAAAAATTGTTCTTCATCAGACTCCTTTAAAAGCAGTCTAAAAACTCACTTGTTTAAAGCCTCAATTTGACTATTCATTACATGTATTTGATATTTGTATGTCCTTTATCTCCTTCACTTTCTCTTCCTTCCGCGCCTAGAGCACTCTGCAGAGTGGATTTGGCGCTATATAAATCATATCAATTATTATTATCATAAGAGAGAGAGAGAGGGAGAGAGAGAGGAATACACAATCCCATCATGTCCATGCCATGTTGTAGACAGAGAGCACTGTCTACCCTACTGTTGCAAGAAAACAAAAACCCGCTACACAAAGTATTATACGCCATTACACAAATCGCGAGCACGCAACAGAGCCGATCTGAGCTGTGAGATCCTGAAAATCAAATCTTTTTGATATTGTATATTTACGTTTGTTGCTCTATCTACAATATGAAGACGGTTAAGACGATGTGTACATCATTAATCATTATCCTTACATCCTCATAATTATACGCGTATAGAACGAATCACAAAAAGGGAAAATCACCACCGATCCTTAAAACAAACTCATGTCAGATTTAGGTCAAATCTGCATAATTCAGAAAATATCATTGTTCCTCACCTGCATAATTCATAATTGTAAGAAGATTACATAATTTTGGCATTTCTAAATCTAAAGACTTCACGAAAACACTTCCGGTGTACTTATGTTCCATGGCGTTTCTTTGAAATTTAATGTTGACAACCGATATCTGATCAAAACTCACGATCATGCGAAGGGTTTTCGAATCTACAAAAACCCTTGGAAAACGAAAACAAAACAAGAAACAACCCAACTGATTGGTTTTCCATAATATATTATCTAGATATCATGACATTCGGAGTGAGGCCAAATATGCTTCCGGAAATGTCATGCTGAAATCTTGAGATCTTGATTTTCTCCATGAAACAAATTATCATGTTTTACCAATTTTTTTCTTAAAGTCTTCTTATACAGATATCGAAGAGACAGTTGCTTCTTAGTGCGGACAAAACAAAGCGCACAGTTTGCATTTCCTTTCACTTAAATTTCTGAAAATTTACCGGAACAGACTTTATGCTGAATATATTATTTTCCACGAGGTTAGTTAATACGTTTATGGCTTATCCACAAAACAACCAACAATATTTGCATTTACTCTGGGAAACATGTCAATGTCTCCTTTCACTTAATTTCCAACCATTAATCAGTACAAACTCAGTGTTACTTTTCACTAGGCTATCTAATAATGATAATTATGTTTTATTTGCCCACGTAAAGAAGAGAAAATAACAACTAGACTTAGAATTTGTCAACACTGACAAATTAGGTGATCCGATCTGTTTGGAAATCAATGATGTGAGTCCTGATCCAAATAGGCATGACCATACATGTTTTATCGGTGTTGAGGGGACATTGGCTGTGTGATGTTTGGATTCTCATTTAGAAAAGGGAGTCAGACCTGCCATCTTTGGTACCGAATTTCGTATACAGTAACGAAGATACAGAATGAAGTACAGTATACAATATGACCTTTGACCCCACTTTGCACACCCAAGATGACATCTGAGCAAAAAGTGGTTATTTTGTGAAATGATTCTTGTAACATGGTCTTTGCGTGTGCAAAATGTGGAAAAAGATAGGACATGTATTCACCAAGATACAGGATGAAACATTTTTTATCTTTGACCCTAATTTACATAACCAAGATGGTGTCCGATAAAGTAGCTGTTATTTTTTTGAAATAATGTATGTGACATGAACTAAACATGTGCAAAATATGGGGGTAATAGGGAATGTCTTTCTTGAGTTATTGCAAAGAAAGTTGCAAAAAGAAAGAAATATGAAAAAAATACATCGAAGCTAAGCTTTAATTTTAGCAAAGTGTTATGACGTGATTTCGATGTCGTATGAGTAAACGAAGGGCACATAACGATAGCGCAAAGTCTCAGCTACAACATATTAAAATCTAGGAGAAACTCACCGAAGGGTCAGTGAGCTAGTGCTCAATAAAGACAATCATGTCAATTTTCACATCTAGAAAAATTCCCTCCCATAGAGATAACACGTCATTACGAAGATACAGAAAGAAGTACATATGACCTTTGACCCCACTTTGCACAGACAAGATGGCATCTGAGCAATAAGTGGTTATTTTGTAAAATTCAATACATCAAAGATAAGCTTATTTCAACCACGTTTTTTGACATGATTTCGTCTTCGTATGAAGAACAAAAGGCACACTAGCAATAGCGCAAAGTCTCAGCTACAACATATTAAAATCTGGGAGGAATTCACAGAAGGGTAAGTGAGCTAGTGCTCGATAAAGACAATCATGTCAATTTTCGCATCTAGAAAAATTCCCTTCCATAGAGATAACACGTCATATAGAGAAAAAGGTACATATGACCTTTGACCCCAATTTACACAGACAAGATGACATCTGAACAAAAAGTGGTTATTTTGTGAACTGATCCTTGTAACATGGTCTTTGCGCGTGCAAAATATTGGAAAGATAGGATATGTATTCGCCAAGATACTGGATGAAACATTTATGACCTTTGACCCTAATTTACATACCCAAGATGGTGTCCGATCAAGTAGTTGTTATTTTATGAAATAATGTACGTGACATGAACTAAACATGTGCTAAGTATGGGGCTGATAGTCATTGTTGTTGTTCATCTATTGCACAGAAAGTAGTAGAAAGAAAGAAAAATAAAGAAAAAATTATATTATTTTATAGAAATTTAAAGGAGAAGCATAAAAAAATCAGAGAAAGATGAAGCTAGGAAAGGAGATTCAGACGAACTAAAGAAAAAGAAGAAAAAAGTGTTTAAAAAATATAAAAAAAAAATATTGGCAGGAGTGAGCTTCGAACCAGGGACCTTAGGATTACGAGTCGGATGCGCTATGCAATGACCTATTTCATGCTCCATAGGCCCTGTGTATTAAGCAAAATGACGCTGCATCGAAACTACGTGCCATTTTCAACCAAGTTTTTCGACGTGATGCCGACGTCATATGAAAAAATGAAGGGCACATTAACGATAGCCCAAAGTCTCAGCTATAACATACTAAAATCTGGGGAAAATTCACCGAAGCATAAGTGAGCTAGTGCTCGAAAAAGATAGTAATGTCAATTTTCACTGCCAGAAAAACTGCTCTCCCATAGAGATAACACGTAAACTGGTCAAATTTTACAAGGATACTTTCAATCCATTTTTACGAGGTGATGACGTTATCCAATCAAAATGTTTTTATTACATTAATGAAAGAACATTTCGTAAGCTACAACATACTGAAATCTGGGTGAAAATTGGCGAAATTTAAGTGAGATACGCTCGAGTGAATTTGAAATTTGATGACGTCATTTTGAAAATTTACTTTTTTTACTTTATTAAGAAATTTGATATCTTTTCATCATTTTTTCAGTATCGCCAACCCATGAAATGACATGTACAACTCACCAGCTTTTAAAATATGTAAAGAAAATGGGGGGTCACCGTTCATCCTGACGAGTAAAATCAGATTTAAATTTGGCGGTTTTTTGGCATAGTTGCACTGTATATCGCCATTGACGCGCGCGCGGAATTTCAACTTTGACGGGCCCGTATGACGTCATATTGAGTCGGATTGACTTGAAATTTGATAGAAATATACCTTGGCATTTCAGACATGCGATGCGTGTGAAAAAACGGGAAATTTCTGTTGCATTTGAGCTGTGCGTGCGTATATATGCGCGCGCGTACGCGTCCGTCCGATTTTTTCAATTTTTCAAAAAATGCTCCAAATGGTCTGAAACGTGTGCAAAAAAAATTTGAGCTCGATTTGAGCATACAAATATTTCAACGCGCGCGTACGCGCACGTTTTAAGGCATAGATGAATTTTGAGAATATGAGTAGAATGCGCTTGACTTGAAATATATGTGACGTAAATTTCATTGAAAAACTCCATTCCATTAATGAGATATGATTGAAAATGTGTTTTCATATAATGACGTCATAGTGACGTCACGGTTGACTGATCACTATGATTTTACTTGCGCTGCCGTCTTTGCGATATGATACATATATGGTATAAGTTTGACATTGATAGGCAATGCACTTTCTGAGCTAACCTCTGCACAACTTTTGTCCAGAAATAAAGAAAGAAAGAAAGAAAGAAAGAAAGAAAGAAAGAATCCGTACAGATACAATAGGTGATCCGAGAGGATACTCGGATCACCTAATTACGACACTTACTTGTGCTGTAAAAGTCTGCATCTCCATATAGAGGAAATTAGATAGCATAAATCATTATAGGGAACACCAGCGTGGTCGCCCGCGGGCTCCGTGAACATACAGACACTACAAAAGTAGGCCCTACTCATATTCAGTGGCACTTTCACCAAATATCAAACAAGTTTTCGACTGAACATTGCAGTCACTTTCATTTCCCTTGCAAATGTCAGGATTTGCTAGGATACAAAACACGATTCCATCTTAACTTTTGTTTACTTCACACTCTAGATGAGTCAGATGGTATCGAATCTTCTTTTATTTTCCCCTAAGATTCCTCTAACGGCAAAAATGCAAAAGTCATGAAAGCACTAAGCCGAATGAGCCCTTAAAAGTTTTCCTCAACATTCTGAATGAACACGATTGTTCAGGGTAAAAGCTACGCAGCAAAATACAAATAAATGTCTGTATCGATCAGTATCATCAGAATACTGGCTTTTTTGTGTGTGATACCAATGTCTTTTTTTTTCTAATTGGAACAAACTTTGATGATTATCTTGATCAGGTACTGACAAAACAGTTCACTTTCGTAACAGCAACAATCCAACAACAAGAGACCTTTTTTTCTTTTCCTCTCTGAGAAATACATCAAATCATTCTAATTTTAACTATAGCCAGGTATAAACGGGTAACTTCACTGACCATGAGAAAGTCTAATGATCAGAGCTTCACCTTATCTCACGAAAGAAAAAACAAAACAAAAAAAACCTCATATGTCTACAAAAACTTCATTATTCGGCTTTTAGCAGGACATTTTCATTTTCATTTCATTTCATTTCATTTATTGTCCATAAAATGGAAACTCTTCATGAATTAAATGGCATACATAATTACACATACATAGAGCACACATTTCAAAATGAAACACAGAAGATAATGTAACAACACACATGTCATTAATTCATATATAAATATCACAAAAATCTTAATACTCAATAACAAAAAATACATCCACAACATGAAATATTGCACCTGCTTTATTCTAAATAAAACCCACATGTATAAGCCCATTGAATATGGAACAATGTATCCAACAGTTTGCCGTATACTGATCTTGTATGTGTGTTTATGTTTACAACCTTTCCTTATTAAATCAACATGGTAAGCTAGAATGCGATATTTTAAAAATGGAACTTTCGTGTTTACATGACACGTAAATGAAGAGAAAGTCATTATTCACATGAGTAATGAAACTTGTGCTACCGTTATTTACAAATGATAGACCATGCGTAATTCATATGTAGCTAATGAACGTATTATAAAGTGTATTTATTATAGGTAATGGAACATGTTTTATTCATGATATGGATGATACAACTTGTGATATTATCTATAAATAATAGAACACACTTAATTCATAATAATTATGTCAATGAAATTTACAATGTCATCATCAATATTTACACTGGAACATATTTAGTTATTAATTATTGTAATGTACTGTATAAGCCATGTACGTGTATGTACGTGTATGTGCGTGAAATTCTTATCTGAGGAACTACTCCCACTAAGCATCTGCTTTTCTCTAAGTTCCCCTACAAATTTGATTTTCAAATGTAGATATCCTACACCCTAGACTGACAAGTGTATTCTGCAATTTTAATCAGCATGTAAAGTTCATTCTTATACAAGGAATGTTCATATCATTGTTACTATTGTTTGATACTGTACATGAATATTACAAACACGTAATTTGTGGAAAACTTAAATTACGTGGAAAATTTGCAATAAGTATGTAAAGTTCATTCTTATACAAGGAATGTTCATATCATTCTTACTATTGTTTGATATGTAGATGAATATTACAAACACGTAATTTGTGGAAAACATGAAAATAGATGAAGTTTTCACAGTATGATGTTAGATATTTCGGTCAAGTGGTACTTATACGAAACAAAGGTTTGTGAGAATGTCTCGAGAAGTACGAGAACAGTTCGCGGACTGGTCGAAAATGATCGGACGAACTTCTCTGCTTTCGCTAGACATATCCGAGGCATTTTCCAAATTGTCGGGATCTGTTTAGAGCTTCACGAAAATTTTGAGAACATCACGCACGTCTGGAGTAGATCGAACACATTGCAACGAATCTTTAGATACATTTTCTAGAACAAATCACGAGCAAAGTTAATCACTTCCCGGAATGCCTGTAACGTGCTCAAGAAATTTCGATTGAAAAAAAAATCGACAAAGATAAAAACGACGCCTGCAAACAATTGACGACGTCTCATGACCCGCCCACTGTAGTTTGGCGATCTCTTGCAGCCTAGAATACACAAATGTTGGGCTTTGCCATTTTTACATTCCTATCCTTCGCAAATCTATCGCGTACCCCGTGAAAACACCACCGAAGGTCGACAACGTGTCACATGCACCCGATCTCTACAAACAACTATAGTGTGAGATATAAAATGGCTGCACTGTTGCTGGACATCAGATATCTGAAATCTGTTTTCACCTTACTTGTATTCCTAGTGATCGTGTTCATGGCTGTCTTCACTGGAACTGACAATAATCTTACTCAGCTGCCGTTTAAACGTAAGTTCTCATGCTATGATAATACGTGAACTGTGTATGTGTGTACCCGAGTATAATACGTTTATTTACTTGGAGTGCAGCTACTATGAAAATGACACAACCCGTCCTTGCGAAGACCTGATAAATTCATCAAAAACCATTATCAATGCAATCGTGACATTTCTATCATGTATATCAATGCAATCGTGACATTTCTATCATGTAGTTTGCAAAACTAAAAGCTATCCAATGATAGGTTTTATGTAACAATTTTCTCTTTGTTTCCAATCTTCATGGGAAAATGTATAACAGCCCGCAACCAGAGGAGTGCAGTTTTTGAGAAATCGGCTGCGAAGTATACGCTGTGCATTCAAATGCACAGAGGATACGCAAAAAGTAAATTCGGGGGAAAATGAAGGTTTCCTTTTTTAAGAGATTGAAGAAAATACTTGTACAAAAAAGCACGTTATGTTACGTTGTAAAGACACTTTCTAGAATTTTGAGTTACATTAAATGCAGTACTCTAAATGTAACAATCATGTCACCTTTTTTCTTTTTGGACTTTCTGCAACGATATCTTTAAAAGTGACGAATTGATCAAAATGCAATTTAAGGGTATGAGACTATGACTCATTACGTACATCCTGTGAAAAATTTCGTTCGATTTGCTTCGGTGGTCACTTAGAAATGGAGATCTTTGTTAATCATATCAAAAGTCCCTTCCCTCCGCGTTGGAGACGCGTTGTCCATGAATTGTGTTCGAGCTTTACAAATACCAAGATGTTTATTGTGTTCTCTCACAAAAATCCTTTTTGAAAAAGAGACTGCTTGTTCCCTTTCATTTTCAACCAAAGAAATGAAAGAATGAATGACATAAAAGAGAATGCAGATTTTTTTTTTTTTTTTAGTTTTGAAAGCATTATTAAAGTGTGAAAACAAATGATTAAAGGAAGATATGAAATCATTAACTCATTGAAGATTGCATTGAAGTTTTCCACTTTTGCTTTCTGTTTTCTCCTTTCTTTTTCTTTTTTTCTATCAAGATGATTATTACAGCATTATTTGCATATTCACAAATGTGTATGCTCACATATTGGTTTAATGCTGTGCACAAAATTCGAATTTATTTGCTGGCTTTATGTCAGTTGTGAGCAAAATATTTTTATTCATATGGATGCCAAGAGCATCCAAGTGCTAAACTTGGGAGAATTGGACCCATGACATGCGATTACGAAAATCCAGATTTTTCCATGACTACTGAACCATATTGAATGGAGTTCTCTGCAATTTGTAGGTAACAATTTTATTTTCATACCCTGAAAAAGCAATTAGATTGCTTGTTTTGAAAGTTATCAATGTAAAAAGTCTTGTTGTCTTTTTTTTTTGGGGGGGGGGGGACACATCACTGTTTGCAAAGTTATGTAGGAGTAAAGAAATGTATTGATCGTCGCATTTCCGAATCTTGCAATAATGTTCATATACTGATATTCTCTACGTCAGAAGGTCATCTGGAATATTCAACGATGACAGAGAAAAACATTACTGCTTCACAACAGAAACGATACTCTCTTCATTTCATTTTTTTTAGAACCACTGAAAAACATCACATACGACATCTGGACTCGATTAAACGAGAACGCATCGCTTACAATGAGGTAAATATTGTCGGAAGACATTGTCTTAATTGTTTAAGTTTGTGGCATTATCATGCTACGATGGAGCCGCTGAGCAAGGAGGGTTGAGGCTGACGCTTTGTTAGACAGATAAAAGGACATAGAAAAAAGAAGAGAGAGAGAGGGAAAACTTAGTGTAATTTGCGGAGCATATGAATATAAGATGTTATCTACATCTTACTTTATACCTGTCAAACCAGATAGTTAGATGCGTTAAACTTGTCAGAATAAAGGATTTGAAATAAAAGCGACATATAAGCAAACACAGACAGATTGACGGAAGAGGTTGACTCTGTGAATTCAGTAAGACGCAAGTATTAACCTGAAAGGTGTGCCCGGGCGTATATATATATATATATATATATATATATATCATCTTGAATAACTCTGCCTTTATTCAGATTCCTTTGAAATGGTGACAACACAAAGAGGCAGTGGTGATTCTCTTTGAAACGTTTATACTTCCTCTTAGACTGAAATATAAGACTGAAATCTAAGAGAATATAATATGGTGTGGCTAACGCACTTATTCGGTTTTTGTCTATCTTTTTTATTAATGGTATCTTTATTCAACAAAGGCTGAAAAAGCGGAGGCTGAATTACAAGTGATTTTACAAAAGTGAAAAAATACACATACACAGTATACATAAATATACAAATGTAAAATTACAAAATTACAAAATCTACGTTTCTTTTTCATTTTTTAGAAATCAGCTCATAATAATCTCCTCCATGTTTTAGAGAATGAATAGCAGTCCTCAACCTTTTCTTTATTTTGAATGATCTATTCCTTCCAAACATGCATCATTTTCATCTGAATACAAGCTGTAATGAGAAGAGCATTAAGACTTCTCATTCCCGATTGGACTTCGTTCAGGTTGTACACAATAGCCCATTGAAAATGACAACAAGAATGTCTGAAAGGTCAAATTGACATAATAGTCCATGGGCCAAGACCCGAAAAATGGGTTGTTGGTACCATCTGAGGTGGCACAACCTTTTTGGTGTCATTTTGTTTGTCGGGCATAGATATGCTTATCAAGCTATGATAGCATTTCCAAATGAGTAGCTTAGTCATAATAAATGAATTTTTAACCAATTTGGTCTCGTATTTATATCCCTATACTTCTGAATCGAAACTAAACCGCTATACAAAGAAGAGCACTGCCTTCTGTATGTCCACAGGTGTTCTGTTGTAAACGCGGTGCGCTTAGTCTTTATTCAAGGCAGCGAAGGGAATATCCAAAGAGTTATGATGTCCACAGCTGTCACGCGGTGCGCTTAGTTCTTTATCTAGACCAATGTACCGTTATCATATCTAAAGTTCCTCATAAAAGGGATTATCTATACTGTTTTTATACTACCCTATCAACAAATACATCCGTTTTAAACAAAAATCACTCTGTTCATTTACGATATCATTCATTATAATGTATCGTAGTGTACTGGTACATTGTTTTTGCATTATCTTATATTGTTGGAGGGAAATAACGCGACATTGGCGTGGTATCAGCGTTTTCACCGTAGCGTTTTCACCGGAAAATGATAAATTATTTAAAAATACGGTAAAATTCACTAGGAATTGCTTTTGTTGTTGTTGTTGTTGTTGTTTTTAGATAAAAGGATATACACTGTATCATACGCTTTGGATATTCCCTTCGCTGTCTAGAATAAAGACTAAGCGCTGTGGACATCATAACCTTTGGATATTCCCTTCGCTGCCTTGAGTAAAGAATAAGCGCACCGCGTTTACAACAGAACACCTGTGAACATACCATAGAGCTGCATTTTACAGCTCTGTGGAACATACAGAAGGCAGTGCTCTTCTTTGTATGGCGGTTAGTTTCGATTCAGAAGTATAGGGATATAACAACGAGACCAAATTGGTTAAAAATTCATTTACTATGACTAAGCTACTCATTTGGGAATGCTATCATAGCTTGATAAGCATATCTATGCCCGACAAACAAACTGACACCAAAAAGGTTTTGCCACCTCAGATGGTACCAATATCTGGCCTGGCCCATGGACTATAAGAATTGTACACGCACATGACATAACGACGAACACGATATACATCGCGAGAGACGATTTGACTATTATTTGGACATATCTGGCGAGGAGATCAGATTAGACTGCTGCTCTTGGTCGTCGCGCTTATTATCAACCTTATCGAGCCTCTGTTGAAGTTTCCTCATCTCATGGAATGTGAGCGCACCGACAAGTGGCTTATTTCTCTTTCCTTGCTTTCTATATTGAGCCATATAGGGATTCGTAAACTTTTTGAGTGATGTCTTCAAGCTAGCCTCTTTGACAGCTTTCACGAGGATGGCCATGACAGTCCGTGAAAGATGATTTAGATGCAGCTCATGGTCGTCATTGTCTGACACTTCACTGTCGTATGCGACAATTGATTGCCCATGAACTCGGCAATGTACTCCACAACTCGATCTAGTCGATCTGGATGATTTTGATCAGGGATATCGGCGATTAATTACCGAAGGATATCACTTTTAACCTCAGTCTCGAAAATTTTGGAAAGGCTTGTTTTATAACCGGACTTTTAAATTTTAGATTTTTTGGTTAATTTCCAATTTGGATTCAGGAAACGGCATAGCACGACTCACGCTTTATTGACCAAGAGTGACAATCTAGATGCTTTTAATAAAAAAAAAGTTCTTCCCACACTATCGATGTTTTTCTCGATTTTTCGAAGGCGTTTGATACTTTTGACTATTATATTTGCTTTATAAGTTAAGCCATTATGGCATCCGTGGGAGGGCTTTATAGTGGTTTAAAGGCTACCTTGCAAACAGAAAACTTTTTTTTTTTTACATAAATGGCTGTGAGCCAAGTATGAAGTATATTTCTTGTTGTGTCCCCAGGGTTCTCTTCTTACCCACTTTTATTCATCTTGTACATCAACGATCTCCAAAATTCGTCACAGATTCTTTCCTTTATTTGTTTCGCTTATGATACAAATTTATTTCTGTCGCACCGCGCACAGCAATCCTACAACGCTTACTAGTATGTTGACTAACGAATTGAAATTTGTTCATCCTGGATTTATGCTAACAAGTCATCATTAAAATTCAGTGATGACTTATATCATCAAGTCAGGAATTACAAAGGAAAAACATGTTTTACTATGGGCGATTTCAATGTTAATCTTTTGCATTGTGAAGATAATTCTGTTCATGATTTTCCAGATTTGATGTCCTCTCCTTCTTTCCTCCCATTTATTACTAAACCGACTAGACATACCACTCATTCCTTCACTTTCATTGATGATATATTTTCTAACTGTTTATCACCTTGTGAAACTGGTATTATAATATCTGATATCAGTGATCATTTTCCCATTTATCTAGAATGTTCTGACTCTTTTGGTCGATTTTTCAAATAAGTGTTTGAATAAGAATCATTTTAAAAGTTTAGATATTTTTTTTGTTTAAAGCCAAACTAGCGTCTGCAGATTGGAGTGACGTTTCTAATGAAGATGCAGTGAATAATTCTTTTCATAATTTTTTAGATTTGTTCAATACTTTATATGATGATTCAGTTATTTTGAAGAAAAAGAATGATTATACAAAAGTCCCTAAGCAGCCACGGTTAAAATTTAAGTCCTTGTTGAAATGTGTGAATTTAAGAAAAAAAAAAAGGTTGTTTTATGAGTATAAAAAGAATCCTAGTGATTCTAATAAGAGTTCTTATGTTGAATATAAGAATATTTTGTTAAGTGTTTTACGTTTTAAAAAAAGAGAATGTTTCATCAAGCAATTTGATAAATGTTATAAGAATATTAAAGCAACATGGAGAGTGATTAATAATGTTTTTAATAAGGGGAATTCCCAGATTATTAAGGAAATGAAAATAGGTGATGAAATTGAAAAAAAATAATCAAATTCTAGCTGAGGAATTTAATAATTATTTTGTAAATATAGGTTCTGATTTGGCGAAAGAAATTGATCCCCCTCCAAAGCCATTTCATACTTTTCTCCATAATTCCATTTCTGATTCGTTATTCTTGACCCCCACAAATGACCAGGAAGTTTTGAATATAATAAACAATTAAAAAATAAAGGTAGTTTTGGTTTTGATATTTCGAATAATATATTAAAAGATGTTGCTTTGGAAATAATTCACCCTTTGGTATATATTTTTAATTTGTCAATTGACAGTGATTATATATATAAATATTTTTAAAAAGGGGATCCTTAGATTTTCTCAAATTATAGGCGAATATGTTTACTTAGATCTTTTTCCACAATACTTGAAAAAATCATTTATAAAAGAACAGTTAATTTCATCAAAAAACAAAATATATTTCTTAAAACTCAATTTGGTTTTCGTGAAAAACACTCAACTTCACATGCTATGTTATATTTCATTAAAAAAAAATGCTTCTGCAATGGATAATCATGAACATACTGTGGGTGTGCTTCTGGACCTCTCCAAGGCCTTAGACACGATTGACCACGAAATTCATCTCTTCAACTTGAATCATTATGGTATACGTGGGAAGGCCTTGGAGTGGTTCAAAAGTTATCTGTCTGGTAGGTAGCAATATGTTTATTTCAATAATAATGAGTCGTATTCAAAAAGTATCTCATGCGGTGTTCCTCAAGGATCTTTATTAGGGCCCCTTCTTTTCCTTTGTTATATCAATGACAAAACATATTCTTCTAAACTTTTGACTTTTATTTTATTTGCTAATGATTCGACTGTTTTGTTTTCTCATAAAGACCCCAAAATACTTTTTGAAACTGTTAATAAAGAATTGTGTTTTTTAAACAATTGGATTCAAGCGAACAAATTATCATTGAATATACAAAAAACTCATTACATGTTATTTATTAACTCTTCAGAAACTTTTTCTGGACAAATCGTTTTTAATAAAACACTTACACGTCGTGTACATTCAACAAAAGTTTGGGGGCTTTTTATTGTGGATCATTTGAATTGGAACACTCATCTTATTTATTTGAATTAATTGATTTCAAGAAATGAAGCTTTTATTTATAGATTAAAGCAATTAAGATATTATTGATGTTATATTCAACTATGATTTTGTCATATTTAAATTATGGAATATTAGCGAATATTGATAAGTTATTGTTTGCTCAAAAAAAAATTTAAGATGTATTTATGAATGTAATTTATACACACATACTGATCCGTTTTTCTTAGATGGTAAAATCTTAAAAATAGATGATCTGTGTTTAATGAACTTGGGAATTTTGATGTATAATTTGAATAATTGTGTTTTTCCTGAAGTTTTGGAGTTTCTATTTAAGAAAAATAAAGAAATACATAGATATCCAACACGACAGAGTGATATGTTTCACATACCGCAAACTAGATTACGAATATTACAGAATACTTTTAATTACAATGGCCCCAAATTCTGGAATTCTTCAGATAGTGAAATACGACGAACTCCCGGCTGGTATTCATTCAAACGTAAGCTTAAAGATAAACTTCTTTTGCAATACTCTGGTGATAATATGAATTAATATGATTTAGCAGATAATTTGGAATGATTGATACTGATATAGATTATTCGGCATGATCTTTTCTTCATTATTCTTTCCTCTTGCAGCTGCAGGTACCGTCATTTATACTGTCTCTATGACGATCTAGTTGCTGATTTCTCCTCTTGCTCTTTCTCATTCTCTTCTCCTTGTTACGTGTGTGCGAGTGAGTGCACGCACGCTTGTCCAGGTGTACTTGGGTGCGTGTAGAGTGTGTGTGTGAGTGTAACAGCCTGTGTTGATTATTTTTTTTTTTTCGGGGAACCTACTACTACAAGCATCTGCTTCTTTGTAGGTTCCCTAAACACACAGTTCTATTTATTCGTCATGAATGTACCCTTGAGAATAATTTCAATTGATTTTGGGCTATGTAAATGCTTTTTGTATATATACTGAACATATAACTTATAATTCATGTGTCACTGTACATTGTCATTGATTGATGTTGTAAACACAACACTGTATGATATATGTGGAAACCTAATAAATGAAATGATATGAAAGTATTGTTAAATTTACAAAATGTGGACAATAGTTATAATAACAATGTTTCTAGACTTAATTTGTCTACAGTTATGGTTTATCATAAGAAAAACTGTGATAATTATGTCCTAATATTTAAGGCTTTATTGCGAAATATTTACAGGGTAGGATGTTTTGTGATACAACTGACCTACACATATGCATCAAATGTGATACTTGAACATTCTTTAAATCACTGCTCCCAATGATAAACTGTACCTTTAAGCGGAGTGGTTTTTCAAATATCGTTGATATGACACGTCTAAGAAAGCTTGTTATTAACACAAACACCTAAAATCTTCATGGAAGAAACTTCCTCTAACCCATAGGCGCGCAAAGCAATGTTGCCTGGAAGTCTAAAAAATTGCTGAAAAGCATTGATTTTGGTCTCCAATGCCTTTTTTTTGCCAAATCCTTAATTCCTTATCTACTGTTCTTATCAAGATAGTAGGATCATAATAGAAAAATTTGGAGTTATCCGCAAATAATTATAAATGGGAGTTTGTCTGAGGACTGCAAAAATCATTGATATTGATCATGAATAGCAATGGGCCGAGCAAACGTCCTCTTGAAACACCGCAGTTATTGTCATTGGGAATCAAAGCCGCCGACGTGTTAATATTGGGATCTGATATAGATAGTAATGGTAAGTATTAAACTCGAGAACCCCTGCAAGGCTTTTCCACGTTTGCCGTAATGGGATGATTTGGAGAGATCAAAATGTATTGTGGTGAATCATGGCAAATCCTTGGAGTCCATGGATATGCCTATTATTTGTGAACATGTATCGAGTGCATGTGTATAACTTTCTCAACAAAGGTAGCGCGTGCGTTGTGTTGTGATTTTCTCTTAATCCAAATCGGAAATTTGAAAATATATCGCTAAAAAAATGAGAATCGCAGTTCGGGTATGTATTATTGATCAGAAACATTGCCAAAAATTTTATCCGTCAGAGTAGCTGATCGGTCGACAGCACGGGTAGGCTTGAAAATTAGCGGGAAAAAAATAAAGAGGCATTGTAGTGTTTCTACTAATTCTTGTAAGGTATGTTAAGAATCACATTTCAAATTAAACGTATCCATTTATAATACATCTTTAGATGATAGGGTTTTGCACTACTGAAATTATGTATACTCCTAAAACTAATTTGAATTCGATCGAGGGCGTCTGTAAATCAAATCCAATTATTTCATTTTGGATTTACCATTTCAACAAAAAAGAGTTTGAATACATCAGTCATGACATTCAGCTCATCGTGAAGACATTTCTGTTTCTGTACATTAACTCAAAGCTGGGTGCACACAGAAAAATAAGTGACTAATATAGGATTTTACCATGTTTCTACGGATTTCTCATGTCAAACGCAACATTGACTACGTACGTTCAGGTGGGCTAACAGAAAAGTTTCATCGATACTATTCATTCAAGTTGCCGCATGATGGGCTCGTCACATGATCATTTCGAGTCAAGATTGTATTCAAAACCTTTTGCCGCGATATCATATCTTTCAATGTAATGTTATATCATTCATAGGGACTTAAGATTTTGCTTGCCTCATCGGATTCAGAAGAGTGTCTGACTGTATTATCAAACAAGAGACCCGCGGGTCTAGCGCTCACCTGAGTATCGCAAGTTCGCCTTTCACGCAGTCACTAATCTAAATTATTCACAGCTCTACCGAAATTTGACGAGGCATTCTCAAGTGGAAGATGAAAATGTACAATAAGGGCCCAATTTTTTCAAGATTCCTTAATTTGGGGGAATTGGGGCCCCCTGGGGCCCTCTGGGTGGGGCATGGTGCCCAGTTTGATAAATTGAGATCCTGACCACCTAGGGATGCTACCTGCCAAGTTTGACAAAAATCCATCATGAGGTTTTCAGGAAGAAGATGAAAATGTACAATTCAGGCCCCCATTTGGACCCTTCCAACCACCCCCCCCCCCTACCCCCAAGAGGGGCACCCCTGGATCTCCTATGAACAAACTTGAAACTACAGTCATTAATGTACTCACTCATAGTATTATCTCAGCTCTATAACTTCTGATTCTAGAGAAGATTTTTAAAGATTCCTTCATTTGGGGGGTTTGGGCCCCCTGGGGGCCCCCTGGGCGGGGCATGGTGCCCATTTTAACAAATTGAGATCCTAACCCCCTAGGGATGCTACCTGCCAAGTTTGGTGAAAATGGGTCATGGGGTTCTCAAGAAGAAGATAAAAATGTACAATTTAGGCCCCATTAGGACCCCTCCTCACCCCCCCCCCCCCCCCTGGGTCCCAAAGGGGGCACCCCTGATTCTGCCATGAACAAACTTGAAACTACAGTCATCAATGTGCTAACTCATAGTATTAACCTCGCTCTATCACTTCTGGTTCTAGAGAAGAAGATTTTTGCGGATTCCTTAATTTTGGGGGGTTTGGGCCCCCTGGGGGCCCCCTGGGTGGGTCATGGTGCCCATTTTAACAAATGGAGTTCCTAACCCCCTAGGGATGCTACCTGCCAAGTTTGGTGAAAATGGGTCATGGAGTTCTCAAGAAGAAGATGAAAATGTACAATTTAGGCCCCATTAGAACCCTTCCCCACCCCCCTCCCCTGGGTCCCAAGGGGGGCACCCCTGATTCTGCCATGAACAAACTTGAAACTACAGTCATCAATGTACTAACTCATAGTATTAACTTAGCTCTATCACTTCTGGTTCTAGAGAAGAAGATTTTTACAGATTCCTTAATTTTGGGGGGTTTGGGCCCCCCTGGGGGCCCCCTGGGTGGGGCATGGTGCCCATTTTAACAAATTGAGTTCCTAACCCCCTAGGGATGCTACCTGCCAAGTTTGATGAAAATCGGTCATGGGGTTTTCAAGAAGAAGATGAAAATGTAAAAAGTTTACGCACGACGCACGACGGACGACGGACGACGGACGACGGACGACGGACGACGGACGACGGACGACGCACGACGCACGACGCACGACGGACGCCGGACGAAGGGCGATCGCAATAGCTCACTTGAGCCTTTGGCTCAGGTGAGCTAAAAATGCATCACTATTCAAAGAGTTAAAAGCAAATATCACATTAGCCGTGGCCGGATTGATATTAACAAACACGGGAGTAGGATGTACTTCCCGCGAACAGGGGACAGCAGGAATGTGGGAACGTGTCGACCTTGAAGAGGGGAAAACGAAATGCGCATTGCACGCAAACGTGAAATAGACACCAAACACGGGAGCTATAATTTTATGCACGCAGGTGAGTCGGAATCAAAGACGATACGGTTTGTGCACAGGGCCATGACCATCGTCTGCGCTGAAAGCAATGCAAAACATGATAATATACGTGTGGTAACAGCGTGAAAAATCAAACAGACTGCATTTGGGTGAGCTCCCTGATTTCCATCAACATTATAAAGTACCAAGATATAGCAATAGGCATGCAAGTTCAAATCAACCAAGTCATGGTATAAATAGGGTTACGGTCAGAAATGGGAGAGAAAAAATGCATTCAGACGGAGAAAAAAGAAGGTGAAGTTAAGTTGAAATCGAAGTTTTATTTTTCCCTCTCTCTTTCCCTCTCTTTAAGTGTATTCTATCGTACATAAAATTTCAAGTGGGAGCCCAGCCGTAGAGAGACAATTGGCCTCTGCTGGCTCTTCCAATTTCTCTCTAAGAAGTTTCTTTGCTAACTTTTTTTTTCTCACTCTAACACATCATTGTGTTGGTTTTTTTGTGCATGTATACTGTTATCTAATGTAATGTTATCATTGTCACTTTGTTCTTTGCTTTATAATGGTAATTTGGAAATAAACGACTTTTTAAAATGATTTTCATGAGCTAGTCAACATGCTACACACGATTGAATGGGATATAGATGCTTGCTTAATTCGATTTTAATATGCGTGTTGTACAATCTTACGGTGAAAAGATAAACAACTACTTACATCAGTTTGACACAAGTAAGCGTGTAGTGGAACATAATTATGTTGAGATATTGATATTGAGATATTGATATTGAGATATCATTAAATAAGCCTATGTTAGTATTATTCAGGATATATCGATGTATGGATGGTCCATCGGTTAGATATATCAATGCACTGAAAATATCAAACACTATCAGAGAAAGAAACAAGAAAAACGAAATCTCATGAAGTTTACATTCACAATGAGCGTTCTACTGGTTGATGACTATTATTATTGTCCCTTCCCAAATTTCAGAAAATGGATATAGAAGTTAATACTCCAACCCCATACTCACCATAACAACTCTTGATATTGAAATTAAAGTTTCGTATACTGTTTCAAGATTCAGAAGAAGTATGGACAAGGTAAATAGGAAACTTGTAAGTCCATCCAATTCGTTTGAAAAAAAGGATGTGGCGGAATATCCTCTATTTACATCAAGTTTGACAGCAGTGTAAGGATGAGGTTAGTTAATGAAGCAACAATTTCACCTTATTTTGTAGAATTAATAAACGAATGATTGATGCACATGCAAGATCTGCTGCTCATTCGAATGTATTGAGGAGTAACAAGGAGATTCAGATTCAGTGACTACTGATTGAGCACCTATGAAATAGAGCACACAATGAATGTCTGTCATACTGAGGTTCATAACTAAACTACTGAATGTCGAGGCGGTAGTAATGAAATAATTAGCCTCTCCCTTTTCCCTCCGAGCGCAATAGCGCTCGGTTGGCATGGTTCAGTTCATTTCTCTCGCTCTCATTTGCTCGCCCACAAACAGCAAGATGGCTTTAATTGTCAATGGCTTGGGGAAAGAATAGTACTGAAAATTTTAAGATTGACATTACAAAGTTGAACATGGCGCCCACAAGGGAATGGGCAAGACGCGGAGCGCAAAATCCATGATTCCTCATTCATTCGGCAACCTCTCCACTATGTTTTGATGATGAACAAAAGAATGCTATATTTTATCCGGGCCCACGGACGTGACGGACGAGGACAAAGCCGGAGAACGTGATGGAATTCAGCACGCATATACATGTATAATGTTGTTGTCACGTTGGGCGCACAAGGCACTAATTGCCATGAAAAACCTCTCCAATAGAGGTATGCATTTATATATAAATCAGAATAGTCGGTTTTTTGAAACAGGTCCTTTAAGCACCATATCTATTTGCGTGGGATTGACCCTGAAAAGGTAGCAGCCCGACATTTACTGTACGTTCATATGGCTCAGTAATGTCATCCCGTAGATGATATCGGGATATAAATACATCAAATTTAAATGATAAAGTATAGGTCAATAGGGCTATGTTTTGAACCTATGTATAGCGCGATACGCAGTTACTATCGATAAAATGCAATTCGAAATATCCCTTTACAAAAATTTACTCAGTCATTATAGAGAAAGCTTAGAAGTGTATACACATGAGGCTATTATTGACTTTTTACTAAAGAATTCAAGAATGCGCCGGACGTTTTCTTAGTGATAAGTACTACCGTTTGGAGAATTACACTTTTGCTGGAATGTAACAAAGAAGAAAGTCTGGCGATGCTATTACTTGTTACAATGTATGTGTGCTAAGAAAAATGTTACCGAGATAAACTCATCAATCCCATTAAACTACTCAAATGATGATAATCAATTGCTATTTATGGTGATAGAACAATGATAATGATAATAATACAAAGGGTAGCAAATTAAAAGTAATTACCCGTTCACCAAGTAGCAAAACTCGATCGTCGATTTATCCATATTATTTGCTCATAACAATGAATGTGTTGAACTATCGGACAATCAAGTACAATCTTTATGGCACATAAAGTTTAAAAGAAAGGCAATGGTGTATACATTACATGATTGGATGAAGGGTGGGCTGTTCCGTTCATTCTGTTAGTTATATGCCGTTTTTACTCCAATAATCACAATATTTCCTTTTTTTATATAAAACATGTGGGATGGATATGAAATGTCTCCGCTGACAAATGGCAAAACAAACCCTTCGGAAGTCAATAGCCGTTGGCGGCAGTTGTTGGCATTAATGATGGGCAGGGTCCAAGGGCGTTGGCTACTAGGACTAGTATCGGTTTCTCGCGATGAAGACCTGCAGATCAACTTTTGAAAGGAAATGTTTACAGCACTTATCTCATATATATATATATATATATATATATATATATATATATATATGTATAATATTCTTCAAAATTGGATGCTACAATGTACTATCTCTTAACTCTTTCTATGCCGCGTTCGCCCACCGGACTCCTGTCGACGGCTTTCCAAGTTCGCATATTCTACTCAAACGCACAAACTTGCCGAAACAGATCGATAAATCGCAAAATGGAATAGTAAAGTGAATGCATTTCTTGCGATTCCATTCCGATCATATTTTGCTGAATCTTTTAATGTGACTGACTATTAAGCACTGTTCCCTTGTACTAGATTTAAGAGTAAATAAAAAGTTTCTGCCAGTGTTTTGTATGTAAACGCCATGCCTCTATAGCTACTGGTCATTTGAATGAAAAACAACCATAGATTTGTCACACAACAATATTTACATCAAAACAAAGCTTGGCATTTTCTCTACAACTTTGCTCATTACGTGTCCAGTTTAACAAACATCTATAAAAAGATACAAAGATTTGAAAAAACAGAATGTTTTCCCAAATCATGACTATGTTGCTGTCTCAGAATAATGTGGCACAGCATACCTTGGTAAAATTAAGCACTTGAATAGACCCTAAACTTCAAAGCCTCGTTTCTTATCAAACACTTGATTAATCGAAACGTGGCAGACTCATATGGCATAATCCACCAATCACCTTATGATATCACTGGTAAAAATCCATTCATTCGGTTGTATTTCTTGCCTGCATGGCCGCTGAAAATGAAAATGAAATAAAATTAGCACAAGCCAGAGTAATAGAATGTGTAAAGCGATAGTCAGTGACATTAACTGCAACAATGGCGTGCAATGTCATGCCATGTCGCTTAGCTCTCAACAGAACAATTATAATCAAATTCAGTTGAAAACATCACCTAATAATTGTCAAAGTAATCAACACTGCAGCGAGGGGCTGATATCAACAATATTGCTCATTTCAAGAAAAACTGTGAGGCTGTTTGATTCCAATTAAAGATTTCGTGTTTAAACTTGCAAGAGGAGAGAAGGGTAAAATCTTTTATTTCCAGGTATTGAAGGTTTAACAAAAACATTCTAATAACTAGGTTTGAAAAGGATAATTCATTTTTACTTGTTTTTAAAAAGTAAAGATCCATTTCAACTTTTACTTGTTTCTCACCTTTTTCATATCAAGTAACTTTGTAATTCCTTCACTTCAAGATGCCAAAGACTATGTAAGATATAAAGGAGATGACTTCCACCTTGGAAGATACTCGTTTGATTTTCATTTGATTTGATTTGATTTGATTTGATATGATTTGACTATGTTTAAAAAGAGGTAACACATTTGTGACCCTGCACCTCAAAACAAACAAAAAGTCGCCAGACATGAATTTTTAGTTAAGACCATATTCTGAAAGAGCAGACTTTAAGCTTTAAAATGATGTATAACTCAAATCAAATGGACTCTCCTAACTTATCTAAATATTGGAAAGAAAGCACAAACCCAGGAAAAGTGTGAACTGAGAAAAGAGGCTCTGAAGTACAATGTCTATTCAAGCGCTTAATCTTTACAAAACCGTGCTGGATGTGCGATGAATGGGAGAAAAAATTAGGAAGTAAACCACCAGAGTAACAACAATGAAGGGATTATAAGATTAAATTGAAATTGAGCATGCCTCATTAACACATTCTGTCCATAATCAATGCCAACTTTCAAAGCAGTAGCATATCCTTTCAAAAGTTATTAGAGTTGAAAGTGAAGAGTGTGGACAAGGTTTTTCAGAAAAGAAAAAGGGATTCTAAAGACACACCTATAATCACACTATTCTAACAAAAATGTTCGAGATAAACTGCTAAAAAAAACACACTTTCCTGTCCGTTTTATGATACCAAATATTTTTTTTCATTTTTTTTCTTTCAGAAAATATGAAAAATTCAAGTTCGGCTAGGTTGACCCATTTCACTTATTTTCAGTCCTCACGCAAAATCAGTGTGTGCGACTTTATGTTCGTTTTGAGGTGCACGGTCACATTTAAATCATCACGTTGATTTATCTCTTGCTCATTGAATACAGACATCAAGTATCCCGAGCACGATTGTCTAGGCAGTCCGTTGTTCAAATTTTCCGACACGACATCCCGTTCGCAGAGATGCGACCGTCAGGTACTCAAGCGCGTATCCGGAAATATAACCAAACAGTAAGTGTGCCGGAAGTACAGTCCTGCTCTGTCGTCGGGAATGCTGGGGTGCTTCTGGGAAGCGCGTGTGGTGACGTCATTGACAGGGCGGATATCATTGTGCGTATGAATCTTGCCTACTTCGGTGGTGTCTACGCACGTGATGTGGGTTCAAAGGTTAACTTGATGACCTTTAACTCCGAACAATCCCGCGAACTTGCTGCATGTGTTAAAATGAATCATAACGTAACTGCCCAAAACTTCACTCCTGATTGTGAAAGACTCTTCCATAGAATTGCCCATCTAAATGGAAGCGTCCTGTGGTACATTAAACTGTTAACCAAGTCAAAAATCATGAATATCCGAGAGTCACTGTCGTTTCTTCGAGAATCCCTCAACATTCATCTGACATTTGCCTACAGCCCCAGAATAGCTGTGTTTCCCGCGAAAAGGTATGTATCTCATCTGTTTTCCATAAGAGGATTGGTTCAGTGACAACACCACGCATGCTAAACGGCGAACAAGAACTTGTGGGTCCATGTATTTTGCCCCAAAGGCCCAATGACACCTTTCCGGGTAAGCTACGCGGGCTTTATGCGAGGAGGGATTTTCCAGCACGCAGGAAAATTTTCTACGGGCGGACAAGGATATTGGCGTATTCCGTATTTGTGTCTTACCTGCTAGACGCACGCTACTTACCTGCTACTTGCGTGTATTCCGTGTGACCTGCGTGAGAGCTTCGAAACCAATCCGTTTTAAGTTATGAACGGCCTAGGGGCTGCGAAGTACCTGCGTTACAGCTGCGAAGTACCCTCGTATGGGTTGCCTGCGAGGTGCTGCCGCTAATTAAGGGCCTCCTACTGGCGTTCTTCGTGTACCTCTGCGGGCAAACCCCCGCAACTCACCTGGAACGAGTTTTGAGCATACTCAAGGCCTTGTCACACCGTGTCTGGGAAAGCATTAAAGGCCGTGTCACACCAGCCTTGCGTGCGACTTGCAAAGAACAATTTTGACTACCCGGAGGTCCCCGTAGATGATCCGCACATGACAGTACCTAGCATGTATCTCAAAAGTAGTCGCCAGGAGGTGCGCACGCATATTTCTTTACCCGCAACCGTGTTTAGGCCCTGTCACACCTTTCCGGGCAAGCTACTCGGGCTTGTTACGTGTAGGGATTTTCTAGCATACCGGACATTCCTGAGGGCGGAAAAGGATTTGTGCGAGTGAGCGCATGTGTCTTACTTGCTGGACGCGTTATACTTGCGAGTATACTGTGTGACCTTTGAACCAGTCGTGTGGGGGCTGACAACTCAGTGAAGGAATTCCTCTAATGGAATGGCTGAAATCTCACAGAATTTCATAATCTTGGCTGCATACGGGACTGCGAAGTACCTGCGTGGGAATTGCCTGGGAAGTACTGCCGCTAAGGGTCTCCTACTGGCGTTCTGCGTGGACCTCTACGGGTCATGCTCAAAAACTTGGTGCGGTTAAATCGGACTTACGTGAGCACCTCCGGGCAACTACGCGCTAGATACTGTCAGGTGCGGACCGACTGCGGAGAGCTCCGGGGAGTAAATTTGTTTCCCCGCAAGTCAACCCGCAGAAGTTCCCCCGTACGGTATGACAAGGCATGAATGAAAATTGCAAACATTCTTGTCCGGACCTCCCAGCAGTTGGCCCGCACCTGACAAAACATAGCGCGTATCTCGCACGCAGTTGCCCTGAGGTGCGCACGCAAGTCCGATTTACCCGCAGCTAAGTTTTGAGCAGAACACCTGTAGGAGGCCCGTACCTGCCGCAAGTCATAGGCAGTCGACGGCGCTTGAAGTACGGAAGTTGCCTGTAGATATATGTTTTGCGCCGGAAGCGCGTGTCTTCTGCATGACATTCTGTGGGACATCTACACTCATCATCGACACTAAGTGAACAAAGCCCACGAATTTGACATCAAGTGAAGTAGGCCCACGAGTTATACTGCCCATGAGTTCGATACTGGGCAAATAAAGCCCATGAGTTCGACACTACGCAAAAAATGCTCACGAGACCGGCACTGAGCAAACAAAGCCAAGCGTGGACTTGCTTTGCGTAGTGTCGGTCTCGTGGGTCTGGGTCTTATTTGACACAGTTCATAAGGACTCACCCCAAGTAAAATGCAAATATCACATCTGCCATATCAATTTCCTTCAGAGGAATTCCTTCACCGAGTTGTCAGCCCTCACTCGCCACTCATGCGCCTACAAGCAGGTCAAACGAAATGAACGTAAGTAGAATGTAAGTAGCAGCAGGTAAGATCGGCGCATGCGAAACTCGCCCAAATCATTGTCCGCCTGCAAAAATTGTCCTGTGTGTTCGAAAATCCCCACGTATCTTGCCCGGAAAGACGTGACAGGGCCAAAACTTGGTTGCGGGTAAAGAGGACTTGCGTGTCCAACTCAGGGTAACTACGGGTGAGATAAGTGCCAAGTACTGTCACGTGCGGAACATCTGCGGGGACCTCCGGGCAGCAAAAATTGTTCTTCTGAAAGGTGTCTGAAAGGCGTGACACGGAATTTAAAATATCACTAAAGGCTGTGTCACACCTTTCCGAGCAAGCCTTGCGAGCAACTTTCGAAGAACATTTTTTACTACCCGGAGGTCCCCGCACATGACACTACCTAGCACGTATCTCACCCGTAGTCGCCCGGAGGTGCGCACGCAAATCTTTTTACCCGCAACCATATTTAGGCCCTGTCACACCTTTCCGGGCAAGCTACGCGGGCTTGTTGCGTGTAGGGATTTTCCAGCATACCGGACTTTGGCGAGTCAGTGCATGTGCCAGGCGCGTGGGGGCGGACAACTCAGTGAAGGAAACCCTCTGAAGGAATGGCAGAAGTTCCACAGAATGTCATTTTCTTGGCTGCATACGGGGAATGCGAAGTACCTGCCTGGGAGTTGCCTGCGAGATGCTGCCGCTAAAATTGGGTGCTGTTAAATCGGACTTGCGTGCGCACTTCCGGGCGAGATATGCGCTAGGTACTGTCAGGTGCGGACCAACTACGGAGAGCTCCGGGTAGCAAATTTGTTTCCCGCAAGTCAAGTCGCAAAACTTCCCCAGATACGGTATGCCAAGACCTTGAGCATGTTCAAAACTTGTTCCGAGTGAGTCGTGGGGGTTCGCTCGCAGAGGTACACGCAGCACACCAGTAGGAGACCCGTACCGGCAGCACCTCGCAGGCAACTCCAACGCAGGTTCTTCTCGGTACCCGTAAGTTGCTCGTAACAGAAAACGGACCGGTTTCAAAGCTATCACGCAGGTCACACGGAAGACATGCAAGTAGAAGGTAAGTAGCACGCGTGTAGTAGGTAAGAAACAAGTGCGAAACTCGCAAAAACCAGCTGAAAATTCTTCTGCGTATGGGAAAATCCCTCCTCGTAACAAGACATCGGATTCATCGGAATAGTATTTTGTAGAATTATATACATCAATGAAACTTTCCTCAGCGGCCACCTGTGTTGCGACAAGGATTGTCGCCCCCGGCTCGGGGGCGACAATCTTTGACGGAGTTGGCATCAAAGATTGTCGCCCCGTCAAAGATTGTCGTCTGGCGACAATCTTTGATAAGGGCTGGCAGCAAAGATTGTCGCCCGCCCTCGAAGCACATTTTGCTGGGTAATATCGTTCTTGACATAGTCATTGAAATACCAACACATAACCTACATGGCTACATCCATGCAAACATGCCATGTAAAAAGTCATGGTGAGGTTTCAAGGAAGAATGTGTTTATTATGTCAGCGTATGTGTTTTGGCTGCGCGTGGAGAGGGATAAGTTGTTGCTGGCATAAACGTTATATTGATTTTATCATCAGCTTTGAGTTTGATGAGTTTGTTTGACGGATTTGTATATGCCATTCGGAGTGGTGCTTGCGTGCGGGCGGATGCTGCTTTTTTGCATACGGTCCATTATGTCTTATGTATCAACATTGGGAAGTCGTTTCATCAGGAAGGAAGGTGGTATCGGTTCGGGTGTGTGTGTGGGGGGGGGGGGGTTACATTTCGTTATTGCGAAGGTTCGTTATTCAAAAGGCTCTTTAGTTCGAAGGTTTGTTATTCCGAATTTCATTTTCGGATCAACGAATCTTCGGAATAACGCCACAAATCTTCGGATTAACGAACCCTTTTTCTTTTTCGGATTAACGAACCTCTAGGTATAGGGAACTGTGTGTTTGGGATAAATGAACCGTCGAAAAATGAACCTTCGGAATAACGAACCTTTGAAATATTGAACGAACAGCACCCGTGTGTGTGTATGTGTGTGGGTTTGTGTATGTATGTGGGTTGGTGAATGTGGGTGTGGGATGATTTAGGTTTTGGTTAATCGGGGGTTGGTGGGTTGGGGATTGGATTGAAGAAGGATAGTTATAATGGTATGACAGATTTTGCTAGGATTTAATATTTAGGATATATGTAGATTTGTTTCGGTTGGGGGGAGTTGATCGGGTTTTTTTAATGACTGATTTCATTCTAGATTTGTACAATGTATTTGTGTGTGTGTTTTTTGTATGTACTTGTATATGCCTCTGTAAGTAAGAAGGTGTTACATGATCCAAACCAATATATTCAAGGGATATAGGTTTGGTACATGTCAAAACTTTCTCGTGAAGAAATTGTTAGTAGGGTTGATTTATTATCGAGTTATCTATGTTGAAGTGAGATTATTTGTAGTATAAATTGACAAACGGATTTGTTTGTGTTTTGAATCGCATTTGTAAGGTTTTTGTTCATGTGACACACAGAATGGGTTGATTTATGAATGATTTGAATGAAATCAATTAATATCAAGGAAAAAACAAAAAAAAAGTGTTGAGGTGGTTTATTTGCATTATGAGGATTTGTTTGAGTGTTTGTTGGTGTTTGTTTACAATACGTATGTATTGGCGGTGTGCATTTAGGGAGGGTACCTCCCTCGTATGCCTTTTCTCTTGGTCTCTCTCTCCTAGCCCGCCTCACCGCTGAAATTGACACACCCATACTATTTTGAAATCAAAGCTGCTGTGAACGCTATAGATACAATGTGCGTGCTCATACACGTTGAAGGCATTTTCATTGCCACAGTAGTGCCTGCTGCTCAAAAAAGTTTGTTCGCACAAACATCAAAACACAAACACAAACAGACACATGTACGCATACAGGCACATGTATACACACAGACAAACAAACCACTACATATACAAGCACCACACATGAACAGTTTCTACATTATTGTATTATTATACTCAAAACACACACACACACACACACACAAACACACACACACACACGCACAGCTATACGCAAACGCATACACAAGTCACTTATTGTACGCACCTACAAATCATACACAGCACATACCATGCAGCCCCAACACACACACACACACACACACACACACACACACACACACACCCATACATACGCATAACTTACCAGTCATACCCATCCCACCAAAGCATAACACCGGAGCAACCACCCCTAGCCGGCCGGGGGCGACAATCTTTGACGGGCAATTTTTGTCGCAACATTTTTTTTGCTATCATAAATTGTCGCCATCGAGGCCAAAAATTGGGGACTGCACAAGCGTCAAAGATTGTCGCCAGACGACAATCTTTGACGCGGCGACAATCTTTGACGCCAACTTCGTCAAAGATTGTCGCCCCGAGCCGGGGGCGACAATCCTTGACGGGGGCGACAACCCTTGTCGCAACACACCTGTCTATAAAGGCTAACTGCTGTATACGGCCCATAGAACAATTTCCCTCGAAAGAAAAGCCATGATAAAGACCCTGTATATTGCGGCCGGCTGTCTATAACGGCCACCTTCTAGCCGTCTCCTTTGAGTGGCCGCATCAGATAGTTGTGACTGTATATACACATAGTAAATATACACATAGTGTATTAAACAATAATATTTGGACACCTTCAATAACGATGAATATTGAAAATGAATCACAGTGTATTGGGAAGTAAGTGCAAGACTCTCTCTGAATTGTATACTAAAAAACAATCGTTTTTTTTTCTTTTGGCAAAACAATACTGTGAAATATTGCAGCTGATTGACAAATTACACTTCATCGACGTATTAAAGTGCTCACCGTTCCATCGATATTTGGAGTAATATCTATCATAAAAATCATTGGCATACGTACTCGCTGGTGGGATTCGAAACCAAGACTTCCTGATCGGTAAGACGGGAGCCATATCCACACAATTACCAGGCTCATGGCCGATAGCCAGTGATGTTACTGATCCCTTCTAGCAGCGGGTACTTCATATTTATATAACCTAATTATTCTTGCGTCGAGTTCATCTTTTTTTTTTTCTGTCGTACCTGTATATCAACAGATTGGTTCTTGCCTATTGTTGAAAGTGGCAATCTGGTGACAAATCTACATGTTCTCCTTTTCTTATCACCAGGGCATTTGGTATTAAACGGCCATCTTCTGGTCTGGCTATGTACGCAGCAACGACACAGTTCTGTTCACGAATCACACTGTTCGGATTTTACCCTTTTAACGTCGATCCGACCAACCGAACATTGCAACACCACTATTACGATCCAGAGATAATGGATTATGTGAAAAATAGGCACGCAATGCCCGAAGAATACAAAAGACTGCTCCAACTTCAAGACGCAGGCGCTGTCCGCATTGTGAATGATTGCGCGGGGAGATGGGATCACCGCGTTTTAAGACCATGGACATGAAAGCCAGCATAATTGTTGTTTATAGTGTATACTATAGTCTTCTATTTGATGTTGATTTGGTGTTAAGGGTCAATAGTTCACCTCCCCGCTTTGACAGGAAGAATCTCCGGACGGACCCTTCCGGAAGTTATGGGTTTTGTTGCTCAGTTTTTTCAAGAGCCATAAGTGTAGGAGCCAGGGGGAAGGGGGCTCCAGATTCATCGTGAACTTCGTCAAAAACGTCACGAGAGTGTGAATGTACGATACCCGGTTCGATCATGGAAAGAAAGACTCAGGAGATGCACATATCTCCATCAACAAAGACCTCACGAAATCTAGAGCTCACTGCTTTGAAGGGCAAGGAAACGACATAGGTACATTTCGCACAAATCCGGGACATAAAACGGCAAAGTTTGTGTAAAAAGTGCGACTGGCGAGTAATTCACGATTGCCTAAGGGACTTCGATATCAAGAAGATCAACGGAAAAACTACCCGAACTTGCGTTAAGTTTTTGACGATTTTTACTTTTCTTCCTCAAAGAAATGTCATGGAAATAGAGATTTTGTCAGTATGGCAAAATCACTTGTATTTGTAGTCGGTCAAAATTCCAAACATTTAGGAATCAATTTCCAACAAAGTCTTACACGGACTCATCACATAAATTTACGTTGGATTCGCTCATTATACTGACGAAGAAAATGTCGAAACAATGAAGTTATGTACAACTTGATATCACCTGATATTGATTACATAATTATTGTATCATATAATACTTACACTGTGTTGCTGACTTAAAATATTTTCAAGCGGGAATTCGCGAACGCAATATTCAATGTATGCTTTTCTCTTTAAAGACGGTATTTACTTGTATTGTGTATTTTATCTTATTCTGTACCTCGCTTTACCAGAGAAAGTATACTGTTAGCTTTAGATAAGTAGTGTGCAGTATTAATGCTATAATTTTCGCGTTTGGTGTGCAGCTTTGTACCAGGTGTTACAAAAAAAAAATCCCACTTTTAGTCCTTAATAGTTCAAAAACTATATATCAGATAACACTGTCGTTGATATGAGTAATAGCTGAATAGTGTACAATTTAGTTGGAGGTGATTTGAATATGAGAGCATGAATCAGTTTCGTTAAATCCATAATTAATTCTGAAGTTAAGTTCCAAATTTTGGTCAAATTTGAACCCTCTGTATGAAATTGAACTTTACACAAGAACCAATGATGTGTGTGTGTGAGTATGTGCTTAAAATGACCCTGAACATTAGACATGAATACCACAAATACCACCTTTCCAGAGCTCTGCTGACCAGGGTTTTGGACTCTTGTTCCAAGGCACATGAATGTTTATTAATAATTCATGATGGATTGACCTGGGCACTCCTAGTCTGAATTCATGGTAATGGGTAAAATGCATGCACACAAAAAAGATATGCACATGTTGCCATGTGCTCGCATACACTACATTTCAGGATGAATAAAGACTAGCTATGATAGTGGAATTTCTCATGAATATGTTATAGATCACTCCAAACCTGGCCATTGTTCGGGGCCATTGTCAGGATGTTAATCACACACTCCCATACTCATCAATTGACCTCTGTGCAAAATCAAAATTTTGTACAGAGGGTTGAAAACAGAGCAAATTTTGAAACCTGACTTAGAAATAAATCTTGAATTTAATGAAACTGATTTATGCTATCATTTTTAAAATTACCTCCAACAAAATTGTACACTATTCAGCTATTGCTCTTATCAATGTCAGTTTTATCTGATATATAGTTTTTGAACTAATAAGGATCAAAAGTGGGAATTTTTTTAACACCTATACGTTTGTTTAAGCATGGCCCTTTGTATCTTTGTCTCACTTTGATCCCTATTCTGTTCATTACAGGCCTTCTCATTTTTATCTCAAAGGATATATAGTTTATGTTTGCAATACTTTTATCGCAATTCTTTATTCTTTTTGACTCAATGATTTTATGCCTATAAAACACTTTTACTAAGTTCTAAGTTCAATTATGTCTTATTTATGGTTGCTGCAATACTTGACATGATTCAATGTTTCCATTCGTGTTAGTGTTTGATGTGTTACTCATTGTCAATGATGCTAACACATTGTGTAATGTATTTGAATGTCCCAGGGCGCTGTTCTAGAGCAGGCCCCTTGCCTCTGAAGCAGAAAACATTATGCATTTTTTTAAAGAATACTGAATAAATATATGAATGCATAAATAGATAAATAAATCCTACACTGAAAAAAGCTGACATACATGTGCGATATTCGATTGTATTTTGAGTCATGTGGTCATCTAATACAACGTACTTAATATTAATCGCTTACTATTTGGGGAGTGGGCACATGTCACAACAGCGTTGACAACACTCCGCTACACCCACATTATTCATACAGATCTTACATTTAAGATTTTTTGCATCTCATGAAAGCCACATAATAGGGTGCACATCACGAGAACAACACCGCAGTCATACAGCTCACATACAGCCCACGAGTTATACAGCCCACAAGTCATACAGCCCACGAGTCATAGAGCCCACAAGTCATAGAGCACATTAGTTACACAGCCCATCAGTTCGACACTGAAGTGAACAAAGCTCACGAATTTGACATCAAGTGAAGTAGGCCCACGAGTTATACTGCCCATGAGTTCGATACTGGGCATTAATAAAGCCCATGAGTTCGACACGCGCAAAAAAAAAAAAAAAAATGCTCACGAGACCGACACTGCGCAAACAAAGCCAAACATGGACTTGCTTTGCGTAGTGTCGGTCCCGTGGGTCTGGGTCTTATTTGACCCAGTTCATAAGGGCTCACCCCAAGTAAAATACAAATAGCTCGCTTTTGCAATTTTTAAAGGAGTAACATACTTAGCAGCTGCCGTTGTGTTTGTCTCCATAATCAAGATTTGGGAGTATTATTGCGATATGTCATGCCTATACTATTTTCAAATGAGAAAATTTGAGTGAGTACCTTAAACGGGATAAAAGTCACACCAACTTACTAATTCGAGTAATTACATTTTCTATAATTATGTAAATCTACCTTAAGCTAGGATCCAAAATTATACCAAGGTATTTTGAGAATGATACTTGTCGAATATCTTTTCCATTAACATCGATGATAATCCATTACAATTTTTCAACTTCCCTTGAGAATTGAATAACACAAATATCACAATGTACATTGAGACTCACTTTTAGAAATACCCAACTATGCAAAAACACTTTGCAATTCTAGATTCAAAACAGACTCAATAGCATGTTTGTATCTGTGTGAAACATAGCTAACCGTATCGTAGGGATAAAAATGAACAGAACATTGATCCAAATGACTATGTCTTCAATGTAGAAAATGAATAAAAGAGGACCTAAATTTTACCATTGGGAACACCATAATCTTTTTGTGATTCGGTTGAGGTCGTTGAATTGAACGTTGATGCGACGTCCAGTTTAGTAACCTCTGAATCATGACAAACAATCAGCTGATACATCGATACCAGAAAGCTCGTCAAAGAGAACAATTGGATCTACGGTATCAAATGATTTTCGTATAGGTCCGCGAAAACAGGACCAATGACGGCGAAGGGAATATCCAAAGCTTATGATACAGTGTATACCCCTTTATTTAAAAAAAACCAACAACAACAAAAAAGCAATTCCTCGTGAATTTTACCGTATTTTTCAATTATTTATTATTTTCCGGTGAAAACTCTATGGTAAAAACGCCAATAAAACGACCGCGATCTATTGCTGTCCAACAATGAAAGATAATGCAAAAACAATGTACCGGTACACTACAATACATTATAATTAATAATATTGTAAATGAACAGAGTGATTTTTGTTTAAAACTGATGTATTTGTTGAGAGGGTAGTAAAAAAAACAAGATAGATAACCCCTTTTATTAGGAACTTTAGATATGATAACGGTACATTGTTCTAGATAAAGACTAAGCGCACCGCGTGACAGCTGTGGACATCATAACCTTTTCGATAATCCCTTCGTTGCCTTGAATAAAGACTTAGCGCACAGCGTTTACAACAGAACACCTGTGGACATACAGAAGACAGTTAACCAATCGTCAGTGACTTTATGGAAGACAGAAATTGTAGAGTGTTATTTTTTCTGAAGCCTGATTGAGCTTCAGACAGGATGTTGCTACATTTTAAATAATTTGACAGCTGAATTTGAACAAGCGTTTCTATAACCTTAGATACAGGTGGTATAGTATAGAAATGGGTCTATAATAATAGATGTTTTGTTACCCGATTTATAAATTGGAATTATCTTAGGTGTGTAATGATCATTGCAAAATATCAGACCAAAGGAATAATTATCCATCCCTCGTCAAGCAAATCGGGAAATATTATCAACACCTAAGTTATCTTCGAATTAACAATCCTCGTTTCATTTTCAGATGAACGAACCCTTGAAATATTGCCACACTGTCCGGTTTAACAGGCCCTTTTTCTCTTTCAGATTAACGAACATCTATGTACAGGAAAGCTTTGTGTCTGGGAATAAGGAGCCTTAAGTATTTCAGTTTCAGTTTCACGAACTTTCGGAATAACGAACATCACCCGCTGCCTGAGAAACTTCACCGGCGGTCATTCGATAGCCTAAGATTCCCTCACGAGTGATTCAATGTTTGCAGGATCAGAGCAGAATTGAACATTTCCTTTATCGTGTACCATCTTTGTTCAATGTAGGGACGTCGGAGTGTCGCCTGCATGAATGAACGCAACCAAGTATATCATGCTCATTCAAGTCAACACAAAAAGTTCAACATGAAGGAGAAATTCCTCACCGATACAGCAGCAGACACACATGCATGCACGGATCGTCTATGCTGCATTAACCTTTGCTTATATAGTTTATATAGCATGATATCGGCAACAACACGCATATTGATCAAAATCGTGGGTTAATGATTTTGTTAAGCCCTCGTCCCTCTTATTTCAATTATATTTCAGTATTGTACCTTCCACATGTCTGTTGAAAACACCTTGGTAATGTTTGTTTGTTTGTTTGTTTGTTTGTTTGTTTGTTTAAAGGGATGATCTGATAGCCAGTTTTTTTAGATGGTCTAGCTCTTATAGAATTTCACTTTAGAACCGGGCTGGTACGATTTCAGCAAACTTAAATCATACTGAAAGTTCTGTTAGCGACTTTCATTTTAAAATGCCTATGACATTCACATTTTGCAAAATTCCCGGTAGAGTTAATGTACACATAAACATTTGCACTTTTTGCCGGCCTTCCTTTGTTTTTTTAATCACATGGATCGTTCACGGCCTCCGCAGAAAGATTCTGGAGTTGCGATGATCAATGTGGAATTCAGATGTTCTGGCATCTGGGATAGAGATTTCATGATTCCCAACCTTAATGACACCTCGTAAGACATGTTTGGTGTGACAGATAACGCCTGACTGAGCAAATAATGTTCTTTTATCCGCCTTCTGTCAAAGATAATCAGTGGCGGATCCAGAGGGGGGGGGGGGGGGGGGGGCGAACCCCCGGGTGCGTGCCCCCTCTTTATTTTTTGTTAAAACAAAAGAAATAAAAAGAAAAATGGGGGGGGGGCATGTGCGCCTTCCTTTGATTTTGTAAAGGCTCTTTCCCTTTACGGAATTCCTGCATCCGCCCCTGATAATGCCTGACTGTGCAAATATCAATACATTTTGTACAGTGGCGTAACTGTAACAACAAAAAAAAAACTACAGGGGGGGGGGGGGGCAGGGACACGTATATCTTCCTCATATGCCCCCCCTCCATCCGCTGGTATAAAAAAAACTTACGAAAATGGTACAAATATGCAAGTGTGGTTAATAACTCCATTTAAGAATCGTGTATATTACATTTGAGACCATGTTGTTTACAATGTTTGGTTAAAGTCTTATCAAAACCCCTGCTCTCTCTCTCTCTCTCTCTCTCTCTCTCTCTTTCCTAATCCTATGTTATCTAAAGTAACGTTCATTCAGTTTTGATCAATCTTTTGGAAAAAAAAAAAAGCATAGTGAGGTAGGAGCATCACCAATATGATTATGTGCATGCGTTTAGACTAGTATGACAAGGAGGTTTGATGGGTCGTAAATGGTCACCTATTGATGTACAAAAGAATATGCATCTGTGCCTTTGGTGATTATGTTATAAGCCCAAGATGTGTTTTGAAACCTGTGCAGAAATATCGTTTTTTGTTCATTGTATAATAAAGCTTCTTTGCGAGCACTGTACTAAAAAATGGCGAAAAGTAATCTGCCTTCGTTTGAGACATGATTGTCCTATTCTCAATTTATACTTTCGAGTGTATATCAAAGGAAATAGTTTGACTCCATGAACCTCCTTGGTTTTGAAGATTTATAATGTATATCGTATTTTGGAAGATTATATGTTATCTTTGCCGTAACTTTAGACGTTTAATCACGCAGAAAACCATCATTTCGAGGATGGCTTCACTTTTTAAATGGAATTATTTTTATACAAAGATTTTTTGAATAAGTCACTGGTGTGGGAGGTCCATACCACAACATTTGATCACACACACACACACACACACACACACCAACAAACAATTAGGGGATGCTCTATACAAAGTGCAGATTTTGGACATCCTTCCCCCGCTTGGTCACTTGGTCACACCCCCTCGCTGGTCATACCTCCCCCAATCATGAACATGAACCGACACCCTTGACTACCAGTGGCGGATCGGGGATGGGGGCCCTTTAATTTCAAAAGCGAAAAAATATAGCTACAAAGGGCAGTTTTTGGACTGTAAAATGTCAAAATTTTCAAGCTCGCTCGTTCCGCTCGATCGCATTTAATTGTTAAGCAATTCTCCTGATGTTGCTGCCAGTAATTTGGCGTTTCACACCGTCATTCAATAATCAATGTATGGAAAACTGTTAACATGTAACAAGCATTGCGCCGACAAGAAAGATAAGAGTTTTTGCACCTGGAACTTATATTTTTCGAGGAGATATTTATTTTGAAAAAATGATAACACATGAATTCAATACACATGAAAAGAGCATGTTTTTTTTCAGGCGCTGGCTCGCTTTCGCTCGCTCGCACACACAAATTCGTATTTAAGATATGGCTGAAATTAATCTATGTACACATAAAAATGTCCAATGTCGGTATTATTTACCTGACTAGTTCAATTCAGAATTTTCTAGTAATGAACATTTTTTCAGCATATTACACGTTAATGCTCGCAGTCTTCAAAGAAATTATGAAAATATGTGATTATTGTTGTCTGCGATAAATATGAAGTTTTCAGTTATTGGTGTTACAGAAACATGGCTTAACAACAAATCTCCCCCTTTATATAACATTGATGGGTATTCTGTTGTCCGTTCTGATAGAAAATGCGGACGAGGGGGCGGAGTTGCCCTGTTCCTATCACACTCGTTATCGTTTAAAGTAAGACCTGATTTGATATATAATGGAAATGAAGTTGATTGTACGTGTGTTGAAATCAATATGTATAATAGAAGAAATATAATACTTTGTTTTGTATACAGGCCTCCTCATACAGATAGTAATTCATTTTTTGAAAATTTGTATGTTTTATTAGAGCTGATTAATCAAGAAAACAAAGATGTTTACTTGATGGGCGATTTCAATATTGATCTTTTGAATCATGAAAATAATGTTAAGAATAAGCTTTGCAATATTTTGCAAGCAATTTTTTGTAATATCACTATTGATAAGCCCTCGAGAATTACAGTTAACTCATCAACATTGATTGATAATATTTTTGCTAATATTGATACTGATTATTCGAAATCTGGTCTTTTGTATAGTGATATATCTGATCATTTACCTATATTTGTCATCTGTGACGACAAGCAATATTCCCATGTCAAGCAAACAGAAAGTAAGAAGAAGCGCAAATTAACATCAGAAAATATATCATTACTTAACGACGATTTAATCACGGAAACATGGGATGATGTATTACTTTGCGCAGACCCAAATATTACTTATGATGCGTTCTGGAATATATTTTTTTTCTTATTTTGACAAACATATCCCCACAATTAAAAGGAAAAGTAATAGAAAGATTAAAAATTCATGGATAACAAAAGGAATTTTCCGATCAATCAAGAAAAGAAATATGTTATATAAATAGAATCTACGGTATCTTAATAATGATAATGTTAATCGATATAAATTATATAGAAATGAATTAACATAAATTATAAGGCTTTTAGGATGTTTTATACAGAAGCCTTTCAAAATGCTACTGGAAAAATGTCAGTCACTTGGAAAGTTATTAACGATGTTATTGGTAAGCAAAAGAATGTGTCAACATTTCAAATTGTGTGTGACGGACAAACACCCTAGGGATGTAGCATGTTGTTTTAATGAATATTTTGTTAATATAGGTCCTAGTCAAGCTTCAAAAATAGATCCCACACAAACTGATTTCTCGCAGTATTTAGGTGCGTCAAATGATCATTCATTATTTTTTAAACCAACAGATTATAGTGAGATTCTTGACGTTGCGCACTCATTAAAATCAAATTATACAATTGGTCATGATGAAATGAGCACGTATCCTTTGAAACAGATTGTTGGTGGTATAATGACACCTTTAGTACATAATATTGTAACTTTTCACTCTCAACTGGTATATTTCCGCGTGCATGTAAAATTGCAAAAGTTATTCCAATACACAAAAAAGATGACTCCTCTCTTGTATCAAATTACCGTCCTATCTCTATCCTACCTAGTATTTCTAAGGTAATAAAAAGGCTTGTTAATACCAGACTGTGTGATTTTTTGACACAACATAGGCCTAATATACTTAACCAAGACCAGCATTGTTTCAGGAAATTTCATTCTACAGATATGGCACTAGCCCAATTATACGATAGAGTGTCGACTGCCTTAGCTGAACAAAAACATGTCATCGGTGTTTTCATGGACCTAAGCAAGGCATTCGACACTCTTGACCACACTATCCTCATACGTAAATTGCAGTGCTATGGAGTTCGTGGCATTCCACTTGAATGGTTCAAAGATTACTTGTCGAATGGAAAGCAATATGTATTATGAATCTGTTAACTCTGAAGTATTATACCTATACAATGTGGAGTCCCACAAGGATCCATATTGGGACCGCTATTATTTCTCGTATATGTAAATGATATTTCAAACTCATCTAAGTCACTGCAATATATTATGTTCGCCGATGACACCAATGTATTCTGTTCCAATCCTGATTTTCATTCGCTCCTAAGACCTCTCAATACTGAATTACCGAAATTATCTATACATGGTTTAAGAGTAATAGATTATCACTCAATTTGAAAAAGACAAATGTTATGTATTTTCATAATAAGAAGCATAAAAATGAAATGCAACATTTAAATATTATGGTGGATGGTATATTATTGAAACAAAAAGAAAGTATCAAATTCCTCGAAATTTATATAAATGAAAATATGAAATGGAACGTTCATGTGCAATATATCTTTGATTGTTGGTATACTTCATAAGTTAAGGTAGTATGTCCGTCAGAATACTTTATTTATGCTATATAATTCGTTAATATTATCGCACATTTCATATTGCAACATTGTAAGGGCAACTTCAAAAAGCCACATTGATAGTATATTACTTCTACAAAAGAAAGCTATACGTATATGCACCAACTCAGGTTATTCGCAGAATTAAAAACACTTAAGGTAAATGACATTAATTTTTTTTTTTGCAAAACTCACTCTTTATGTTTCACTTACATAATGGTCAGTTGCCATCTTCTTTTTTCTCACTATTTCAATTAAACAAGGACATACATTCTTATCCCACAAGACAATCTGATAAGTTTCATTTATATAATCCTAAAACAGTGATGGCTCTGAAATCTGTCAGACACATCGGACCCAATGTTTGGAATTCTCTACCTTCTGAAATCCGAAGTTTAAAGTCCATGTACTCTTTAAGGAAAGCTGTAAAAACAATGTTGTTTTCTGGAAAGCAGTAATTCCATTGTCATTGTTAATGTATTATACACGAAATTCTTTCGCAGAATTAATATCGACGCATTTAATTTATTACGTAATCATGTAACCAACCATGAACTGTATTAACTGTTCACCTGTACCTCGGTAAGAAAATATTTTGTCATGCCTTGCTAGTCAGTGATACAGGTGAACTTATATTACTTTTTATAAACCTTTAGTGAAAGCAGGCAGACCTCTCCTTTCCCTTTCTCCTTTCAACTATCCTATCTCTATGCAAGTCATCCCTCCCTCCTATTCTCCTTCCGATGTATATTATAATATTATGTTACGCTACGGGGGCTGCACGCAAATCAAGCCACGCTTATGCTGTAGCCCCACTGTATTATGCATTGTTGTATGTTTGTTGTACGTTTTGCTGTACATTGTTCAAAGGCAATGAAGAAAACAAATTCTGTGAATAACTTATATTTATGTATGTACATGAATGCGCACGTACAATGATGATACAGAAACCAATAAATCAAATCAAGTGAAGTAAATGATGATTCTGGATATATGGAATGACTTTAGAGGGTATTGTGACGGTAGCAATAAATTATCAGCAATGCCAGCAGTTATAGCCTGCAAGAAGAGATTAGAGCTATATTACACATCCTGGGTTATCAGAAAGATAACTTTCTCTTACATTATAAATATGTGTATTCTATAGAGCGCTTGATACGCTCTCTCGCGCATATAATCAAATTTCGTAGTAAAGAACATGATCATAATTAATAATTTATAATTAATGATATACTGGGAAATATATGTAGGTACATTTTAATGATAATAGTAATCATCATTATTATCAATCAATCAATCAGTCATTTATTTAATGAGCGCAGAAACTATGTTTATATAATTCTACTGCATTCCTATTCAACATTCCCTGAGTAAAACAATATTTCCATTCCATTTTCAAGAATTATTCAGAGTTACAAAATTATTTAAAAATCTACCAAAAGTATGCATGAAATCGCACGATGACCAACATAAATATAAAAAATCTCCCTACCGTGGGAGGGGGGAAACCCCCTCCCACACCCCCCCCCCCCCCCACCCGCTCGCTCCGTTCGCTCGGGCTCGGAATTCCTGGATACGCCCCTGACTATACGTACAGGAAAAGGAAGAATCCTATTCTTGGCAATGTTGCTCAATGACTGCGCTGTGGAATGGATCACATTCCGTTATGTATTGTGGTCCCCATTAAGTTTGCAGACTGACAGCGCACGCACAGTATACACACCCTCAAAATTACTTTCCACGAGGTGCCCCCCCCCCCCCAAATGTCTTGACCCACGGTACGCCACTGCACGCGGATCGTCTATATGTGGCATGCGTGGCAACCTATTGGCAACATTTTGAATAATCTTATTCATTATCGTTAGCTTATAATTTGCTAACCCCATGTCTGTAACCTCAATTTTCAAATTGTAGGGCATTATTATTGTAATTTTGGCGTGTCGGTTGAGAACACCTTGGAAGAGTTAGGGGAAAAGTGATGATCTGATACACCATTTTTTTTTTTAAATTCAAATCAGATGGTCTAAGTACTAGAATCATGTTATGGAATAGTATTTGTATGATTTTATCATATGGTTATGGTTGTTGTTGTTCATTTTCCATCTGTGAAGATGGCTGGATAGCCCATATTCAGCTACACTAAGCTGGTCTTCCATGGGGTCCAGTTAGATGTGGGGTGGGACCACTTCACCGGGTTAGACACCCTGCTCTTTGCGATGAATGAATGAAGCGGGATCTTTCACGTGCATGAGCTGTGACTCTCTCATACACGGGACCTCCATTTTATGTCCTATCCGAGGGACAGAGTGTTTTGCCTCTTGCTAGAGGGGACGGTATGTTTACACACAACATTGCTCAGTCCAGACTCGGGTTCGAACCCGGGCCGCGTGATCGTGAGGCAGACGCGCTACCGACTGAGCCAACTCACCGCCCGGTTGAACTGTACTGAAAGTTATTTTCAAACTTCTATTTTTAAAAACCCTTTTGCATTCACATTAAATGTTTTCCAAAATCCCTAAGTGGGCACGCGACTACCATGTACCACTATATACATTTGCCTATTTTTGCCAGTTTTCGTTTCCCTTCAACATCAATGATTCGCTAAATTCTTTCCGCAAAAAGGCAGGCAAAGATGAAAAATCAATGTAGAATTAAAAAATTATCCCCTGGATTATTGATTAGATTATTTCTAACGTCGCCACAAGGCATAATGTACATAAGAATGAAACCCAAATATGAATGTGGATTGAGTGAATGCTGTAATGTTAGTAAAACATATCAGTGAAAGTGTGAGGAAAGTCCGACAATCTGTCCAAACGTTATGAATTGTTACAGTTTTGATGCAGCTATCACTGGATGAGAAGACTACAACACTTTTTGACATCACGCATGGAAAACAATATAAAGAAAATATAAAGAAAATTAAACATATTTTACTATTCTAGCAAAATGAAAGCGCACTTGCGTAATCTCTCTAAGAAAGCAAGGAAAATATTGCCCTTTATATCAGTAACATGTCAAGGAAATGCGCGCCTTTAATGAAAACTTTTGTACACTTCTCCTAATATTTCGTCATATCATTTTCCATACGTGACATCACGGACTATAGTAGTCTTCTCATCCATCGTTGGATGGCTAGAAACTTTTAATGTTCGTAAATTTTACACGGATTGTCCGATTTCGTCATGCTCACTTCGGTCATGCAATGTTATGCATATTTACGTTTCATTCCCCTTTAACGATTATATAGGTATACAGAAATGTGTGTTTCGGAATAACGAACCTTAAGAAGAACGAACAACACCCTTTTGTCTTTTTTTCGTTTTTGCGATCCCATTAACTGTTAACATCCTCCGCGAAAATAGAAAGGCACAGTTTCTATGATCATAGTGAAATTTAGAAATGTCTACTTCGGGTTAGGTCTTTCATTATTTTCAACTTTACCACAATGCATAATGCTTGTTTCGTGTGACTGATAATGCCTGACTATGCAGACAATATAAATTGTTGTTCACAATAAAGCAAGCATAGTCATGATAGTCGTAATGACCAATATGAAATTCAGAAATTGCTGCCCTCGCGTCAGGGAGTTCATTATTTCCAACTTTACCACAATGCATAATGTATGTTGCGTGTGACTGATAATACCTGACTATGCAAATTACACCAAGAGAAAAACGATGGGAAATAAGGAGATGCGCAAAAAGAATGTTGAACAATCAAACCAAATCTAGCAAGCATGAAATAACTGAATGGATGCTATATGCCAACTTTACTTACTCATTCAAGTCAAGGCTGACGTTCTAAACCAACGGAGCAGCAAACACACACACACACACACACACACATGCACACACACACACACACACAGACGCACACACACAGACACACATGAACGAATCATACTATTCTTGTCAAGTTTGTGCAATTTTTTGCCATAATTAAGACAGATGTCATATTTTCAGAATGACACTACTTTTCATATAATTTATAAAACATACATTTTGAAATAGACAGTCACATATAAAATATTTCGATATGTCACTGTCAACAGAGTTTTGCAAAACTTATAAGCACAAAAGGTCTTAGAGTTTGCTCTAGAGCATTTAAGAATGATTATTATTTCCACATAACTTTGTTGAAATTTTTACAGCAAAATTTAGCTGAAAGGAAAGACTTGCAGCTGGTATATACACCTGATATATACAAGATACAGTATTGATGGTCTGGAAAAAAAAAATGATGACATTGCAGGAAAGCTTGGTCTGTCAAAGTCAAATTCATGATCAAAGAGGAATGAAAATGAGCAAACTAGATCCATGACCGCCAGTGCCTGTGATTTCGCTGAAATTGCAGCAAAATTTGATATAGAGCTGTATGGCGATGCTAGTGGAGATGTTGATTGTATGTGACAAAGTGAAATTTATCTCTTGTTTTGCTGTAATTACAACAATTTTCATCTCTGGGGCAAAGTCTGACTGACTAAAGGCTTGTTGCAACTTCTAAGAGGATGATTTATGTGCTTTAAGCCCTTTTGAAATCTTGAAATTGTATTTTTGCTAGAATGTAGGCTTTTTTTCTTTACTTGGGTGTGGTAATCTGTTGTAAGATCTTGAATGTTGAAAACAAAACATTGAAAATTGAAAACATTTATTTTTGAAATGTGCGGCGAGTATGCGACTCTAGAGGTTTTATCACTTGCATGCAGTACTATAACAAAAAAATAATAATTCTCGACTCTTACTCAACTGAAGAAAAATTCCCCTGTATAGTATCTTAATAACTACAAATTTGCTCTTACTGGCCTCCTTCAATGTCACTCTCTCACGAAAGTCTGAGCCCAACACGCTCAAACACTGGCTTCCCATATCATTGCATAACATTTTAAGTGTTTTAATGACTTACCAAATTATTCACAGATTAGCTCCTAGATTCTTCCATGATCTTATTTTTCTGTGTTCTATTGTTTGAAAAAGATACTCTTATCATCAATATCCTCGCGGTTTCATATAACGGGTCTCGAACTATACCACAAGAAATGGTGATCGAGCTCTTTCTTTAATTGTCCCGATTATATGGAATAAGTAGGTATATTATTGTAAAGTCCATGCATGGTTGGACAGTGGACTTACTACACATATGGACTATAAACACAGGTCTTTCTTTGATCCTGTCATCGCCGCCGCCATCTGATTGCATACACCCTAATGAGTACATTCAGATGTTTGGACAACGACGATTGTGTAATCATGCATCGTCACAGACAAAAGAACCGTTTCCCTCATCTTGGTCATAATGTAGGCTTGGGTGCCTTGTCTAGACTCAACTGCATTTGAATACACACCAGTGATCACTGGAAAGCTGCAAACCTCCGAACATGACAAATTCTGCGTAACAAAGTTGGTAGGCCTAATTGCTAAAATGGACACAAATGTATTGCTGCTTACTGGTGAGACAAACATGTCGTCTATATACCTTTACTGTCCATGTTTACTCTCATATAATGTGCGAAAACGAGGGAAAAAATCAGATTATAAATCACAACCAAAATGCCCTGCGTGTATTTCGCAAACGAAAGTGCAAGGAGCAATGATTTCCCAAGATACAGTACAACTGCACATGCCTTGTTTTTGATATAAGAGAGTTATTACCTTCTGTGCATGTAGTTTTTAGATTTCTCAAAGCGTCTTGTTTTTATCGAGGATTCAGGCTGGCTGTCGGTGGTGATGATGAGATCAAAGCACGAAATCATGTATAAAATGTTATTGTGACACTTTTGACAGAAATAGGTGCATGAATCAATGAACGAGCGATGAATGTCCATGCGTAGTTGATCCATCGTTGGACTTTGCCAACTTTACACTGGACATTCGTAAAGCCTTCGCGAATCGTTCGCGCGCTCAGTGAAGCGGCATCGACTATTATTATAAAATGGGTTCAAGAATGTAGCCAATAGGAAGCGCTGAAATGAGACACACCTCCTTCCTTTACTTCAGTACAATTGCACTGCCTGTAATCCTATGGTAGATTGCCGATCGTCTGTGCGTATGGCAAGCCATATTACTTTTTAAAAAGATTTTCTGATATCACGAATTCCCTTTCGTGATATCAAAAATTCGAATTTCTGATATCACAAATTCAATTTTTGATATCACAAATACCCATTGGTTTATCACGTAAAACCAATTTTTGATATCACGAAATCGAATTAGTGATATCACAAATTCAATTCGTGATATCACGAATTCAATTCGAGATATCACGAATTCACATTCTTGATATCAAGAAATACATTTTGTGATATCACTAATTCCAATTTGTGATATCATTAATTTACATGGAATTTCAGCATATATCTTTCGCAAAGAAATAATTTGATTTCGAGCATTAGTTTTGCGCTGAAATTCAACCGTAAATTCTAGCGTTTGTTGAGCGCAGAAATACACAGGGAATTCGAGCTTTAGTTCAGTGCAGAAAACCAACGGGAATTTGAGCGTTAGTTGAGCGCAGAAATACATACGGAATTCGAGCATTCATTTTGCGCTGAAATGCAGCTGTGAATTCGAGCATTAGTTTTGCGCTGAAATTCAACTGTCAATTCGAGCGTTAGTTGAGCGCAGAAATACACAGGGAATTCGAGCATTAGTTTTGCGCTGATATTCAGTTGTGAATTCGAGCGTTAGTTCAGCGCAGAAATACACAGGGAATTCGAGCATTAGTTTTGCGCTGAAATTCAACTGTGAATTCGAGCGTTAGTTGAGCGCAGAAATACACAGGGAATTCGAGCATTAGTTTTGCGCTGAAATCCAAATGTGAATTCGAGCGTTAGTTGAGCGCAGAAATACGCTGTGAATTCGAGCATTAGTTTAGCGCAGATATTCCTATGGAATTTCAGGTGTTATCTTTACATAGTATATAACGATAGTTACAAAAAAACCTAAATGAAGAGTTTTGGCAACTCGTCTTCATTTAAAGTGATTAGGAATTGGTTTTAAAAGAATCGATGAAAATAAATCGTTTAGCAACATATCTAAAATGCCATTATTTATATGTTGTCAATTACTTCAAAGTCATTATTATATTCTTTTTTCCTCCATTTCTCGCCACTGATTTGGCAGAGACTGGTTGACTTACAACTTTTGTTTGCGTTTCTCTTAATACTCTGTCATGTGAAAGATACTCTCTCCCGACCTCCCCCTGTTACTCCTCCGAGTTAATAAGAGAAGTTTCTCATTGCGCAGATTAACAAAATTGAAGTCCTTCGTACCACTGCTTTTTTCTTACTACAAATTCTAACTGTTTGTTTGCCATGCATACTGCTGCATAAACTCCTCATAAGATCTGGATATCTTCACTCTTCTTGATCTGGTCTGAAGACTTTTGGGCTTGTGCGTTCCAGTTTTGTTCTCCCCGGTTTTGGTTCTTGAAATAACTTGCCTAATGATTACACTTTAAATTATTTTACAAAATCATAAACATACTGGGGCAGGCAAACTGTACACCCAACACAATTGGTTTTAATGGATACACCCCTTTGTTCTGGGGGACTGATTTTGAGGAGTGAGAAAATGTCTTTAGGAGAAACACGTTGCTTTATGTGACCGCCAGCCGACACCAGTGGTGGACATTAAATTGGCAAGTTTACGACTCCCTCTCGCACCCCGCATGACTCACAATCTCTCTCTCTCTCTTATTCTCCGCTGCTGACATACACAGACCACAGGGTTGATTGCCCTCGGTCGATCCTCCGCAATACAAACACATGGTATATGCTTTTATAACACACATACACATACAACCACACATAATTATCATCGATTTGGTGGAAGAGTCTACTGTAAAGGGGATTACCACATGAAAAATGTATCATAATTAACAATAATGTAGTAATAGATGACAATTTGAGGACCAAAACGATGAATTAAATGTAAGCCCTAAGTGAACATAGTATCATTGAATTCATGATAACATGTTGCAAAACAATTGATTTGTATCAATAATTCATCGAATATACCTTGACGATCATTTAGGGAATGATGGATGTGTAAATCTCTCATATATAGTTATTGGTATTTTGAACATTGTTCTAAAAAAAAGTTAGCAGTAGTATACCTTCCATCTGAATATCAGCTCAAAAGTAATGTTCCATTTCCCTGTGTATTTCTGCGCTAAAAAAAACAACAACAAACAAAACCGCTCGAATTCACAGTTGAATTCAAGGGCAAAACTAACGCTCGAATTCCCTTTGTATTTCTGCGCTAAACTAATGCTCGAATTCACAGCGATTTTCTGCACTAAACTGACGCTCGAACTCCCTGTGTATTTCAGCGCTCAACTAACGCTCGAATTCACTTTGTATTTCTGCGCTAAACTAATGCTCGAATTCACAGCGATTTTCTGCACTGAACTAACGCTCGAAATCCCTGTGTATTTCTGCGCTCAACGAACGCTCGAATTCACAGTTGAATTTCAGCGCTAAACTAATGTTCGAATTCACTTTGTATTTCTGCGCTCAACTAACGCTCGAATTCACAGGGATTTACTGCACTGAACTAACGCTCGAAATCCCTGTGTATTTCTGCGCTCAACTAACGCTCGAATTCACTTCGTATTTCTGCGCTCAACTAACGCTCGAATTCACAGGGATTTACTGCACTGTACTGACGCTCGAATTCCCTGTGTATTTCTGCGCTCAACTAACGCTCGAATTCAGTTGATTTTCAGCGCAAAACTAACGCTCGAATTAACTTTGTATTTCTGCGCTCAACTAACGCTCGAATTCACAGGGATTTACTGCACTGAACTGATGCTCGAATTCCCCGTGTATTTCTGCGCTCAACTAACGCTCGAATTCACAGCTGAATTTCAGCGCAAAACTAACGCTCGAATTCCCTGTGAATTACTGATATCACAAATTCGATTTTGTGATATCAATAATTCAATTCGTGATAGTCCTATCACAAAATGGAATTTGTGATATCAGAAATTCGCATTTGTGATATCACAAATAAGAATTCTTGATATCACAAATTGAAATTAGTGATATCACAAATTTATTTCGTGATATCACAAATTCGAAATTGTGATATCAAAAAATCATTTTGTGATATCACGAATTACCATTGGTTTTTCACGTGAAACCTATTTTTGATATCAAAAATTCGAATTTCTGATATCACAAATTCATTTAGTGATATCTCAAATTGAATTTTAGATATCACAAATTCGAATTTCTGATATCACAAATTGAATTTGTGATATCAAAAAAGGATTTTGTGATATCACAAATTCGATATCTTGATATCACAAATTAAGTTCATGTGCTACACTTACGGGAATTTGTGATATCACAAATTTAATTCTTGGTATCACAAATTGAATTCTTGATATCAAAAATTTGATTTTTTGATATCACAAAATGGAATTTGTGATATCAGAAATTAACTTTAAATGTAAAAACGGCTTGCCATATGTGCGCGCGGCGGGCGGCTCCTTTGATGAATTGCATGCATACGCGCTGTCAATCCTGTAAACAACTTCTAGTTCGGGCTGCCGGCCGGCCGGCCTGTCTTCCCTTGTGCATAACATGTGTGGCGTACGTACGTATACTCTATACGTACACTTTGTACAGTACAGTAGACCAAGCGTTATGGGACCGGACGCGTACATGGAGTCACTTTGAAGAGCAAATCCAACGATTTAGCAGGTTAATTCTCACGCCGTTTTCAGAGTATGTTGTCTCGTAGGCCTATATGAGGAGTCTATATCAAGTCTTTAAGGAAAAGGGTGCATATTCTATGTAAAATAAGTAAGTTTTCATGCGGGAACTTAAGTGTCCGGAAACCCAACCCCCCATTATACTTATACTGTATGTGCGGGACTTCCGCGAGTGCGACGTGCGTAAATGTTTGGGACGAACATCTTCGGACGTCTTGACCCACAAAGGTACGTGAAAAACGCTGAAAAATGATGTTAGTTTTCGAATTTTCGACCCATTTTATAAAACAAATGATGCACAGGATTATTTCGTGGCGTGCATGTTTCACAATTGTAAATACCCTCGAGTGCACCACGCCTACACTAACACACTCTATCCTGTGCATCATTTGTATATTATAGAATGGGTAGCGAGAATCCTGCGATCTGATTGGTCGAGAGCTATGTGTTGATTTTTACTGGCCGCACGCTACGTACGCTGAGTCACAGTGGTAAACATGTTATCGCGCACTTGTAGCAAGAGTACGCGTACTTGTAACAAAGGTTTGCGCACTAAGCAAGCGTTCGCGCACTCAGGTTGGCCATGCGTCCAGTATACGAATAATTTATGAGTTGTGAGTGCATAGGGCACGAATATCGCACGAGGCGCGAGATAAGCCACTGGTCTATTCAACAAGGCGCGTAGCGCCGCGTTGAATAGACCAGTGGCGAATCTCGCGCCCGAGTGCGGTATTACGTGCCCCAATGCACGAACAAAATCATAAATTATTCGTTTTATACAACACCTTGTCCACAATCACAGTACTAAATTAGTGACCGCCAACTCAGGAAGGCCCAAAAATAAATGTAACAATCAGGCAGAGAATTGTAAACCACCCTGTGTACTGCTTTCAAACACTCGTCATGATTCGACCACACACAGGAATCACAAACTCCGCAGGGTCTATACCCATTATACGCTTACGTTAGATCGAGTTAGGCCTGACTGTTAGGCCGATCTGAGATGTCGGTAGATCTAGTAGTAGGTCTAGCAGTTAGACTTTGTCTATTTCCGAAAATGATTTTGTATAAAAACACAGAAAAATAATGAAATTACGGTTTCTCAACTTGAAATGAAGTCTTGATTTTGGGATCACTGTGGTCCACGTAGCAGATCAGAGTCAAAAGTAAAAACACAGCAGTAGGTGTATTAGGCCGCGATACATGCAACTAGCTAGGTAAAGTAGCTGCGCGTACACGTTAACGTTGCAGTACTCCGCCGCGCCTGGTATGTGAGACTTACGGTACCGGCAGCGCAGCGCAGCCGGCCAGCACGTACAATGTACATGTAGTTTGCTGGCGCTTTGCTACGGGTGGGTGTGAGCCACAGAACTCTGTGAGCGGCCATGCATTAGTAGCCCCCCGCGAAGCCATGCTATAGTACCTTCGAGCCATGCAATAGGCCCATGCCAGGGGCCTATTGAATGGCTGTCACTCTCAATGAGTTTGATAGGTATTTTCTATTGAATGTCATGTGACATGTTCTTGGCCAATCACAATTCGACATCATTCTGAGGTGTTGTATAATAAATACTGATGCATGGCTGGCCGTGCGTCCAGTAAAAACTGATGCATGCTCGTTTACGGCAAGCCAAAAGGAAATGCATCCAGTAATTTTGTCATCGGGTAACACGATAGAAAAATGGGTTTTTGACAAGAAAATTACCCATTCTATAAATCAGATGACGCACATGTCTTTTCGTGCGTCAGTCGGAATATAGTGTGCATGCGGTAACTATGGAATTTAGCCTAAACCCACTCGGCTTCGCCTCGTGGGTTAAGCATTCCATAGTTACCTTATGCACACAATTCCGACTGACGCACTCAGACCTGTGCGTCATTTGTATACTATTATACGTGCGCACACAATTCATGACTTGACTAACCTTCCATAAATCCTTACTGACAATAGTGTGCGATGTCAAAATGGCTGCATCGTTGGATATCAGTTATCTGAAATCTGTTTTCACCTTAGTTGTATTCTTAATGATCGTGTTCATGGCTGTCTTCACTGGAACTTACAAATATCCTACTCAGCTGTCATTTAAACGTGAGTCCTGGTAATATCATGGTGATGCCACGTGTATGTTTGTACCTGAGTATATCATGTTTATCGACTTTATAGGTTTGCAGGTATGTATGATAATTATGCGACCCATCAATACGACGACATGGTAGGTTCATTCGACACTGATATTGTGATATTTCTATCATGCAGTTTGCCAAATTCAAATCTTCCTCATGATACGTAAGTCATAATTCTCACTTTGTTTCCAATATTCATGGGAATATGTATGAAAGCTCGAAATCGTATGGATACAATGGATACGCAAACCTCGGTTAATTCGGGCAAAAAAAAAATCATATTTCGTTTCCCTTAAAAGTATAGAAGGAAGTACATGTTGTACATATTTTGTAGAACTTTCAGTTATGTTTCATGCAATACTGTAAATGTGGCATTCATTTCACATTTTTTTTCTTGTTATAACACTCTATGCAAAGTTCTGTTTGATTAAAGAAACATATTGATCATCACATTTCTGAATCTTGCAATGATCAGAATTATACTGATGTTCTCTACGTGAGAGGGTAACGTGAAATATTCAACGATGACAAAAAAAAAAAGCTTGACTGCTTCACAATGGAAATGATGATCTTCATTTCAACTGAATTCCTTAGAACCACTGAAAAACATCACGTACGTCAGCTGGACTCAACTAAACGAGAACGCATCGCTAACAATGAGGTAAGCATTGTCAGAAGACATCGTTTAACCTTTATGGCATTGTTATGCTACAATATGATTTTAGTTAATCGCGAATTCAGAATAGCAAACGAATGTGATTTATTTACATCTTCCCTTGTACCTGTCAAACCAGATAGGTAGGTGCAATGTTACATAGGATATGAAATCAAAGCGACCAATTCGATGTTACGTACGTGTTCGCTAACCATGTACTCTGTTACTCTGTACACTACTTTATGGATTCAGACATCTCATTTGGTTTACTAACTTCATTTACGTTAGAGAATTAATCAAGGTTTTCATTCGCAACACGTTTAACTACGAACACACAGACATAAAGTTATGTCTGCGTCTGCGTGTGTCTGCGAACTAGGTCTGAGAGGTAGCGGAGTTGCTGTTGTGATTCTATAATTACATCTTTTAATGGTGGTATTAGATACTGATATTTTATACACGTTAATATTCATATCATGTAGTTTTCCCCTTTTTTGATAAACATAAACATTAACACACGCACACACACACAAACACACACACACATAAGCATACAGGTATAGAGGCAGATAATATTCAGGTTGCATAGTTGTTCCACTCTTATTTTTGGCCTATATGCCTGTGGGGTTTAGAAAAAAACACGTGCAATTTTGTATGTCGTGGGAGTATATTTTTTTTTATTGGGTGTAAAGATGTTTGTGTTACTTATAGTTTATAATGAATTAAATGTGTGTTATTTCTTTATCTTTTCTGATTCATTTTGGAATGCATGCTCTATTATTTATGCGTAATTATTTATGCAACTTGATTCATGAAGATTTTCCATATTATGGACAATAAGTAAATAAAATGAAATGAAATGAAATATGGAGCTGAGAGGTTGATTAAATTCTGTAAGATGCAAGTAATGACCTGAAAATTATGCGTAGGTGTTTAAATTTTCCTTTTTCCTTTTGAATAATTCTGCCCTATTTCGAATTCATTGAAATGTATAGTCAGCCTAAACCACTTCTTCAGTTTAATATGTTGCTAAAGCATTTAGGCCTATTTATTTTTACATATTTATGTTTATTTCCAGAAATCAACTCAATCTTCCACGTCATAGATTGATGATTGATATGATTTCTTAGCCTATTCTCTACATTTTGAATTATCGTTTACTTCTGAACTTGGTATATCCTCATCATCTAAATAGAATCTGTAATGAGTAAAACATTAAAAATTAATTCTCTCATTCTTGATCATAATGAAGAATTTGTGTGTGAAAGGCCTATAGAAGAATGGCATGAGAAATGCACATGCAAAAGATTATAGGATCTGAATACTGAAATCCCACTTATGAAATGAATACGTATATAGAAGAAGGAAGTACACGTGAAAAATGCTTCACGTACTATTCTATGTGCCCAAAACAGTTATACTGTATCAGCCTCCATTCTCGCGCTATTTTATAGTCACATTAACTGCAGTGATATGGTAGATAAGACAGATAGATTCGATATCAGGCGACAAGTCACTTGGCATGCCGAACGACGTGCCTGCAATTTTAATGATCTAACAAACATAATTATTATAATGATGTACGCCGCTGCACTAGCGAGACTGAGAGTATCTGGCAGTCTGGTGAGGGGATCATAATAAAACGATCAACAGACTTTAAACTCAGCCGTCTATGAGTACATTTGAAGCTAATTTCCTAGACTCGTTTGTGTTAAAGGGAGATGAACATCACACACAGTCGGCCATTTTGTGTAAACATTATAACCTCTTGAAGGCTGTTTGGTCATTTTACATATGGGATTGGTATGGGCAGGTACATCAAGAGAGTCTCAGTCAACACATTTATACTGCGTCATTTTCACTTGTCCAAATGAATGATTAAAGCCCTTTATGAATGGGTTGAGAAGCTACCGAAATACAGCGACTACGAATGCATCGGCCGACGGGATTTACAAGCATGGAAAATACGACAGTTAGTAAGGGTGCCACTGTGCAACTAGGCTTTCGACTATGTAAAAACCAGCATATACGTCTTATGAAAACAAATTAAAACTTTAAAATTTAAAAGATTTAAATTGTGGCAGTTTTAGTACATGCAGGGCCTACTATAAGTTGATCCTTTTAATCTCTCTACGGTCTTCAGCAAATGATAAGGTACTAGTAACTTATAGTAACAATACATATGTACAGATACATACACTCAATTTTATTTTGATTTAATCAAATCATATTTTATTTCCATTCAATTAACAACAGATAATACATGATAGAGAGTATAGGCATACGTTTGAGAATTGTTGTTTAAGAACTTGTAAAAGCGCAAGTTATAGAATATGATACAAAATATCATGATTACTATCATAAAGAGAGAAGCAACGCTTTTTTGCTGTATGACAAAGAGTATAAGGAGATGGAAAAGGAATTTAGGCCCTACCGAAAAGCTGAACTTGCAAGACGTGGATCACTCGAAATACAATATACCAAGAACATATATACGTATCTAAACATTATGATGTGTACCTTAAAGCATTTGAAAACTGAACATATATTATGATACAAGAAATATACAAGCATTAAACAGTATACTAGTTAAAAGTACGGAGGAAATACACAATCAAAATGAGCTATCAGTGTTTCAACTCAGACATTATTTATTAAGCCCTGTATGGTGACAAAAACAGCAATAAAACAATACATACAAAATACTCACAGTTGGTCACGTAACAACAACAACAACAACAAATGCACATTGAACAAAGTACTCAATATGTTGCGAAAAAAGAAACATGATTGACATTACAGCACAACAAACAATGAGAAGAAAGAAAACGTAGCAGGAAAAAAAATGTTAAGAAAACAAGGCATCAACATGTGCTCGGGTTTGAAGAGTAAGAGACAATTCTGAGCAATACCTTTTACATTGAAAGAAGTTGTCTCGTAATGTCTGATATGCATTGCCCCAAGAAAGGAATTCGTTCTTTAGATATGCTAATATTAAACTTGAGTAAAGTATAATTATCAAGGCACATGAAGGAAAATAACTCTGTTAAATTATTTGTTGCACCTATATGACGCACAATAGTTTTGCACATACTTTTGATATAGCACTTCCATGTAGGCCTTAGCTTGTTATCAGCGCAAAAGCCTAAACATTTAATGGAAGAAACTTCCTCGGTAGGCATGGTAGGGGATTCTATTATAGCTGACTTTCCACCTGACCTACTTGGGCATAAAGCTAGTATACAGGGAAAGAACGCAAAATGCATGCACACAAACATGAAACACGAAACACGGGAGATATTGTAGTATGAACTCGGATGAGACACATTCAACGACGTTACTGTTAAGTGCGCATGGCCATGACCGGCGTCTGTACAGACAAAGCATTAGCAAGTGATAACTGCGCAAAATCTACACACATGCATGAGCAGATCAAACAAGTATCAATGGTGTTCTCGTCAGGAAAGAGAGGGAGCCCCCCCCCCCCCAAAAAAAAAAAAAAAAAATATATATATATATATGTATATATATATATATATATATATATATATTCAGAAGGAGAAAAAAAATGAGGCTGCAGTGACTAGTGAAACAACAATACGTTGTAGTGATGGTCATAAAGTCAATATGCTGAAAGACTGAATAGGGTAGACTCGTTTTACATTTGAATGTGCCTGTTGTAAAATCTCTAAGATAACTGCATCTACTTTTGTCAGCTTGACAAAAAGTAAGCGTGTAGTTGAGGATATAATTGTGATAAATGAGCATTCCTCTGATTGATGAAAATATATATGCCTCTCCCAACTTTTCAGACTGTTCAATAATTCTTCATTCACAGTCAGCCTCTCTGTAAGTTCTTGAAAGATTCCGTTCACTGTCATGTCTTTGTCTTTCCCAAATACTTTCGGGCGTTTTCGCACCTTCTGGAGAGATCAAAATTTCCGCATCCAAAATTTGAACTAAAATTAGTGGGCTAGATATAAAAATTAACTTTGGCAGTTATAAATGGTAGTGGTTGGCGTTAATGATAGGCAGGGCTCCTCGTCGTTTAGTTATCAAGGGCTATAGGCTTCTAACTAGCGATGAAAAACCTGTAGGTCATATTTTGAGGTAGTTGTTTACATTAGCAGCCATATTTTTATACATCTCTTGAAAATTGGATGCCCCGGACTTTGATGCAAGTACGAGCGCTTTAAGAGTTAATTTTGATGAAAAAAAGGACATTTTGAAGGTAACGTCTTAGCGAGGGACACTCAGGCTTAATAATCGTTGAGTATGAAACAAAAAGGGAGATGTGAAACTCCATTTGTGACCGTGCATCACAAAACTAACAAAAAGTTGCACAACCCGATTTTATGTGAGGATTGAATATTCTTGAATGGGATATAGTAAATCAGTATCTTTTTTTTTTTGGGGGGGGGGGTTACATTTTCTGGAAGAGTAACCTCTTCTACGTGATTACAAACTTTAGGATCACAACACCGATGGGAAGTGTCGTTTTTGCAGCTTTCTCTGGACTCTTTTGATTTTTTTGAAAACCCTTTACACTTTTTACTTTCCCGTCTGAAAACTTTTTGAAAGGACGATGCTACTTCTTTGAAAATTAAAAGTAGTCATGAATATAGTGTGGTAATATAGCATGTAAGATTTCACCTTAATCTCACGATTTGTAATTGCTATGGACTTTTACACACTTCCTATTTATCCCATTCGTTGCACAGAGCACAGCTTGAAAGATTAAGCACTTGAATATACCCTAAAATTCAAAGCCTTTTTTCTTAATAAACACTTGATTAATCGAAATTTCGCAGACTCGTTTGACATAATTTACAGAATGCCTAAAGTGGTAGTCAGTGACAATGACTGCAACAATTACGGCGTGCTATTTTCATATTATGTGTTGCCTTGGTATATTTGGTCTCAACAAAACGATATGATCAAAAAGACGTGAAAATATATCATCAAATCCACCGAACATTACCTAATTGATAAATTATCATCACTACAGCAAAGGGTTGATATCTGTATTCATGTTGTGTGGACGTTTGATTCCATAAAATGTCATACACCATGTATAAACTTAATTGGAAGAGGAGGAGGGAAGGGTAAAACCTTTCCTGCATTGAGTTCTAGGTATCGTAGGTCCAACAGCAATATTCTAATTACCAGGTGTCTGCAGAGTAGGGATTGATTTGTTTTTACTTGTTTTCTTTGATACTTTCTTACATTTTCAGTAAGTTTTACTTCCTTCATTTCAAATGCTAAAGACGATGTTAGAGAGATGAATGCGTTTATTTGGATATATTCGTCTATTTCAATATATACGCACGTATGCAGAGACTTTTTTTTTCTTTTTTACTTGGGGAGCTAGCTGATTGTACAAGCTTTGCTTCTTATGCAAGTTCCCTCCATTATTCGTTACTAAACTAGTGCTATTTCAACTCAAAGTGATTTCATGAAGATCTAATTATTTGTATATTACGTGGGTTCATATTATGTTCTTGAAGTTGCAGGTGTGTATGTATTATACTTTTGTTATACTATTGTTTGTATTTACTTTATAACACTCCCACCTTCTTGTACAAAATGTTAATCCTACGCAGCAATAATTTTGTATTATTTGGATATGGAAATAAATAATGAAAAATAAATGAAAATGCCGTATTGGAAGGTTATCATTAAATTTCTATTTGATTTGACTTTGATTTTTAAAAAATGACATAATTATTGAATTATCATCTGGATTGCTCTGTTCTGGAATACAGACATCAAGTATCCCGAGCACGATTGTCCAGGCAGTCCGTTGTTCAAATTTTCCGACACGACATCCCATTCGCAGAGATGCGACCATCAGGAACTCAATCGCGAATCCGGAAATATAACCAAACAGTAAGTGTGCCGGAAGTACAGTCCTGCTCCGTCGTCGGGAATGCTGGGGTGCTTCTGGGAAGCGCGTGTGGTGATGTCATCGACAGAGCGGATATGATTGTACGCATGAATCTTGCCTACTTCGGTGGTGTCTACGCACGTGATGTGGGTTCAAAGGTTAACTTGATGACCTTTAACTCCGAACAATCTCGCGAACTTGCTGCATGTGTTAAAATGAATCATAACGTAACTGCCCAAAACTTTACTCCTGATTGTGAAAGACTCTTCCAGAGAATTGCCCAACTAAATGGAAGCATCCTGTGGTACATTAAACTGTTAACCAAGTCAAAAATCATGAACATCCGAGAGTCACTGTCATTTCTTCGAGAATCCCTCAACATTCAACTGTCATTTGCATATAGCCCCAGAATAGCTGTGTTTCCCGCGAAAAGGTACGTATTTATCTGATATTTGGTTATATAAAAGGATTTGTTCAGTGACGATATGCTGAACCGTAGACAGGAATGTACTGGTTCATGTGCTGTTTTTTTCTTAGGATATCACAAAGCGGAATAGGTGTTTGACCAACTCTTTTGTGTATGCGTTATAATCATGATATATTAGTGCAGAGTGAATAGTGCCATCAATAGCAAGATTTTTGATTGGCCAGATTGATACCACGTGACGTGCATAAATTTTGTTATAGTGCACGATAAATATGACTAATTTGCATTACTGCGCAGTCACGGCGTAAACGTACAGTAGTATCATAGTCTAGCCCACTGGTCTAGCCCATCCGTAGTACTGAGATCGTGTTTTGTACACATCGACACCGATGTACTTCTTTCTCTGGTGAAAGGTAAAGGAATGCTGGGTGCCATCGTGGCTGTTATCAGAAGTTTTGTCATGTTTGGAAACTCCAAAGAGCAAAATAAAAAAAAGGGGAAATAGGAAGAGAGTGAAGATATGTAGCTTGAAACCGCTCACTGAAACTAAACGTTTTTTAAAATGATGAATGTGTAAATGTGGCTAGGTCTATGTACTATAGTATGTTACATGTTCAAGAATTAAAAAAAAAAGTGTTCTTGAATGTAACAATGTCAATGTGAAAGAAAGAGGAAATCACAAATATGCCAATTTCTGTTTTTTTTTATGCCTCTGCCCGAAGGGTGCCAGAGGCATTATTTCTGTTTGCAATATCAATGTTTATATTTTGGGGATGACCACTACGTATATGTCCAGTTAAGTATCTGATGACACTTTCCCATTTGACTTTGAAGACCTTGTGCACTGTTTTGCCTGTGTTGTGAAAGGCTTTGATGTTGATGTATATGTATGTATATATATATATATATATATATATACATATATATATATATATATATATATATATATTGAGAGAGAGAGAGAGAGAGAGAGAGAGAGGCAGACGGAGACTGTGTGCTTAATTAGTTGTTTCCATTTTTTTAATGATAAGAGGTCATTATCAGCTGGTGATATGACTATGATTCAGATTTGTAACCAAGATCTGAGTATACACTTTATTACAATGCAAACCCTTAATGGTGTGTGAATGTGGAAAAGCTTTAATTCAGCACTTAAAGGGATCATATAGTTTTGGTTGTGACCTAATTTCAGGTTTCTAACATTTTCGGTGAGATAATGAGAAACCTCTTATGAAATGTGAAAGAGAATGTAATTCTATGAGGAATTCAACGTTTAATGTGGGACGCACACTTTATTACGATCGCTTTGTTTTACTCTGTTTTTGGATGTTTCAGTCATTCCAAACCCCGATTTTCATCAAATAAACTTTGAATTCCTCTTGAAATGGTATGATCTATACTATATTATTCATAAGTGTTTTCTTGGTATCTCGCAAAAAAATGTTAAAAGCCCAATTCTCATCTCCACCGATACTTTACCATCCCTTTAATTTGCAAACCAACAGCACTGCAGTTTACACAAACGTGCTTGCATAAAGTAATTTCCTTTGTGTCATTAAGCACTGAAATGAAAACATGCAGCTTAATGATTTGGAAACATCACTGAACATCTTTTTAGTGATCCAAATATAGAGACCAACCAAGAAAGAAGAAATTACTTAATCTTGCATAAATTAATTAACTTTACATAATCAAGCATAAATATCGTACAATCATGAGGTTAACTGCTTTAGTAACATTTATTTTTGGAATCAGCACCCCTAATTACTCCACTGTACAAATTTTCATTTTTCCAAATGTGAAGATTTACTTTGAAAACACAAAAATACCATATTTTGCATAAATTAATCAAATTTGCTTAATCAAGCACTTATACCAAGTTCACATGCAGACTGATTGTTTTTCACCATTCATGAATGATCACAGCACCCTAAATAACCCCACTGTGCAAATTTTCATTGGTCGAAACACATACTACGATAAAATACAAATAATAGGATGTTTTGCATAGAATAATTGAAATCTGCATATAATTAAGCACTATCATCATAAAAGCGTGCACATTTCTGATTCTAATATTGTTCACATGTGGACTCAGCAGCCAGAACTTATCCTACTATGCAAATTTTCAGTGATCCAAATGCAGACCCACCAATAAAAAAGGAAAATGTAATATTTTGCTTAAATTAGTTAAATTTGCATAATTAAGCACTGATATCATTAGAACGTGCAAGTTACTGACTTGGCAACATTCGTATTTGGATTTAGCACCCCAAATTACCCTGAAACTCACATGTACAGGTGGTGCCTAAATGCGGACTACGAAACTCAAAAACTAAGCTGATTTTTCCATGTCATCCCATGGTCTAATAGATCGTCCTAGAGATAGAAAGAGAAAGACAATGTATTACAAATACACTTTATTTGATATACAAATAGTACATGTTCTTTCATGCACTATCCTAGCCAGTATACACCCCATATGCACAATTCGCCCTTGTGCAGTTTTTTTTTTTTTTTGGTTTTTTTGGTTTTTTTTTTCGCCTCAGCCTTCGGCCTCGGTGAAATAAAACTGCACTTGGGCTAGTTGTGCATTTGTCAGATCTGTAATCTGGTATAAAATAGTGCATTCAAAATCATGCACTATTGGTATAATAGCAAACAATGATTGGACAACTGAAAGAATGATGAAAATTGAAAATGAATCATTTGAATAGTGTTTCTCCTGCTGCAAAACAATGCCGTGAGATTATTGCAACTGACTGACAGAAACCCTACCCTTCATCGACGCAAATAAACATCAATTTTTCAGTGTGTAACAGCCACGAAAAAAAAAAATAATCATGGACATATACTCGCTGGTAGGGTTCTGCGTCATATCCACTAGACTACAAAGCTTCCACCCCATAGCCAGTGATTGTACTAATCCCTTTTATCGGCCGGTACTGCGTATTTATTCAAAGGAAGCCAAAACCCAAAGAGGATATATATATGGATTGAGTGAAAGCAGCAACATTAGTAGAACACATTGGTGTAAGTGTGAGGAAAATCGGACAATTGATGCAAAAGGTATTAATTCTTAAAGTTTTGGTGTTGTAATCACTGGATAAGAAGACTACTAGAGTCCATATATAGAGATGTAAAGAGAATTCCACCAAAATTATTTTTTTATGAAAATTACAAATTCCATCAACTTGATACTGACATAATTTTATGTCAAGGGTAGTAATCATCTCCCTGCTTTTTGAAAGTGGTTAGTCAAGTACTCTTTCATTACGCAAGAAAAGTGAGTAGTCTCCTTATCCAGTGGTTCCAACACCAAAACATAATAATTCAAAACTTTTGCATCGATTGTGCGACTTTCTTCAAACTTTTACTGATGTGTTCTACTAATGATGCTGCTTTCACTCAATCCACATCTCTCTTTGTGTTTTGGTTTCCAATAATTAATAATTTAGAGCTGGTTTTCTCTTTTCCTTTTCTTTTATTGAGGGGGAGGCAACTGTATTGTTTGAATTGAATTGAACTGAACTGAATCTAATTGTATATATATATATATATATATATATATATATATATATATATATATATACATACATACATACATATATGTGACCCTGCACCACAAAACAAACAAAAAGTCGCCAGATATGGATTTTTAGTTAAGGGCAGATTCTGAAAAAGTAGACTCTAAGCTTTAAAATGACGTATAACTCAATTCAAATGGATTCTCCTAACCTATATGAATATTTGAAAGAAAGCACAAAGTCAGGAAAAGTGTGAACTGAGAAAAGAGGCTCTGAAGTACAGTGTGTATTCAAGCGCTTAATCTTTACCAAGTCGGGTTGACTGTGCGATGAATGGAACAAAAAACAAGAAGCAAAACACAGGAGTAACAACAATGAAGGGATTATCAAATTGAATTGAAATTGAGCATGCCTTATAAACACACTATGTCCATAATTAATGCCAACTTTCAAAGCAGTAGCATTATCCTTTCAAAAGTTATTAGAGTTGAAAGTGAAGAGTGTGTACAAGGTTTCTCAGAAATGAAAATTGGACTCTAAAGACACATCTAATCACAGTATTCTACCGTAGATTTTTGAGATAAACTGCTATAAATCACACTTTCCTGCCCGTTTTATGATCCCAAAATTTAGCATAATGTGGAAGAAGACTTACTCTTTCAGAAAATGTGAAAAAGTCAAGATCGGCTAGGTTGACCATTTCACCTATTTTCAGTCCTCACGCAAAATCAATGTATGCGACTTCTTGATCGTTTTGTGGTGCACAGTCATATATATATATATATATATATATATATATATATATATATATATGGTGGCCCAAAAAGAACGGAAGGCCTAAGATTTTTAATTTCAGCAATATTGTTGTAAATATGTCATTATTTTGCATACTATTGGAAAGGCCATTCTTTTCCCAAAAGAATAACACAAAATTCTTTAACTTTGGTTCATGCATCATGGTTTTAGGACCCTTTTTGTCAACCCTTGCAATTTTCAAAATGTGATCATTTTGCACTCTCAGAGACACCGAAATCAGCGAGAATTCGGCTTGTCATAGAAGCAGTAACGTTCACAATGTGTGGAATGTGGCTATCATTGTCCGTTACCATTGTGAATGAGACGACCTAACGACAATACACTGTCCGCCCCACATTCTGCATATTGCGAACGCTACTGGTTCTACGGTAAGCCGAATTCTGACTGGTTTCTGTATCTATGAGAGTGCGAAATGATCACATTTTGAAAATTGCAAGGGGTGACAAAAAGGGTCCTAAAACCATGATGCATGAACCAAAATTAAAGAATCTGGTGTTATTCTTTTGGAAAAAGAATGGTCTTTCTAATAGTATGCAACATGATGACATATTTGCAACGATGTTGCTGAAATTAAAGATCTTAGGCGTTCCGTTCTTTTTGGGCCACCCTGTATATATATACATATATAAAGTATATTTATATATATAATATATTTATGATATCGATAGATTGCTTCTCTCCTCTTGTTAAAGGACAAGTTCACCTTTTTATGTGGATTGAAATAATTCAGCTATATAAGTAGGACACAATGTATGTGAAAGTTTGAGGAAAATCGGACAATCCGGTCAAAAGTTACGAATATTCGCAGTCACTACTGGATAGGAAGACTATACCACAGTAACACTGTTGACGATGTCACATACGAAGAACAATATCATAAGGAAAATATAAAGAGAATTCCACAAAATTTCTGAAAAAGTACATAATATTTCCTCAACTTGTAACTGACATAATACGTTAAGGGTAATAATACTCCCCTCTCTAGTTCTGAAAGAGGGAAGTCATGTGATCATTTATTTTGAAAGAAAGTGAAAATATGTCGAGTTTTTATTGTATTTTCTTCATATCATTCTACACATAAATGACATCACAAGCTGTCGTAATCTTCACATCCAGCGATCGTGGAACTGATACTTCAAGAATTTATTAACTCTCCGTTAATCTATTCCTGATTACTATATAGGTACCCATGCTTTTTATTGCATTTCGAGAAATGCCCTTGGTTCATTTCAGTGTAAGGACAAGAAAAATGTACCATGAAAGATTGTAATCGTTTTCTCCCTCTGCACAAAAGTATTTTTATGATCGCAACTGCTGATCTATACCTTATTAAGAAATGTGATTTTCTTTACATCGGGGTGAATTTAAAGAACAAAAGTAGCCATCATGCCGGGTCTAGGGCAATTACCCCCTGGGCAATTACCCCGCACCCTTCCCCTGGCCCTAATCCTAATCCTTATCCTGAACCTAACCCTAATCGTAACCCATACTCTCAACCCTAAACCTAACCATAACCCTAATCTTTGCTCTAATCTTACCGCTAACTAGTATTTTCACCCTTTCACATTCTGTGCAGGGCATTTAGCGTTCGACATCCATCTTCTGGTCTAGCTATGTACGCAGCAACGACTCAGTTCTGTTCACGAATCACACTGTTCGGATTTTACCCTTTTAACGTCGATCCGACCAACCGAACATTGCAACACCACTATTACGATCCAGAGATAATGGATTATGTGAAAAACAGGCACGCAATGCCCGAAGAATACAAAAGACTGCTCCAACTTCAAGACGAGGGCGCCCTCCGCATCGTGAATGATTGCGCGGGGAGATGGGATCATCGCGTCTTAAGACCATGGACCTGAAAGCCAGCATAATTGTGATTCATAATGTGTACTAGTAAGACTTCCATTTGATGAACCTTTGATTTTGCTTGGTTGAAATAGTTGGTTAAAACTATTTACCGCAGCATCATAGTACCCAAACTGCCCCTAGAGAAGAACGCCCCCATAGCGCTATAAACCACCCTCTTCTTGGTTACGCGGACATTGTGTACATGATTGTGTACATGACTGTCCTGTGTCGTGAATTTCGTGAATACGGCACGAGAAAACAAGTCTATACGGTGCCCGGCTCAACCTTTGACAGAATGACCCAGACGATGCACATATCTACATCAACGAAAACCTCACGATATCTCGCACTCAATTTACTGTTCTGGCAGGCAGGAAAACTATAGACATTTCGCACAAAACCCTGACACAAGATACAAAATTTGTGTAAAGGTGCGACTAGCGAGAGATTCACAATTCTTCAAGGGACTCCGATATCAAAAGGATCAACTGAAAAACTACCCTGAACTTATAGTAATGTTTTCGACAATTTTACTGACCTGTTTAACATTCCTTTGCGACAAGAAACGTTGAACTTGTTATTTTTTTTTCGGCGAGGCGGGGGGGGGGGGGGGGGGGCGACAAGAAAAACTGTTTACGGCGACAGTGAAAAGTGTTTGCGAACTTTAATTGCAACTATTTACGAATTTGATTGCAACCCTAATGAAACTCATTTGCTAACATTCGCTACGTTCGCAAACATTCGCCGCTCAATGAGATATCCCCTTTATCGGACAAAGTTCTTCTCTTTATACTTCGGTGATGCAAATTTTAAGATGCTCAACAGTAATACCCTTTCAATCACAAAGGGTCAATGATTCGTGTAATACCCAAGATCTTCCAACTTATCCAGCATTTAACGCATTTAACCCCCTCAAGTAACACACCAATTGATCTTATTTGTATTTCTGACGCCTGGTTATTTTGGAGTACTAGGCATCGGTGGGGTTACGCGACCAGTCCTTAATACGTTGTCACAAAGTTCTCATTTCCGTTCTTTTAAGCTGTTCGGGGTTTTTTTCCAAAATGAATTCTTGGACGACTTATATGATGTGTATAAGCACTCATTGTTGATTATTAAACGACGTTGTGGGACGAGTTTTCCTTACATATGCTGAAGCTTAAAGTAACAAAACATGTGTAACCGTGACGAAAACAACTAGAAGGCGCTCCTGGCCTCGGTGAGGAATGCTAAGGTAAAGAGAACGCAATTTCTACAAAAACAAATTCGATCAGGTTGAAATTCTCAAAAGTGAACATTTTTCGAACTGCAAATAGCGTGCCGATTCGCAAGCTGAAGATCTTTGGATAAATGCATGTTTTCGAAATATGACCATTAATTCGAACAAAAATAGGATAAGAGACTTTTCTGTTTTATCTTGGCTTACCTCTTATTTACATGAAAGAAAACAACGTGTTACTTTAATACCAGTATACCTTAGTAAAATCGGGTGTAACTTATAAGTCAATTCTTGGTCCCCTTTTATTTTCTCTAATGTTAAAACTTGAGAAAAGTTCAAATATGTTCGCTCGATTAGTGTTAAATGCTAATTTGGACACGTCAACAGATCTTTGGATGCTCATTTGATGGCAAACGATTGAACAAAGACTCTACTAGCAACTATATGTCCTGATTTATAAGATCAGGAATGGACCTGAACCAATATAGCTAAAGTACATTACGTTTAATCGCTGCATCTGAGATGTAACACCACTTCGAAACCAAAACTCGATTATCATTAAATAAACGATCCTTCTCAAATCTTATTCTCGCTTTTTAATAAAATACAATTCCATGTTGAACAATATTATTCACAGACGATGAACATGGTCGCCGGAACCGGGGGGGGGGGGGAGGCTCGGCCCCCCTTTTTTGCACCTTACAAAGGAATACATAAGGTGTCACCACTTTGCCCCCCCCCCCCCACACACACACACACACTTTTTATAGAGACCTTGAAGTGTGAGGTAAGGTCATGATTTTGCGCTGAAGATCTTTTTTTTTTTTTTTTTTTTTTTGCTTGTCAGCTGAAGAAACCCGTCACCAGGGGTTGTGCTAAAGGCCCTTTTTTCACTTTTTTCTTTTACTTGTTAGCTCATGAAACCCGGCGGCGCTGATGAACACTACCTTTCAAACGGGAATTCGCATTCGAGTTTTTCTCTTTAAAAATGGTGAAAATGTCTATCTCTGTCTTTCTATCATATCCTGTACGTCGGTTTGCCAAAGAAAGCATAGCCTGTACTGTAGGCTTTGAAATAGTAGTGTGCAGTGTTGCTTCTGTTTAGCGTTTGGTATGTATAGTTTTGTACACGGTATGTTTGTTTAAACGTGGCCCTTTGCATGTTTGATTTAAGTTCTTCCCTATATTTAATTCATCACACTCATTTTTATCTTAAAAACTGGTTTACGTTTGAAATATTTTCACTCGTAATTGTTGGCTCTATTTTCGTCAATGATTTATGCGCACAACACTTCTAAGTTTAATTTATATCACATTGATGACTGCTGCATTACTTTACATGTTTCAGTGTTTCCATCTGTTTTATTGTTTTATGTGTCATTCATTGTCAATGTTACTGAAACAAATAATTGCGTAATGTGCTGTTTTAAAGCAGGCCCCTCGGCTTTGAACAAGATTACCTTATGCATTGTTAATGAGGTCTAAATGAATAAATGAATAGATAAATAGATAAATAAAAAATGGAATGAATAGCAAAATGAATGAATATATAGATAAGTTTAAAATCAATCAAATCTTACCCGTGAAAATAAAAGGAACTAAATATGTGTGTGATGTGCGATGGTACTTCGGTTCATGTATAGTTACGTAATACTTACCCATTGCTTTTACACTGTTCAGTGAGTGGACACATGTCACAGTAACGTTGATAACACTCCGCTACATCCACATTACACATACATTATGCATTCAAAATACAACACATGAATGTCCAAAATATCTTCGAATACATGATGCGCAACCCGATAGAGTACCCACACTTTTTCTTTGCACTATTCCAATCATTTCATTTCCTTTTCACATACCCTTGTTTTTGTTTATGATGTATTCTAATACCTTGATGGTACTGTTTTTGTCTTTTGTGTTTAAAAATTACTTTACCATGTTATGGTATTTTTCGGCTTGTATTTATCTTTGTAACTGTGTGTATGTGTATGTACTGTATCTATGTTTGTATTTTTAGCCTGTGTAGACCCCTCTGAAAACCAGCACTTGGCTGACAAGAGGAAAACCAGCATTGTTTGGCTGAAGAGAGTGTTCCACCCCACGTAAAGAAAATAGAAATTGAATTGAACATGTTAAAATTGGATACATATCTGTGTTAGTTGACGCATCTCATCAAAATAATAAAACTAGTCTTGGTAACAATCGTAACGCAAAGCATTTGCGCCTCTTAACATGCTTAGAGGAATTGTAACAAGGGGCAAAACTGATCAAAGTCACCATGAAAATTGGCTGTCGTAGCAATGAGAAAAGTTCTTTTAAAGAGGTTAACGGTAATGTTGAATAATTGAAAATATTCACGCTATGGAGAAATCGTGAGTCAAAACTAAATGATTTTCTTCACGAATTTTCGCTCCGGAGCGAGCCGAGACTACTGTAACGACACTCTAGAGACCCAAATCTCTGCACAAGTGCAATGCAGTAGGTCATTATGCCTGTCTTTACCAGAGTTGTAATCTCTGCGCTGCGTTTCTTATCCATGGTTTTCTCTGGTAAACCATCAAACTGTCCAATTCTGATGTTGGTTGATGTACATTTCGACTTTGAGTTTGATGTCATGAATTCATTCGACGACGACAGTAACGACGGAGGCAAAGTCAGGAGATATTTTGGTGTGATCCCGAGAACCTGTTGGCCCGGACTGCCGGAGATACCGACAGGTTTTCGGGATCGCGCCATATCACTCGATTTGCGGGTACAGTGAGGTTTATCAGTCTTATAAAAAGTCATATAAAAGAGTTTAAAAAAATCTAGATTAAGAAAACGGTCGCTTATGCGCTGTCACGATTTCCCCTCTAACATGAAGCAGTAGTAGTAGTAGTAGTAGTAGTAGAAGAAGAAGAAGAGGAAGAAGAAGAAGAAGAAGAAGAAGAAGAAGAAGAAGAAGAAGAAGAAGTCACTCTGGTAAAAGATAACGCCCTGCACTACTATTCCCCCGTCGAATACGTCGTAGTGTATGTCCACTTATCAGTGACGGATGGGGGGAGGGGAACACCGGGCTCGCGCCCCCTTTAATTTTTGTTAAAACAAAAGAAATAAAAAGAAAAATAAGTGGGGGCGTGCGCCACATTTAATTTTGTAAAGGTGCCTCCCACATACGGAATTCCTGGATCCGCCCCTGCTTATATTGTCACTTTTTATGTTGTCGTATGATCAAAGAAGTGAAATTCAACGTATTACAATTCCTCTATTGCGAAACAGAGATCATACTACACATGACCCAAAGTTTGATTATGAACACGGGGGCACACACAACAGAACTACACACAAGGTAACATGCACTGAAAGGCATCCGCTTTATTGTTTGTTAATGAGACGAAACAGTTCACGTATTATTTTACATGCACTTTCCTATAAGTGTTGGGTACATAGGTTCAATTGCATCACAGACCAAGAACAGAACTTTTCTGTATGAAAAATTCAATGTGTTGATGACATATATAATTATTAAAAAAAAAAGAGAAATCAAATCCATATGTTTGATTCCCATTGCATTTACTTTATGGTCAGTGTATGGGAGCATAAATGAGACAAGTATAAGCAATTAACCAGCAGACTTCCACCAGAATAACACAAAATCAATCGCTTTCAATCACATTTTTACTAAAACGCATTAGCTGTCTTGCTACATTTTGGAATCATGTAAGCAATAAATGTGGACTTGAACCGTCAAGTCCACATTAATTCATCGAGCAGTTTTGAAATTTAAATAGGCCTCAAATTATGCAGTTTTGATCAATTTCGTAAATTTAGAGTTGCCGGTTTTCCGATGTTCATAACTTTCTCTTTTTTTCGGAGTTTAGAATCAACACTACCAGTACAGACATGGGACATTACGACCTTTTGTACGTTTGTGTTTCATAATTAGAAATGTTTAGTAAACGTTACACCCATTTGCATAATACACATAAGCTGTTTCGTCTGTTCGTGCTGAATTATCCCTTCTTAGTTTAACAATCAATATGGCTCCTGTTTACGAAGACTTCCTTCACCACTGAACACTTTGAACCCATTGGTGACGAACTTGCTGTAACACACATACATATATTTCCCATAGACAACGGTCCGAGTAATAGTCGGGACTCGTCTTCAAAGAATTAACGTGACGTAAAAATGTGGATGGATCGTGATTATGTTATCTAAGAGCAAGGAACACCTCACCCTGATCGACAGTACATCACCTTTTCCTGAACAAAGAACAAATAAAAAAGAAGGACGGCTGGTGTGGAAAACTGACAGCAACTGTACTGTTACTAGAAAATAGTTATAAAGATTTCTTTTAATTGAAGCTTTCCAGACATCTACATGTTCATCCTGTTGTCATGACAAGCACTCAGTCTCTCTGTACTCACGTGAACTATATCATTAAACACGCCACAGTAGTAAGAACTATATCATGAGACACGCCATAGTAGTAACAACTATGTAGTCGCTTATCATTTTCGAAACTTTATTCAGAATTATGGTAAGCACAGTGCTGATGTTTCTGAATCGTCGCAAGTTTTGGTGACAATAAGGATTGACAACATTATTCAAACCAACACCAGTGATCTTGATGTGGGTTTTTATCGAAGATTTTGCTTAGGTCAACACGTTCATTATTCATTTGTTTTTACAACATTTTTATACCCTAACGTTAATAGGCATTTTGCTGATGCAGAGCGTTCGGTCCACAGTACAACGAATTCGGTATTTCTTGCAGATCAAAAAGTTGATGATGATTCTGAACTTAATACCCTTTTTTCTTCGCTTCTCTATATCGAGTGTAAAACAGAAAGAGAAGGAGAGGACGGAGAAAAACTGACCTACTTAAGAAAAAAAAATAAGAAAAATGCCAGCGATGACACTGCAAAAGTTCAAGCTAAGGAGTTTTCAAAAAGATGTGTGGAGCAATGTTCTATTTATTCCTTTCTGGTATCAGCATGATGGGGGAAAACATGCGAAAATCGTTGTTCAGTTGTACATCTACACATCAAACGGTTTGTGCTAATCACCGATGAACGCAGCACATGAGATCCACTTAATGATGGGCCTAGATTGCGTAATTTTGTGCTAAAAGGGGGTATAAAGATTGCTCGATATCTAATCCCTAAATGTCGCCGTAGTATCTTTAGTGAGGCCGTTACTGACAGATGGATATACACTTGACCATAAAATAATGTTCATTTCCCTTAATGAAAGAGAGGTTATTTATGATCAATCACTACAAAGAGCTGGTCATAGAGATGTATGAAACAGAAATGTTCTGTGAGCCCTATAAGTGAATGTCGCGTCATCAACTACGAAGAACGAAAAATGATGAATATTGTTATATAAAACAAATAGAGTGCATACTGTTTGGATATACTATGGAACCAAAATCTGGAAAGATATTGTAGAGTATGATGGCAATTTATGTTATAGGCCTACAATGCCCTCTGTACCGGTAAACAGCTAGGTGGCAGAATACTGTGGCGGAATACAATGGTGGTTACTGGCCCTGATGTATTTAAATGCGAGTGCAAAAGGCTTCAACGCGGTTATCTGCCAATCAGTCATAATTTCACTAGCACGTTTGCGAACGTATTCCCCGATAGGTACAAAAAAACAATAACAACAAAAACAAACATGATGTCTTCGCAGCGTAGCAAGATGTCATGTATCATTGTTATTTCACTTTCTATTGTTATTACATATAAGGCTTGGCAGAAATATTCCTGCTTAAATCCATTACGATTTCTTCATTTTTTTTTCACATAGTTCAGGCAAAAATACTAAGAGGGAATAATATCAACAACCTTTTGAATCACAGCAAGCTAATGTGTGTATATAATTGTCATAAAATTGCACATGTTCGTCGAAGACAGTTACTTCCATTTGACTAGAACTGCCTCAGCAGTGCTAACTTTAGACCAGGGCTATAGATGGGAACAGTTTCATATTTTACCAAAACACGTTTACTTCTCCAGGAAACCAGCTCCCCCCCCCCCTTCCGTTTTTTTTTTTAACCTATAAGTTCGGGACGAAATATTCGTTTCATTACGAAATATTAACATTTCGGCGACGAAATGACTGATTTCGTAAGGAAATAGGCCATGCCACACCTGGCGCCCCATTCAAAACTACGGTCTTTGTCCATGGTTTAAACCATGGACAAAGATTTACAACCTTCGTGAATTCGGGCCCAAATGTCTTTTTTTCTATTAAGGTAATATAATATAGAGGTAACATGTCAACAGTTAAATCGAAGCAACGCAATCACGTGCGATTTGGAGTCTTGGATGCATTACGTTAAAAAAAAAGAAGCAATGAAACCGAACTCATGTTGGCCCGTATATAAGTGCGGTTGGGGCTCAGAGCTGCTTATCATTAGGAGTCACGGAGACAATGGAAAGGAATAGCAAAAGCACCACGGGACAAGGTACTCCAAACAAACACATGTTTGCTTACTTGCCTGTTTATTTGTTTGTTTGTTTGTTTGTTTTTATGCATGTTTGTTTGTTTTTGATTTGTTTTTTGTCGGACACCTATCAACGATAAGTGTTTTGGTATCCATTACTACAGCTATACTGCATGCAAACACATCATTTCATCGTATTGCATATTGCCGCTTCTCGGGGAGAGTTGATAAACCCGAAGAATAACAATTTAACACATTTCACGTGTGTACACAGCCTGAATAGACGGTGCATGAATTGCGTGTAAGTTTTGCAGCGTATTCTTTTTCCACTCAATCCGCAGCACACTATTATACAAGATAGTAATATAGATTATGAATATGCCGGGCCTGAGAGGTTCTGGTTGAAACTATGTGCATGAGGTGACTTCAATGGTACTACTTTCTGAGGGGCGCAGTACCGGGGAAACTAGTGCTTCTGACGTCACTGAAGGCGCGAAGTTGAACCAGAACCTCGAACAATGGCCTGGTATATTTTTTTTTTGTATGCCTCCCAATGAATTTTAAGAATGACAGCGTTGTAAAGTGGGTGGTTTACCGATCAAAAGTTTTTTTTTTTTTTTTCACTCACAAACTTACACTGTGAAAGTGTATGTATCGACCGCGCGATGGGCTTCATCTCTTGAAGAGAATACACCGTATAGTACCTTTGGTAGTAAACGCCATGGCAGCTTGATATTTTTTGTCAGTATTTCCCTAGAGAAATAGTTGGACTAGGATTGTCATTGGAAATATGTTTTCCCACTTTCAATGCCCTCAACCAGTGACAGGACACGAAATTATCTGTGAGGGTTATAATAGACATTACCACAGGGCGTTACCAGGCCAAGTTGAGAGGTTCTGGTCATGCATGAGATGACTTCAATAGCACAATTTTCTGAGGAGCGCAGCCCCGAGGAAACTAGTACTGTTGAAATCGCCGGAGGCACATGTTTTAACCGGTGCCTCAAACAATGGCCTGTTATTTTCGTTTTATATATCTCAAAATTGTTTAAAGAGTAACAGCAAAGTGAGTGGGCCTCTCACTGTGAACAGTTCGCGGTGGACCGATTACCCAAATGCAATTCTTCTACGCACAAAATTTCACGTACAATTACATTGTAATAATACATTTGTCGCCCACCGCAGATCAATAATTGGCCTGTGGTGGGCGATGCCCGTTTATTTGTACATGAAAACCTAGCAATCAGTCTCGTCGCGAAGCGACGACGCCGTGTTGGTAGAAAACCATAATTTGTGTCAATGCAATGAGAGGGATGAGACACACTAAAATACGAGTCCTGACGCATTAGTGGTACGTTTAGCAAATCACCAGCGTGATATAGTTTTTCACTCTTTCCCTTTAGAGAAATAGTTGGACTCTAAAGAGATTAGGATTTCATGCTTGAGATATGTTTTGTCACTTTCAACTCCCACGACCAATCAGAGAACAAGAAGTAATATGTGAGGGAGATAATAATGATTATCTAACCGATAGTAACTTTACAACAGACTGTTCTAAAGTTACGGAGGGTGGATAATTTTTACAAAAGCCCGACCAAGCAATGTGCCTTATTCGATTTTTGATATGATGACATGAGAATTATCATTTCTACTACACGGCAGCCATTTTCGTAAGATTCCCAGCCCAGCATCGACTCCAAGCTACTAAATCTGAACCGCGCACACACATCAATTGCGACCGTGCATCGCAAAACCAACAAAAAGTCACGTGCCAAGACTTTGCTTGCAATGAGGACTCAAAATGGACGAAAGGAGTGAACCTAGTCAATGTTTAATTTTTGGTATTTTCTGAAAGCACCATCCTTCTTCTACATAATTCTTAAGTGTGAGATCATAAAACCAACGGGAAGTTCTATTTTTTGTAGTTTTTTTTTAAGAATACCTTTTTTTTTCAGAAGTGTGAGTAGTTTGTCTCAGAGGCTCCGTGTCATTTCTATAATTATGGAAATCCTTTACACGCTCTTCATTTTCAGCTCTAATAACGTTAGAAAGGTAATGTTACTACTTTGAAAGTTGTTATTACTCGTGGACAGAATGTGCTAATAGTGCATGTTTAATTTCAGTTTAATTTGGTAATTCCTTCATTGTTCTTCCTATGTGGTTTACGTCCTTTTTTGTCCCATTCATTGCACAGCTTGCACGGCTTGGCTTCAGAGCCTCTTGTCTTAATTCACACTCTTTTCCAGAATGTGTGCTTTCTTTCCAATATTTAGATAGGCTAGGAGAGTGCATTTGAATTGAATTATACACCATTTCAAAGCTTAAATTTTGCTCTTTCAGAATCCGTCCTTAATTAAAAATTCATGTTTGGCGACTTTTTGTTGGTTTTGTGATAAAGGGTCATTATTGCAATGCATTTGGACTACACAGGCGATGCGGCTAAACGCGGACGAGCGGTGGTTAGTACAGGTCATAAGAAGCTAACACCTTCAGTCAATTTAATGAAAAACTGATCACGTGGTCAGCCAAGGATCCATATCACCATTAGATTTAAAAACAACGACAACAACTGCTCACTGAAACCATGTGCGGCAAATGGCTCATCATTTTAACCTATTTTCTAATTCTCTTCTTTTGATTACGTACTTCCACTGCCTTGAAGTGCGATAATGTAATATTTTTCTTCCGAGCCACATTTAAGCACGAAGATCCGCTACAAACATGCATGAGGTCTTCTTATGATTGCACGTTGAACTCTGTGTGTGTGTGTGAGTGTGTGTGTGTGTGTGTGTGTGTGTGTGTGTGTGTGTGTTTGTTTCTGTGCCTTTGAGTTTGCTTACAATATCTGAGCCCGTGCATGTCGATGATGTGGATGATTCATAGATTGGACGTTTGCATGTCCGGGTTAATGATTTTCACCAAAGTGCTATATTAGTGTTCACATGATGGGTGAGACCACTTACCATTCTGTCTCCCACATTCTATGACGTGCAATATGGAATATGAATGTATTTTTTACCATTCCTAAATGAAATACATGACAGACTATTTATAAAAAAGATCATCGTTGTAATCAACTTTTCATACAACTTTAATCATCAATTACTTGAGACGGCAATGTATACATCACACATGTATATTTTGCATTTCACGCGCACTGCGTCATAGTCCCGTCCAGTCGTTATTATGAAAGCGCCACTGCAGACATGTGATATCAAAACGTATAAATATCATCAATACAAATAAGATAAAATTAAGCACACACTGTCTTTGGAGGAAAACGACTTCGTTCCACAATCAGCCTTCCACAACGAAATACATTAAAGGACAATACTTCCGGCCAACATGAATGAAAAGATGAATAAATTGAGAACAGAATAATCAAGAAAAAAAAAGAAAGAAAGAGAGAATAAAAAATTTCAGAGCAGCTTAAACCTAACCGGCAAACGTGTTGAAGTCACGGCAAGTCATGCATTTGTGTTTTCAAAAAGAAAAGAGATCAAGTTTAATAGATTGATAGTCCAATAACGTTTGTAATGCAGTTTGGAGATTGTTCATCTGCGTAAACATAACCTCGTTTCATAAGCTTGCACAGTATAAGTGTAATTGTATGGATGGCGACTTTGGCGTCTTCTGCGAAGAGGAATAACCCCGTGTAAAAAAAGATCAAAGTTCAGCCTGACTCCAGCCTTTGAAGATGATACGACTTCCACACTTGCAATGCCTCTTATGTCAAAGCGAAACATCTAGACCAAGTAGATAATTATGTGGAGCAAATGGCTATTGCGGAGAATATTTTCCATGTCAATCTCACGCTTTGATACACCACCAATATTCAGCTGAACCTGACTAGAGCAGGTGACACTGTTACAGTCAGGCACTTAAAGTCATCATTTGTTTTTGTTTGTGTTTTATCATTTGCAGATGAACCAATGGTAAAGTTCTATTAAGTCACACTAAATGTGCATCCGAACACAACACATCCACTGCGTCAACATTTTCGTCTTCTGCTTTGCATCTCCAGGGCGTAAAACGTTCCCGCGCAATATGTTCTGTTGATGTTCTGCCCTGTCACCACGGGATTATTGTGGCTTGGTCACTGGGTATCTAGTTGCAGAGAATGCACACAGACTCGTTCGCAAACTCATTCTGACCACACGTCTTAGTCTGAATCCAATCAATAATCGTTGACGTAAACAAATGTGCAGCTGCGTTCAGTTTCGGAGGCCAGCGATTACATGGTTTACGCGAAACTTGACGTTCGCTGCGTGTCCTCTCAGCCCCGTGGATTCGAAGAGCGCGTAGAATGATCGGACGCGCACAACCGGAGCTTGCTCTGATCTCCGCGCGCGTTAGGAGCTCTCCTCGTCGGCGGAGCCTTTCCGCTTGTTTGCAAAGGCAACCCCGATCTTTTTGCTGAGCCACGAGACCTTTTGGATAATCAATTCCTGGGCTAGAGCTATGCACATGGACATGATAGCCATACCTAGCAGGATGAAGAACGTACACCCGAGGAGGTTCTTTTGATGAATGGGAACTAGGTCTCCGAAACCGATGGTGGTTAGCGTGATGAAAGAGAAGTAGAAGGCTTCGAAGTAGTCCCACTGGTCTTCCCATACTCGGAGGAGCAGGGCCAAGAAGCAGATGTACAGGAAGGCGAACACGAGGACGATAAAGAGCGGAATCTGTGGTTCTTCCGGTGCCGGGGGTTCTTCTTCCTCCTCCTTGGTCCGTCGTTTCCGCGCCGTGCCGCCACTCTCGCCGTTCTTCCCTTTGCCTTCAAGTTCGACCACGTGAATGGGCGCGTCTCCGTCGGCTTGCTTGTCCGCCGGCGGCTTCCAAATCTCGTCGATGATCTCTTGCGAGCGGCGATCTCGCTGGTAGGTCTTTTCCTCTGGACCTTCTCCCCGTGCCGCCTGGATCATAGTGTGCATTCGGCGGTAGGTCAGTGTCGCCCCTCGGGCTAGCAGCGTACCTATGCTGGCTAAGACGAGGAGCAACAGGGCTATTCCAAAGACGGCGTACACCATACAAAACACACGCCCTCCCGGGGTGACCGGAGCTATATTTCCGTATCCTGTACATGAGGAAAGAAAGAAAAGAAAACAAGAGAATGTATCGTTACCACTCTAATGGCAACAAATGTATACATGACTAGAAAAGACATGACCAAAATCACAATACATCACCGCTTTAAATGTATGCATGACTTGAAAAGACGTGAGCAAAATCATAATGCATCACTGCCTTGTTTTTTTTTTTTCATGCGTTTTGATACCGTGCCCCAGCTAACCAGTTAGATAATACTCATTCCAATATAGCATTCTGTGTTATCAATGACATAGCTCGAATGTAAATAAACACGGCACTACTCTGCAAGAATGAATTACCAAACTTAATTTCTGATGAAAAGGAAAGGACTTATGCATGTAACCTCAGTCTCGCTTAGAACATGTCATTTTTTTTTCTAATCATTATTATTGCAAAGGCACCAAGGAGAACGCGTAGTTTAAACATAATTTTGCCGACGTCACTTTTCTTCTACATATTGTCACATGACTTGTCAATGTTTTCAGAGCATTGCAAATGAATTCACATTTTTTACTTAGTCTGCTTCATTTTTGAATTCATTATATCGACACAAGAGGGCAGTATTTCGCAGGACCTTGTTGCCCTCGTTTATTGGTATACACTGCGACTGGTCGGGAGATCTCTTTATAAATACCCAAAATGCTCTTTGCGTTAATGAAGAATCATATTCCGACTATTTCATCAATTTATTCATTTGTTTATTTATCTTAAATAATTATGAACTTATGTAACTATGAAATTATGTATTTATTTATTTACTTTTCTGTTTGTTTATAATGTCATTCAGGGTCTAATATATCTATTTATTCATCAAGACCTTACGAGTCCCCGAGCGTTGCTTTTCTGATTCATTTAGGAAAAATTTCCAGCGAGATATGTTGTCCCCCTTTTTTTGAATCCATAACACGACGGTGAGCAATTCTGCCTCGAACAGTCAGAACCGACCCAGCAATTCAGACGCAGATAAGAGTACAAAGGTTCATCGCAAAACATAACATATTTCATTAAAAAAAAAAAACCTTTAAATAGTTTTTGAAATTCTCGGACTTTGATATTCGAACAGGAGAAAATCGGAAAACTTTTAGTCATTAAGAAAGTGTAATTTGTAACATTTTAACAAATGTAAGGTTATTTTGCACTTTTCTCCTATCAGTGGATCTGAAAATGGGTACAATATTTCATTATCTATGCAAATACCTATATGACACTAAAGAATGCATTTTCAAAAAGTATTGCTGTACAGTGTATTCAAATTCATGAAATTCTTCCGCCGAGATGTTTTCATTGCAACTGATTGACAAATTGCCCTACATCGACGTAAATAAGCATTGAATTGATCAGTGTTTTAGTAGTAGCCATGATAAAGAAAAGTCATGGGCGTACATACTCGAGTAGGATTCGAACCTACGACCTCCTGATCACCGGACAGGCGTCATCTCCACTAGACCACCGAGCTTCTGCAATTTGTCAATTTGTCAACACTTGCTGTCGGGCGAAAGCTCGGTGGTCTAGTGGAGATGACGCCTGTCCGGTAATCAGGAGGTCGTAGGTTCGAATCCTACTCGAGTATGTACGCCCATGATTTTTTATCATGGCTACTACTAAAATACTGATCTATTACAGTGTAATTGTATTATCGGGGGATGTACGATGTGAAATGATCATTGCAAAATATTGGACCGAAATCACCGAAATTATCCATTTGTGCTTAAGCAAAATAGCGAATAAATCACTATCAACATCCAAGTTGTCTGCATTTATAACGATGTGTCTCATTTTTTATGTATATCACTGGCTCGGTGACAGTCCTGATAAATGTCAAATGAATCTACTTTCGTTGCTCAACAATATTGTTCTTTCCAGAACGGTTGTGGTACATGCGATGTATTTCGGGGAGATAGATTTATATACACTGTACTAATTATATAAAATTCCCTTAAGTTTCAGATCATTAAATCTAGCGCTCAGTTAGCTTGGGTATTTGCTTGTATTTGTATTATGGTATTTTCCCTTTTTTAATCTGAAATAATGTGGCATCAATTATTTTTATGAGCTTTTATTCCCGATTCCTGTCACAACAATCATAACAAGTCTGTTTTGACTTTCTATTGTACGTAGGAACTATTTCCGATTGCTGTACGCAGAACTTTGATATCAAGCTTATGATCTCTTGTTTCCCTGTTGTTAGCTTATACTATTTGTTTTTCCCGTTCTTTTTTCCCCATAATTTCCCCATGTTTTCACTGTCTTATGTCTGTACTACGGTATATGATTGCTAATGTTAACATGTATTTTATACTCTAATGAGTTGAAAATGAAGATTGTATTATAAAATAAAGTGCACTGCCTTGCACTTTAACAATAATTTGCGAAAGATCAAGTAGGTCGTAGCATGCATAGGGGACGGGATAAATAAGATCGGTTTAAGTGCACGAAAATGAATTCTAAAGAGACGGGAATTTCAGAAAGTCAACATTTAATGATATTTTCTATGTCTAAAATTACTCGCACAAATTTATCATGATTATTGATAATAATCAGTAAAAGAGACACAGCTTCATAGTGCAAATTTATGTCATCGACCTATACTCGAACTTCTAATGTATACGTAACCACTTTGTACTTATATAAATATATCATATCATGTTTTCCCTATGCATCCATGGCATCATGATATGCGTAAAAAACTTCGTAAAATTGCACTAGATGTAAATTATGATCGTCTGAGATTAGCATTAAGTCTTTACTTTTCTTGTGTCTAATACTAAAGACGAGAAAAACACATAGAAAAGTGATTAAGAAAATGCTGGCATGAACATGAGAACGAGAGCTCAAAGATGTATTTTAAGGGTTGCATTTACCAAATATGGATAATGATAATGATGACATAGTAATGATAATATAAATTTTGTAATATGATCATCACTATTGCACTGTTAATACTGTTTCATACAAAAACCCATATTACCTAAACTATTTCAAACATTGTTAACATTCAAAAAATTGTTAATATACACCTTACACTAATTTTGTTATTGCATTGAATAATGATTCTTGTTAAATAAGACAAATTTGCTAATCGGTACGAAGATGAAATGCCTCTTCCATACGGACAAAAAATAAGCGAGAAAATAAGCGAAAAAAACAAAACGAGAGAGCTCAATCAGTATAAAAAGTACCGTATATACCATCTATAACGGGTAGATCTCGGGAAAGAAGAAGAAAAAAGTTTAAGACAGACTTATGACGACATTTTTTTAAATAAAAGATTTGATTCTTTTTGATGCAGAACAAAGGATGTGGTTAATTTCCTGGTAGAAGCGCGTGCGCAGACACACACACACACACACACACACACACACACACACACAAAGGTTTATGAGAATCAAGTCCTCACATCAGTGCAATTTTCTCAAAGATCTTTGTCTAGGAACTCAAATGAAATCAGCGAGGTTTAGTGCACGTGCACGTCGCAAAATGTCCATCATTTCTTAAATCATGGTGCGTAAACAAAATGATAGATGAATAATTGTATTGAAATTGAAGTGACGCAGGCATTCATTTCCCTTTTTGATAGTCTCGGACTGAATCCAGAAAAAAAATAATTCGTCGTGTAAATAATATACATACTTAAGTCTCCAAATCAAGGACTGAATCTATTTCTTTTATAAGTGAACCTGTTTAAGGGGAAACAGTATTAGCAGCATATTGCATGAAATTAATGTTTTTATCCTTGATTATTTATGAGCGTGAAATTCAGCTTAAATCAATTTTTGCTCTATTATATTGCGTTTGCGTTTGATATGAATTTCTTTTATGGACGAATTATCTCCATATGCAGTGATATGAGCCCACACGCAGCATCTCTGATAACATTATTGACTTTTTCAAACAAAAACTGCATGAGCTATGTGTATGATTACATGTGTATGATTACGAGATTAAGAGCAAGATTGGATATTAAGCAGTCATAAATGCTGCAAGAACACTGATTATTTGTATTTTAGGAATAAGCTTCAAGCTTCAAGCTTCAAATGAAATATATAAGGTTTTTTTTTTTTAATGTGCTGAAACCCTAAACAGCAAGTCGACAAAGACACTGATAGCAAAATATCATATCCACTTTCTTCGTACTTCCATTTATTTTGATGATCTGACCGGGGGAAATGAAATTAAGTTGAGAAAAAAAAATCTAAATTATCGTATCTTTTGAGTTTGTACCCTGATGGGACCTCAATATTGATCACGTAAACAAACAGTGACACATATAAAGCCCCATCTGCATTCGCAAAGTGCATACAATGTTATAATTTTGATAATCTTGATATTGGTCCTATATAGGACGATGTTCTGGTTTAATGAGGGTTTAGTCACAATTTACATAAGTAATGAGTATAACTTACACAATGTCAAAGTCGCGTGATCATTACCGTATAATGATAGTTAGTAATCTAAATTCAAAATATGTTGCTATTGCACTTATTAAGATGCCTTACTGACAAGTAGACATAGTTGTCCATATCTTCCTGCCTTGTCAAATTTGTTTTACTGCGCTCCTTCAACTCAAATTTCTACCTGGTGTAAATTTGCGGCTAATGACGCATGAGGGCGCCCGACTAGGAATGCTTTACGATGTTTTTCTAAGCACCGGGCCCTAATAAGACATCAGCTTCTGTGTGTCGTATCAGGCGACGGTTCTAGTCTATAGTTTTAAGTTATGCTGCCAAGAAGTCAGGCGGTTATCAATCATATGAGTTTATTTGCCGAGGGAGAGAGAGAAGCGAATCAAATTTACCCCGTCGACCTAATAACTATTTCAGCCGTATGCACTGAATTGTTATTTCTGCGGCTGTCTGGCACAATGCGCTGCATCACCATCAGAAATGACATTGGTAGTCTTTACCCATTAGAGGGAGAGTGTCATCATATCAGGTATTTTGATGTGCTTGTTGGATGTCATTTTGAAGTATTATTAAACCGATGAGATGCTATAACATGATGTCAGAGCTGTCGTTTGTGTTTTGCTGAGAAAGCTTGTTGTTGTGTTTGCTTAGCTCATATCACATCATGACAAAGACTAAAAAGCAAATAAAACAAAATAAAAGCAAACCACAATACAAAATATGACAATGTTGCCTGTGCGAAGTCTCGCTTCTGAATGTATCTTATTATGCTTTCTATCAATACCTTAGAGAGAAATTATTCCCAATATAATTTTGGTAAAATTTGGTTCACAAGATGGATGAAAAAGCTATTCTGTCTAAATTTGTCTGAATAGGAACGATGTTCGAAAGAGCTTCTGAAAATAAACTTTGATTATTCATGATATAAGGAAACTTAGATTGATATTATAGTAAGATATATTGCACAAAGACATACAGTGTCTGCTGGAAAGAAAACAAGATATTTTACCTCTTAGTTCCTCAGAGAGAGAAACTAATAAATCATAACCATAATCTCCCGATTTGCACACTTTTTTATTTTTAGTCTACTTGTCAATTTGTTGACTAATACACCTACCACATGCCAGCCTACACCGCTATTTTCAACTATAACAGCCTACATTACATCATATAGAAACTGCTGATATGAGGGATAATTCTGTGCACTTTATCTGTCCTTACTCGTGGAATTCATGGTTAATGGATTATTATATGCCTTTAAAACTATCAATCTTAAGTATGCAAGGAGGCAATAGTACTTTGTAGTTTGAAGGAGGAACCTCAGATCTAAACCTTTGTATTTGCTTCATGCACTCTTGTACGGCGCCCCGCTCGGTTTCCCCTCAAACAGGATACATTACTAAATATTACATGAATAAGGTCTTTTGACACAAGCGGAACACACCATCATCCCTCAGACTTATCGCCTGTCTTAATGCTATTAACGCTTCTCTACAGCAGCTGGTATGACACTTAAATACATCCCCTTCCCCCTCCCCTCTCCCCTCGCGCGCGAGCGCGCGTGCCAATTGTGCTTATTGACCGCCGCTGAGGAGGCGGAAGAAGCATACCCCGCAGGTGTGTCAGACGAGAGAGCATAGCGTACGGGGGGGGGGGGGGGGGAGGCTCGACCTATCCCCGGCTGGTGGGTCCATCTCTCGAAGATGGCATCTTCCGTCTAGCTTGTCAAGAGACGTTACGTCTGCCGTAAGATATGTGACATGATCATTTTTGCCTCCGGGGCCCTTTTCACTGACTTAATGCACTTGTCTTGAGGAGGTAATCAACTTTCACCGTCCTCGCTTATGTTTTTGTGGGGGGTTTTCTTCTCCAAGTCACGCTGGCTGCCTGATTATTCCAGCTCCGTCAGATTGGAACACTGTATTGCAGTGTATAATCGAGGGATGCAGTTCCTTAAGTAATGCAATCAGCTGCGAAATAGGATTTTGACGCCAGCCTCAAATGAATCAAATGAATTAGCAGCATGAGAAAGAGAAAATTAGTGTATAAAGGAAGATAGCGAAGACGGGACAGATCAACGAACTGGGAGTGAGGAATTAAGGCAGAGTGAGAGAGGGGAGAGCAGACTGGTAAAAACAGAAGATGAGAAAAATACGAATTGAATGGAAAAAGAATGATTATGACGAAACGATGTCACGAGGAGAAAGAACTACGGAGAGAAAAACAGATAAAGATATAATCACAGTAATAAAGAGGAGAGAGAGAGTGAGAATATTAGATATATCAAAATAGAGGAAGAGAAAGAATATGATAAATAGAATATAGAAGGAGAGAGAGACAGGGAGAAAGAAACGTCACAAACAGGAAGACATAAAGACATACAAACAGAGAAAGTCATGAGATCAGCAGAGGGTACAGGGGAATCTCGACCAAATCTCAAATAATTTTTCGGAAAAAAAAATTTTGACGTGGCTAGATATCCCATACATTGAAACTAAACTGAGTAATGTAATGAAAGGAAGCACAATGAAAAGTAATGTTGTTGTTGTTGTTTGAGTTTTTCAAAACAAAACATGATTACATCTACCATGCGCAGAATATATTAAGCCTCGATAACATATTCAAACTGTTCTAGAACAGAATATTAATCCCTGTATGTATACATGCATGGATATATTCATAATATCATTCACATGGACATACGGCTCTTCTATGATTACACAGGATTAAGTGCTGATGAGCTGGAAGCGCAGAGTCGGGAAAGATGCAAGAGAGTTTGGTGTGGATGGAAAGAGACCGACCATCCGAACAGTATCCTTCAAACATTGTCTTATGACATACATACAGTGTGACGTCATCGATAAAGAACTTCCCATTGTTCGATGTTGTGACGAACTCCTAATAAGAGTGATTTAAAAAACTTCTTTTGTTATTTTTCATTAATAAAGTGCTGTTGCTATTCTATGTAATTAAGAGTAATCGCACTCTGAACTAAATAAAGACAGAAAGATTGTAAAATATTGATCCGTTGGACTTTTCGTGCTCTAGACAGTTGTACTTGATTCTATGATTACCATTGCCCATCCTGGAGCACATAGCTTGATAAAAATAGTACAAGCAATGTCTATTCCAGCATGTATTATCTCTTGTGTGTGTGTGATTGATGTCGCAGCAATCTCCCTCGGGAGAATCAGAAACATTGAATACCAGACTTCATTACACGAATTTGCTGGTCTGCAATTGCAATTCGCGATTGTTCGCGTTGTATTGGGTTTCTTAATTTCGCCCTCTCATCACAACGATTCATCAGCGCTCCAGCATCGGGTGAAGCAACATGCAAGACGGTAAGGTCGTTACCGCCCTCACCGGGCGACAACGTTTCAGACGTTAAAAACGAATGTTCCCCTGAGCGGGATGCCATTTCCATGTTGGAATTTGATAAGGGCTATTATAAACGGCTAGATCGTTTCTGACCATACAGATGACATCTCTAATGACTAAATACCCAACGCATTGCACAAATCTATCGCACCGTCTGATCGAGAAGTATTTTATTTTGATGACGACGTTTTTGGTTCAACTCACTCAACACTATTCCACTTATTGATCACCTAACAAAGAGGGAGCGAACTCATTTTATCTCCTGATATACGTTGCGCGTTAAAGGTTCTCTTAAGTACAAATGCATGTTGATTTGTGTTGATTTATAATACCCTCAACATCACCTTTGCGGTGAAACGAATATCTAGAAACATTTCATATATTTTTAACTAAAATTTTCTTCTATTTTTCTTCAGATTACTTGGATATACGCCAACAAAAAATCCTTCTAAACCAATATTCCTCTTGTGACCTCATCTGTCAACCATTGCTAAAGTACTGATATGTTACTGATATGTTTAACAAAAGACATTGGAATGCATGCACCTTACCCTCGACTCAGCATAACTTGCATGTTTCTGCGATATTAATGTGATTAACAAAACAGATGGCGAGGGAACATGCAAGTTATGCTGAGTCGAGGGGATTTATGTAGGTCATACTGCATGATGTGAAATTATGAAAATCGTCTGGAATTCCTCTTTAATACAACGATGTCACTGAAAGGAGGAATGAGACGATAGAAAACAAAATCACAGTAAGACTAAAAGTCAAATAACGTAAAAAAAGTTAGCACCATCAATGTTTATGTCGGAAAATCATTTGACATAGTAAACCATTACGGAGAACTCATGAGAAATGCCTTGACCATGTGACTATGACGTCACTATACTAAGCAGTACACTACATGCCAACGCACTTTGTTTATTTCACCACTTTCTTGGAAAGATGATTGCTTTCTCTGCTCTAATGTTCTTTCGACTTGGAAATGATGTAGGAAGCGCCCTTCGAAATTGTGTTATTCATTTATGATTATAGTTGTCCTATTACCCTGATTTTTTTTTTTTTTTTTTTGGCGTAAAGCTGCAGAGAATCCCCAATGCTTCAGCTTTTCATTTGGAGCAGGTGTTGAATTGAGATATTCGTGGTTTGGGTCATTGGTATAGTGAAGGTAGCAAAACTTAGATGTGATATTTTCTCTTTAACATACTTCAGAGATGTATTGTCTCATTCATATTATCATAACTTAAGGCGACGTTTGATATTTCCCCGCCACACACAAGACAAATTACATCTGTTGTAATGAACGGGAACGAATGCGATGGGATGGTTAAGTAACTTATGTCTACCCGGCTAGAAAATCATTGACATAATTGCTGAGCTGGAAATAATTTCGGCTCCCTTCTCTCGGTCGGTTTGAGAAAGAAACATTATGCGGCAAGGTCATAGTTTATTGTCGTCGCTTTCACAGTTGATTACTCTTCAAAAATCGAGACTAAACATAGTAGACACACTAGACGCTTGTTTACGGAGGCTGCCACGAACTCTTTGATTATATACTGAGAATAAAGGCATAAGGCCCTGCGGACCTTGTGAAGAAAAGCAGTACAAACTAACATCCTTTTCGTATGCCGTCAAAATAATGCAGACATTGTCATTTTTCTTTATCTTTTTCTGTCGTTTTTATTTCTTTCCTCTACTTGGCTTTCTGTTCCTCCATTATTCATTCCGTTTTTATTTCTTTCCTCTACTTGGCTTACTACTCTATTCCTCCATTATTTAAGATAGAAGGGGATTTCTATTCTCACTTCACAAGTTCAAAACGGATGATATCTAATGCATCAGCATATCAAAATGACTTATACGAAGTGTACATGCCTAGCATGCGAGAGCACAAAACAAAAGATGTTTTTATCTCGATAATATTGACACTGTCTACTAAAACACAAGGATTACGACTACAATCGTTGTTTCTTAATCAGGTATGGCATTCCATCACGAATTTGACAAATTGATTTCTGCCTCGCCGCGGGTACTCAAATATAATGACAGTTCTCTAGGGCGACAATTAGTGTCCCAGCATTTCCAGAAGACATTTCTCGGCTTATGTCATCAGCTCCATTGGAGAGAAAAAAAAATCTCCTGCGTGTTGAGATACTTGTTCAGGGTTTTCTTATTATCAAATAAAATAACTTTGTAAGTATGAACAATTAAGTAAATCAGTAAAGAAAGGTAGCAGTCAATCAGTCAGACTGGATGATAAAATATATGGTTATTATGGCTATTCTCTCGAAATCTCATGAAGCGATGTTATCAGGATGGCATTTGCCAGATTAGATCCTAACTCTAAAACGAAAAATCAACAAAAATGTATATATTCTAATTTAGATCATATGACTCCAACTGCGAAATGTGAGAATGTTTTAAAATCACCTTTCATCAACAATTAGTGCGGCTACAATCGCCTTCATACCAACGTCGTGTGGCATTTCTTTAATAGCATAATCAAAATTTTATTACCCATATAAAACCTCCCATATGACTACAATAACTGCGATACAAGCTCAAGCACATGAACACAAACATACACACAGGTAAATATGTATTATGTATATATACACTTAATATACACGTATGTATCTACAACATATCACTATTTCAAGCAAAAAGTTGTCAATACATGTTTAACCCCCCATCCCCCCACCCCCACCCCCCACCACACACAAATTCGTTTCGACAAATTGGGGCTATATACTGCTGTAAAAGCATCAACAAATATTTCATAACCAATATTTATCTTCAGTGGCCATGAATTTTATCTCATTCATTTCGCAAAGTTCCATAAATTCTCGTTCTCGTTGACAGACAGGCAAAAATCAAAATGAATTCACAATAAAATGACGACAAATTGATACAATACGAAGGCCATGGGCACTCTTATATTAAAAACAACAACAACAATATAACATATAGGACCTGGTTGAAGATAACAGTTATGATAGTATGTAAGAATTTGACTAGGCTTTCAATGCATTTATACGTTTTCAACATTGACTCACTTTCTAAGCCCGAGATTGGTTTTGCCAGCTTTTTACAATACATTATCAATGTATGCTCTCTTTTGAAGATGACTTTGAATGAACAAATAACAAATGACCAAAGTATTTTCAAGGCTTCCTCACCTCATTCTTGCCGGTGACAAAACAGGAATTTAGAATCAATATTGTAAGACTGTAAGAGATCAAAGCTTACAATATTTGTTTTTCATGCTTCTATTTTATTTCGTAAGTACATATCACATCAAACAAGACATAGCAGATGAATAAACTGGGAGCCGTGAATCCCATCAATAAAAGAAAAGTATATATGCATATATATATATATATATATATATACATATATACATATATATATATATATATATATATATATATATATATATATATATATATATATATATAAGAAGAATGGGTCTCAAATACGCCATCTGTAGATCCAACAAGAAAGTTTTTAATCATAAGAAGATAAAAAACCTTGTTGGATCTACAGATGGCGTATTTGAGACTCATTCTTCTTATAATTATAACATTCGAAGTCCAACGTGGAAAATTCCAAGATATATATATATATATATGTGTGTGTGTGTGTGTGTGTGTGTGTGTGTATTTGAAACATTGTATTTGCTCCGCGTATTGGTAGTATTAGAAATAGTCATAATAATGTCACAATAGAAGAATGCATTAAGTGGCATTTAATGCATTCCTCTATTGTGACATTATTATTACTATATATTATACAGGGTGGCCCAAAAAGAACGGAACGCCTAAGATCTTTAATTTCAGCAACATCGTTGCAAATATGTCATCATGTTGCATACTATTAGAAAGACCATTCTTTTTCCAAAAGAATAACACCAGATTCTTTAATTTTGGTTCATGCATCATGGTTTTAGGACCCTTTTTGTCACCCCTTGCAATTTTCAAAATATGATCATTTCGCACTCTCATAGATACAGAAACCAGTCAGAATTCGGCTTACCGTAGAACCAGTAGCGTTCGCAATGTGCAGAATGTGGGGCGGACAGTGTATTGTCGTTAGGTCGTCTCATTCACAATGGTAACGGACAATGATAGCCACATTCCACACACTGTGAACGTTACTGCTTCTATGACAAGCCGAATTCTCGCTGATTTCGGTGTCTCTGAGAGTGCAAAATGATCACATTTTGAAAATTGCAAGGGTTGACAAAAAGGGTCCTAAAACCATGATGCATGAACCAAAATTAAAGAATTTTGTGTTATTCTTTTGGGAAAAGAATGGCCTTTCTAATAGTATGCAAAATAATGACATATTTACAACAATATTGCTGAAATTAAAAATCTTAGGCGTTCCGTTCTTTTTGGGGCCACCCTGTATATATATATATATATATATATATATATATATATATATACATGTATATTTATGTATATGAATATCATATATACACATACACATATACATATGTGTGTGAGTGTGTGTGTGTGTTTTCATGCATGTATGGCTATGTGTTTATATCTAGACTCTTTATCGTTGCGAATGAGAAGCAACTATAATGATTCACACAACATCAGAGTGCTTGCAAAGTTTCACGAACGTCTTTTTCTCCACTGAAACCAGAGGTGCTCGCCTAGCATCTCCTCGCTGAAACCAACCACCAGGGCCATATTTCCCTGTTTACGATGCACTGACTCTGTCGTCTGTATTTGCTCAGCTTCAGATAACCATAAAGTTATTGATCACCCTCGTAGCCCGTTCGAATTATTGGGCGCACTGTATGTCGTGTTCGCTTCCGTAGATATGAAAACACTGTTTGTACTACCAAGTGGGGTCAATACTAATACTATACAAACGCGCGGGAACATACATATAGACAACAGATCAACCAAGTAGAAGATTCAGGAAAACAACCCGACTCGAGTAGCCGTGATGATTGAAGCTTACTGGACTATGATGATGAATATGCATGTGAGTAAAAACAGAGGAAGGAGGTAGGGAGCAGAGTAGGTTGGGGGTATACAGTTATGGCTTGCGTCGTGCTTCGCTGCGAAGTGTTACACTGAAACAATTTACTGTGTGCTGAAAACGCCAAATCATTCATTTGTTCTTATTGACTTATTATCATATCCCCTGCTTCTTCCAAATTTACTGGGGGGGAAATTGCAATATTTCCTTCTTACCTAACAAAATGAAGACTCGCATCAATGATAAGACAGGGCGATTAATTTTGCAGCGTTTGTATTTGCATAATCTTTTTCGAAAATGCTAATATTGTAAAGTTTCTGTGTACCTAACGATCACCTTTCCAATTCGTGCAAATTATCAATAATTCTGTTCGTCAGCGGACTTAATGACCATTTTGTTATGTACATTTTGCTCCGGGGACCAAGCGATGAGTTATACCACCTCTTCGCACACACACACACACACACACACACACACCAACACACACATACCCGTACCCGAAATGCAGTACATTTGTTTCTTGTGTCTTTGACCATTTCGACTATTGACCAACTTTGACCAATCATCGACCGAGAGGACACCGGAGCCATAGCGAATTGGGAACGAACGCTGTCCGGAGCAATTCCCTGGCTAGTGATAACTGAGGGTGCGTTTATGCTCAATTAACGTGCGAAGGCAAACTCAATGTTTTGAAACGCTGATCCAAAACTCCGTGCACATGGGGTACTGTTTATGCTCTCTTTTTTTCCGAGCTTGAGAAAGAGCACGGGCGTTGCGGTGGCTACGTCGACCCAAATCAGGCAGGTCACATTGGGGCACGTGCTTTCTCGGAAGTTCTGAATTGAGACTGTGTGCATTGTTCACGTTTCGACTGGCTACGTGTTGATAGCATGTCTATTATTAATACGGTTATATATCATTTATATATTTTCACTAGAACACCCCTGTGGGCTCAGACAATTCTACGAAATACTGGTATTTATTTTGTCGACAATTGTTGACGAAATCGTGTTGTATTGTAGCGAGCTGTTCATGTATTCACCTGTTTGTATACCTAACATATACCAACAGGGTGCTGCTCGAGATGTGCGAATTTTCGAAAAAGTTCGAAAGCAAGTTCGAAAGGGCGGCTGGACGGGTGCGCGCATTTTTACGTGAACCGAAAAGGCGTTAAGATGACGTCATTATAAACGTCACATGTGTTTTGAGTTTATGTTCTCTGTTATATAAATATGATAAGAGAGAAAACCGATCGTAAACGCACAAATTTGTGCGTTTTTAATCGGCGCTTGCAATGATGTTTATATCGAGGTGAGTCGAGACGCATCCGCGTTTTGCACTAATCAGGTTTCAAAATGCTGATTGTGGTCCCGAAAAGTTGAGCATAAACGCACCCGTAGTCAGTTAGTTTATTATCTGTCTCTGACCGGGCCAGTAATGCAGTTACCTTATCTAAGTCAAAATAGTACAATACGTCCTGTCAGTCAAACCACGGAGACGTACCTCCCTTTAATATGGTCAAGCTGAAGTCTGAGCGCCGCGTTCCGTTTTCATGGGGGTGGAGGGAGCAACTGGGCCGTGTGCAAAGATAGTCTATCCGCGCGCGCATTCCAGAGACAAGCTTGCCAGTGGGTGACTGCTGTTAATACGCCTTGACCTGGTATCACCGCAAGCTCTGGGGTGCGGGAGGGGGAGGGCGTGCTCATGATCAAACGGTCAGATACCGGACAATTCATATCGTGTCTGGCAATACACTCACACTGGTTAATGAACCTAATCAAATCATTACGTTCAGATGCAATAGGCTGTTTTCACAATCAACGACAAGGAAAGAGCTGACACTCGCTAGCTAAACGCGGTTTCAAAGAGCAAATTCTTGAACATAACCTTTAATCATCATCAAACATTTACGCATACGCGAATGCATGACCACTGTGATATGTTACGGCACGCACAAAGGATTGAAGTCGTAGTATAAATGTGAAATACAACAAAATGTGAGACGTCAGAGTTGTTCTTAGAGAGATAATGAAACTATATAGTACGTCTACGAGAGAGAGCTCAACTCAACTTTTCAAGAGAGAGATGTACACAATATCTGTACAGTACTGTAATGCCAATATTTGGATATTGAGAAAATAAGCAAGAAATGCCAAAATGGGAGTACAATTCGCTCTGACGTGCGCCATGGATGAAGGCGACTCAATAATTTGACGGGTATTTGCATCACAAGAGCTGAAGATAATTATTGTTGATCTAATTTAAGGTTTGTCATATTAAGTGATCAGGGTGTAGATATGTCGTAATTTCAATCAAGCCATGCACCATAGGACCTTCTAAATTGTACTCTTGCATAATTTGCATGCTCATAATTATATCACTGATTGGTTCAAGTGTGTTTAAACTGGATATGACGCAAACTAAACTACAAAAAGGGGCGCAATGAATACGAGTATGATACGCCAAAGAGCCATGCAGGTGTAAAAGGATATTCCGCAATCCACTTCCATAGAGAGTGCTGGTAAATCACAGTTTTGCCACGTACTATATAGGGCCTACACAGAAAGAGAAGACAGTCTTGATATCTCCTGGTATTTCGACAGAACAATCAGTTTTGTAAAATGGGCTTTTGAATCTCTGCAATCTGATTGGTCAATTATCATGCACTGGTTTTTACTGATCCACACTGAGTCATGCGTCCCATAAAATCCAAATGCATGGCTCAAACCTCGTATAGTATTGTAGGTGTACCGGACGCATGGTGGAGAAAAGGGTTGAATTTCATGAATTTACGGGCCCATTTTATAAAACGAATAATGCACAGGCCTATTTCGTGGATCATTGAGAATTGGATGCTCTCGTTTAATTTTGGAAACAGTCTAAAACCCATAATTTGTGCTGACAAGTCCGAAAATGTGACATTTTCTTCTCTTATATCGTAAAAGCCTAACATCGAAGTCCAGCAGAATCTAAAAGAACGGATAATTTATGTCAAAATTGAGTTACACCACCCTCAAAATCCCGGCATGGTGTGGGTAGTTGTCAGATTTGAAGTAAGCACTTATCCTAAACTGAAATGATTTAGAGCTTCAAAACATTATTTGACTTACCAATATCAAGAACAAAAGTGTCACCGTGTTGGCGTGTTTGAAATGAAGCTCAAAGCAATACCTTTTGTGCTATCATAATTCTGGCAAAGAAACTCATTTTAGTCAGTCCCACACGTACCTGTGTACATGCATCGCTTTTGTGTTCTCATTCCAATTATGCCGGTTGTATATTTTTACCCACAATTACATAACTATACTACACAACATGTTTTCATGTGTGTGGATGTGAGGATTGTAAATGAATAATTCTTAGCGCAAAATAATTCGTACACATGCACCAGCGAATCGCAGGTTTTGGTGTCCATTTCCACACAGCAGAATCGGATAAATTGAGACAAAATAATGGATTGATCCTCGTGTTAAGAGATCAAAAGGAAAATAAACACAGAATTTAAAGAATTATCATAAGTCTTCATTCACCCAAACATTGAGTGTTTCAATGATCTTCCATCTCAGTCACGAATGTTGACGTCCCTTGTCATCGCGATAAAGATTGGCCGATATAGCTCGCTGTCGTCATTGTCGTATAATGTCTCGAAGTATTTATGTTATGTTATCACTTCTTTTTCAATAGCGGGGATCTCAAATGTCTTCTCTCGATAAAAGAAAAAAAGACATAAATAAGAAAAAAAAAACTTCGCGCTGCTCGCAGTCATGGAGATACGATCAATTCCTTACATTGTTTGGATCGTTTCAGTATCTTTCGTGGTCTTTGAACTTGTTTAAGGGATAAAGACTTTCGGCGTAAGAAGAGAGGGAAGGAAGCTTTCAACAGCACCTGCAAGTAAGAATTGCTCTGATGAGCGCGCGGAAATTTGTGGGTATAAAAGGGGCTGTTCCTACTGAGAGACTCTTCACAGTATTTTATGTGTATGAAAGGGTCAACGATTAAGGAAGGAGCTTGCACACAACGGATGTGGCATCTCAAGCAGAACAGTTTAGTGAGGGGAGTACATCATGGTTTCGTGTGCAGTAGAGTTTCGTGTGAAATGGGCAGCGATTGGCTACCATCACGCGGGCTGATGTATCGCTCGAATAATCAAATCAACTTTGCCGAGTTTGTAGAAAAATTGGAGCATCACTCATTTTCTTTTTCTTGTTTGTGTGTTTTCTCCTGCTGTCTCCCCATAAAACCTACCCATTGATTCATTAGATGTCTACCAAGTTTTCCGTTTCACAATTTGACGTAAAGTAACATTCTATGAACATGTGGCTATAAAGGAAACAACCCGGGCAAAACCTTCTCTTCTTTTCGAGGATACGTTTATCATAATTCAAGGATCAACCACAGTATTGCAACGAAGATCAAAGGAAAGAATAATTTGATGAGTTGAGTCGCTCTGGGTTCCACAGAGACATGAGGATTTCTCAAAAGCCATGGATAAGAAATCTTCAAGGCAATGTCGTTTGACGTATACGGTCCAATAGCACTGCGATCAATCTGTGCAGGGGGGCAGGCAGTATGTGTGTGGTACTCTGGTAGATAGTAATACTGAGAGGTATGGGCTACATGGGGTCAGCTTACAATATCTTAAAGTGCACGTCCACTCTGTGATCAAGTTGACTACAATACTCAGAGTACAATCATCCGAGCAAAACAGGAAAAAAAATCGTGGAAATCAGACAAAAGATCATAAGAAACAGGCGAAATAATTAAAGTTGAAGGTGATAATGTCATGGCATAAAACTGCCACTGCTTCTTTTGCTTGATTTTGCTCTACTTTCGTTGAGCTGGCTTAAGTTGGCTTACAGGGGATTGGAATATCTACCGTGCACTTAAACATTCATTTAGTCTATGGTCTACGGTGTAAGAGTAATGCACTGAGGTGTGTTTGTGAATTTGCATCTGTAATGTACTTGGTTGGCTTCATTGATTTAAGTTGACGATTTTACTTTCTGCATTTTCTGCATGAATTACCTGATATTTTTCTATTTGTGCTTCTATTATGGAAGAACATAAATATCGGTACATTTAAAACTGAAAATGCAGATAGCCGCCATCTTCAGCATAAATCTGTGATGCTATAGCATTCATTTTCACTGCCATGTAATCTAATATCAATGTACTAAAGTACATAAGATATTGTTGTCTCACAAAAGTTGAATACAATTTGCAATTTCTTAGTTGCTCTCTGCAGTTTCGGTAAGAAAAATGCATTAAGGAAAAATGACTTTGTAGTCTATATAATTTACAAAACAACCCCCCCCCCCACACACACACACACATATTATGGCCAGGAACCCCGTTTTCTCCTAGTTTACAGAGCTATACCCTCTCGTGCTACAAATCATTGCAGTCTAAAAACTACACTTATTACAGGTATCTATATGAGCTCGTCTGACAAAGTGGCGTGCGTGAATGGGATATGGGTCTTTGTCTTTATTGAATAACAGCTTTTGTAAAACATTCACCTTAACATTCAAGATAACATAATAAACTTTTTCGCAGACTACAATGAAAGAGAGAATTTGCAGCGATGCACTGATTAGTCCCAGACTATTATCATGCTAAGCAAACAAAAGAAAATGTCCCGCCTTCTGTTAGTCTCGGATTGTCTGTTTGAAATGGCAGGTAAAGGCCGCTGTGTAGACATTACAAAAACACATCGCATATCTTGAAGGCACGCAGACGACATGCCGTCATTAGTTTTTATCTTCGCCAGCTTTGCAAACAGGGACGATGTCGTAATATTGATCTCGATACACAAATACCACATGGATGTGATTGACAGTAAGAGGTGCTCTCCTTCTGATTAGTCACCTGGGCGAAAAGCATGCATGGGGTTAATGGAATTCAAATGATAGACCAGCAACCTCTTGCGGGGAACGCCAGCGAAATGTCAGCCGCCTTCCTCCCCGTTCAGGCCCCGTTGCATACCTTTCAGGGCAGGGCTTAACGACACGGGCGGGCCCTGTACGTGCTCGAAGAACAAGTTTCCTCATATACCCGGCATCACTATACCACCAACTAATCTCCAAATTCAATGACGCAATATACACAAACAGGAACATTTCTTTCAAAAGCAGATGCCCATCAATAGTGGCAAATGTATCTATAGCACGTCGATATTATAGCCAAATACGGTGCAGTTGGTCTTTTTTTTTATTTGAAGTGAATGTGGCAACACCTGAGGCCTTTATATATGTGTATGAATCATTATAATCATAATGTACGCATATATATATATATAAATATATATATATAATATTGTTAATAGAGTGCTGTATGTTGCGATGGCAGAGCATTCAATGTTTGCACATGAAGATGACTAAAGGTTCATCAGTGCTTTATTGCACTAAAAGCACTGATGAATCTCTAATCATGTCCCTGTACAAACGTAATAAATGTTTATGTACACATACTGTATATTTTACGATGCGTTTATGAGTATTTTTATTTTATATAGTGCCGCTGTGTGTACGTCAAATTGATGTGTGCATATTTTCTTGTATGATTGTAGCGTGTGTATCTTTACACGTCTGTGTTTGCATTAAAGCATGGCAGAGTGTCATTCATTTTTACTGCGAGTGAAGCTCGCTGGGAAAGACATAATGAGAAAATATTGCCTTATGAAAGTGGACAGTGAAAGAATGGAACAAGGAAGGGGGGTGGTGGAGGTAGCCCAACACATTTAAGGGAACAAATTTGACTCCATCGTCGGCAACTTTTCACCAAGCGGTATCCAACGATTTTACAATGTGCGGGCCAAAGCCCGGCTTGGTAATTCGAGCCAGCATTGATGGAGTGACTGTCGCATCCCTTCGCTCTTGTCGATTAATCAACATTCTCCTTTAAACCCTGTGCGTGCCCTCCCCCTGTCCGAAAAAAGTGCACCACTTTCCGACAATGGAGGGCTCGTTGGAAACGCGTTTCATGGCCAATTTGTCAAACTGTAAAGGTCCTGTAGCAAGAAACCGAAACCTTACCGGATCCCGTTGGATACACTGACAGCTCGAATGCCGCTGCGGCAATATTTCAGACGAGGTGAGGTGATCCGCCATCCCCGCACAGAAAACTACGAACAGTGACAACAAAATGACCACATGCCGCTAGACACAACTCGTTTCTAGTTGCTACTTAGTCGTTTAGAATAATTGGGCCACATGAACGCACTGATCCGTGAAAACAATATAAATAATCTCCATCACCTGCAGTCCCTATCAAGCAAGAAAATAATACAGAATACGGATACAAGAGGAACATAAAACAGTCCAGTTAGGCACGTTAGGTGTCAAATCATTGTCTTTCGAAAACAGCGCGTGTTATGTGATAACCTAGGGATGACACATAAAGTAAAGTAAACTATCTGGTCTCTCTGCAGTACTGTGAAGTTTACACCATTTTAATAGAGCGAAGAAATAATTGTTTTTCCCTTCAACCTCTTGTCATAAGCACTGCTTTACGTTACCCTTTCATGTTTTCATTCCACCAAGTCTTCTTTCTAGAATCAGTAGGATGGTCTCGTGTTCAACATTTGAACATGACAGTTCAATGAAAACGTGGGTCTACTTGGCTTGATATTACTTTTATATCAATATCCATCTTACAAGTAAGTTCGACGCATCAGATGCATTTTGAGTCTGATTGATTGGCAATCGTTCTCTCAATTTCTCTCTCGTCCTACTGTCTCCGAGTCATAAGATGCTCACTATATAAAGCAGTGTTGTTGTCAGTGAACACATACCCAGGTACCTAAATCCCGTGTATCATAGTGAAAAAGTTAGCCCAAAAGATTATCTCTTTGAGTTGGACCAGTCATCGCCCCCTCCGACCTGTGCTCCCTAGCTTCCCCACACGTTCCCTCACATTCTCTGGTTTGTTTACAGAAATAACTTCTTAAACATACACACAGTCGAGCGCAGCGTCCATAAAACACGCCGGTGTTCACACCATAAGTCTGGGTCTAACCCCATTCCGATCATCTTTCCGCTTCATCCGCGAACTTTAGAGCGCGAAATAATGGCCCTGACGACACTCCAGGGGTTTATCAGACTCGTGTGATGATCGCCGCAACTACACGTCGCAATATAAGTTATGACCAATGGTGTGTCTCACTAGCGTTTAAATCCTTTGTTTTACAACCTCGACATTCACATCGACGTTGGTGCTCTGCTCGGATGTATAAGACGTATTGCTCGTTTGACATCTTAGTGTCTGTTGCAGAGCGAGCACCAGCAGTTGCCGTAAACGAGAGAGAAAATAGTTTAGCGGGATTGCCTCCATGGCTATTTCCAGGAATTATGACTAACTGGAGGTCTCAAAGCCAAGCGATTAGATAAATTGTCGCTCTCCGCGGAGATGAGGATGTTTACATCCTCGGACTATTTTAAACATGCGACGAGCGGTTTCACAGTCGCACGAATCTATCTCTTCTACTAACTGAATATATGAGACGAAATTCGGAGGGAAGGCTTATCGATTTTGCAGACTGCCGTCTCGATGTAAATGTGGCTTCCAGCGGACATCCTGTGGGATTCATGTCGAATACGTGTTCCAATACCAATTCAACATCTAGGCTATGAGGACAGTGATGGCGCGGAAAGGTTCGACGTACTTTTCTCACAATCAATGACCAAGCACTGCCATGACGGCATCACATCCTACGGGCTTCATAATATCAACCCGACAGTTTAGTTTATTTACAGCTCCTCTACCATTCCTTTGCGAACATCACTGATCAATCATTTGTAAATCACCTCATTACGATAAAAACATTGACACATTCCATCTAGTGAGATGGTCCAGGCGCAGGACCTGTTTTATTACAACTTTAATTCCTCAATACATTTGTCAGGTCCTGTTCCCTCGCTGTTGACAAATATGGTTCAGGAATATGGATTGACTTAATTCATCTTGTTGATATTGAGTATATTGTAGGAATAGCATTAAACATTCTACCCCAACCTTTTTTTTAAAATGTTATACAAAATGCATTAATTGTGTATACATACTTTTTGATCGCATGTTTATGTGCAGTTTCCCCGCACATTATTATTGTAGATGGAAGGAGAACCCCCTCCCCCCTCTCCATCCATATGAGTATAAAGCTTTCAACTCTCGTCAAGTATGTTACATCATTACCAAGAATGACCCCCAACCCTAAACGTTGGAATGTAAGGGTGAGGCTCAGCCTAGCAGCTGTTTCTATAAACCAGTGGTTTTGCCCGTTTTAGGGAAGAGATTGCTCTCACTCACTGAGAGCACATTCTGACACCAGCGAGTGCAGACGCCTTTTCACATGCTGTCAAAGATCCCTAAATTTTGAACAGTGAATAGCTCTCATAGCTGGTGTATTATCTTCCCGAAACAGGTAAGCTTGAATTATCCTTGTTTCATTGGTAATGTTGCCCACTTTGTATCGGATTACCACCTTGTATAGGTTGTATACATTTCCAGATCACTACTGATCTTTCCAGTGATTAAGCAATGATTTCATGTGGGATATGTGTCTTACCACCTTTCAGAAGAATAATACTTACAAGTTAATCTGAAAGTAGGACTGTGACAAGTCATTTCAAGACGTGTAATTTGTCATTCTGACAAACCAACTTTAATGTATATAGCATTTGCAGATTTGCAAGTTTATAACATTGTATTTCATAATTAATGATCTACAGCAGTTATACAATTGCAGTTGTTTTAAATAGCCAGATACACATGTAACCCCGGTGATGGCTATTTAATTGTTGAGGTAGTTTATGGTGAACAGTGACACAAGGAATGATCACTTACTCTATAGTGTAAATTGTTACATTGTACTATTTGTAGGACAACAGAAGAGAAATTAAACATGGACTGTTAAATGATGCGGTAGTGCATGTTAATAAACCATATACCAGTTGATGTATGTCAAGTACGATGATATCATAAAGTTATGCATATCGGAGAATGTTGTAAAAGCCAAGCGCTGTAGATTGTGACAGTTTGAAGTGTGAATGCTCAGGCTGCCCTTTAATGACATCGAGCCTTTAATGTGCACCTCTGCCATGACTCCGGCTGGTGATGTTAACCAAAATCCCCCTTGCCTAGCTTTTCCATTCTCTCCCTCTCTCTCTCTCCTCCTCTCTCTTCCCCTCTTTACCCTGGTGGTGGTCAAGCTGTCCACCGTAAATAATGTGGAATGTTCGGCCTTGGGTCTCTCTCTCTCTCTTCTCGGCCGGAGAAAGTGGAAAAAACTGAGAAAAAGAGGAGATTGTGGAAAAAGAGGAGTTTGGTCATGTTAGTTGCGTAGAATGATTTTCAGCTGTATAACTTATTTTTTCAGAGTTACTTTTATCCTGCAAGTTTGTAAAGCATTAAATGTTGTCAACCAAGACATTATACAATAGGAGAGCACATTCTGACACCAGCGAGTGCAGACGCCTTTTCACATGCTGTCAAAGATCCCTAAATTTTGAACAGTGAATAGCTCTCATAGCTGGTGTATTATCTTCCCGAAACAGCCACCCCCCTGATTTCTGACTGGTTTCGAGTGTAGCACTGTGGGTCTCCACTATTCTGTCCCGTCGCCAAGGCAACGCTCTCCACCCTGGTCGACTGAGCTGACTTGTCCGAAGAGAAGTTTATATTGTCAACCACCCTCAGTTGTGAACGTCAATTGTTAATAACTGTGTTAAATTGAAGTAACAGTGGATAATATTGTGTAAACTCAGTTGTGTACATTGAGCCATACTTTCATTCACATACCAAGGTGTCATTATATTTTACTCAACTCGACACTGCGGTCGAGAGTGAGATAAAATAAATTAATATCTTTGCAGAAGAATCTGGCACCAAAGATGATTGTGTGAAGATTGTTTTATTTATGTAGTTTCTGTTATCAAATCTCCTGTGAGTAATCTAAAACCCGAACTGGGCCAGGTTATGAATTAACCTGTGACAAAAATGGAGGCACTGCCCGGATGTAATTGAGTTAAGTAAAGAAATTTAATTGGTTTGAATTAATTTAGGTACAATTTTTTTGTTCACCCCAATTATTGTTTGAACAAAGTTTTAAGAACTGCTTGTATTTTTGAACAATTGAGCATCCCTTTCGTTGTATGATTGTATAATTTTTGTGTATGCTTAAACGCTCAATCATTTTTTTTATATCCCCTGTTCATTGGATGTTATTTTGATTTTTTTATTGTTTCTTTCATGGAATGCGAGAACAATCACTGTTGATTGCCACTCAATAGTAATTTTCAATCACTTTTTCTATATTTTAAGTTCTTGGCAGTAATCACAGCGTTAGAATGGCCGAATTCAATGATGAATTGGAAAAGTTCTTAGCTTCCCAGGGTAAAACATTAGAGGACCTTACAAAATCCCTGGGGATAAAACCCACAACGAAAGAGCCCCCTAAAGATTCCAGTCCTGCCCCAACCACAGTTCCCGAATCTATCGTGAGGCATGTTGTGTCGTCGTCTTCAGTCAATAGGCGGCGCCTGCGGATATTCTCCGGGAAACTTCCTGTCCCCAATGGGGAATTAGATTTTGACACGTGGAGACGGCCGGCTCAGCAGCTGGTGGACGACACGGACTTGTCGGAGCCCGAAAAGCTGTCAAGGATCGTGGAGGCCCTCCTTCCCCCGGCAAGCAAGGTTGTCTGGGCTTTAGGGGCTGGGGCAACAGCAAGAGAGTGCGTAGAGGGGTTAGAGAAGGCGTACGGGACAACTGCTGATGCAGAGGAGCTGTACCTGCAGGTGTGTTCATGTTTCCAATACGATGGGGAGACTGCATCAGAGTTTTTGGTCCGCCTCCAAGACCGGATTACAAAGGCCGAAGATCGGGGAGCTATAGAAAAATCGAGAACCAGCAAATTCCGTACAAGTCAGTTCCTAAGGGGCTGCTTATATAATGATGCTCTGCTCGTGGCCTTGGACCTTCGGGGCCGAGACCTGCCTCTTAGCTTTGTTCAGCTTCTCCATGAGGTCCGGACAGAGGAGCAGAAACAAATGGAGAAAGAGGAACGAAGGAAGGCAGCTGCAAAGCCAGCCAAGAGAGCTGCCCACGTGCAAGCGCAGTCAGTGGAGCGTGAGGATAAGGATTCTGATAGCAACCCCATTGCCATCAAGATGAAGCAACTCGAGGATCTTGTAGTGACCCTCCAACAACAATTGCAGGTGAAGGATAAGCAAGATCCTCAATCCTCCAGAGCGCCCCCTACACGCCCACCCCGCGGACGTCGTTTCCCATTGATCTGTTACAACTGCGGGGAACCAGGACATCGCCTTGATCAATGCACCAATGAGACGAATCCTACGAGGGTACAAAAGAAAATGGCAGAGAGGTTTGCGGGTCAGGGAAACGATGGCGGCCACCAGTAGTGGGACAACAGGTGGCCAGAAGGAGAAGAAGACGTCCCACAGGGCGAGTCAAGACAGTCCAAGATCAATCTCATCAATCTCCCACTAAAGTGGGATCCCAAATTCTGCCTTCCTCACTTGTGGGTGATCAACCCATAGTCACGGTGGAGGTTGATGGGATTTCTTGTGAGTGTCTGATGGATACCGGCTCTCAGGTAACCTGTGTGTCTGAGATGTTTTACCATAAACATCTAAAACATCGCCCCCTGGAGCCTCTCGACAACTTGCTTGTGGTTGGTGCAGGTGGTACCAAAATACCCTACATAGGGTACATTGAAATCCACTTGCACTTCCCAGCAGACAAAGCCGGTGTTGAGGTGGAGACAACCACCTTAGCACTGGTAACCCCTACAAGAGACGGCAGTGAGAAAGCACCCCTCCTCATGGGCACCAATACCAATGTAGTGCGAAGGATGCTTGAAGGCTGCAAGCAGAAGATGGGAGCAAATTTCCTACAGACCATGAAGGTGAATAACGCCCTCACTTCAGCATTTCACCAGCTGGATGCAACATCCAATGGTGTTCCGGATATTCAGCCACCAGCAGTACGACTCCCCAACAAGGTGAGTGTTCACATGAAGGCAGGCGAGACCAAAGTGGTTACAGGTGTTGTCGAAACTCCTCTCCAATCCTCCCCAACCGTCATGATTGAAGAAGGAGAAGGATGTTTTCCACCAGCTGGATTGCTGATCAGAAGGAGCGTGATTACTTTGCCTCAAGATCCCAACAGTGACGTGGATGTAATCGTCACCAATACATCTCAGCATGACATTGAAATTCCAGGAGGATCGATTATCGCTACGGTTCATACTGCTGAAGTTCTAATAGACCAATTAGAAACTAGTGCTCCCCAAGAACCCCAGCCTTTTCCTCCTCCAGTAGGATGTGATGCTACTGAGATTGGCGAAGCTGACAAACAACGCTTAGCCAAGCTGCTCCAGTCCTATCAAGATGTGTTCTCTAGAGACGACCTGGATATTGGCCGCACATCAGCAGTCAAACATCAAATCCGCCTGACAGATGATGCTCCATTTCGTGAGAGTTCCAGGCGTATTCCTCCTGCGGATTATGCAGATACTCGTCGCCATTTACAAGAGCTCAAGGACAAAGGGATCATCCGTGATTCGCAAAGCTCATTTGCATCACCAATTGTCCTCGTTAGGAAAAAGAATGGCGACTTGAGGCTCTGTATAGATTACAGGAAGTTGAACAGCAGGACAGTACGGGATCAATACAACATACCAAAGATAGAAGATACCCTCCACACCCTATCTGGAGCAGTCTGGTTCTCAACACTGGACCTTAAATCTGGATATTACCAAGTGGAAATGGCGGAAGAGGACAAAGCAAAGACAGCCTTCTGGTGCCCTCTTGGCTTTTACGAGTTTAACAGGATGCCCCCAGGAATAACGAATGCCCCAGCCACATTCCAGCGTTTGATGGAAAAATGCATGGGAGACATGGCTATGACAGATGTGCTGGTGTATCTTGACGACTTGTTGGTCTTCTCCGCCACATTTGACGAGCACCTCACCCGCCTCGAAAAGGTCTTCACCAGGCTTAGAGAATTCGGCCTCAAACTCAACTTGGAGAAGTGCTGTTTTGCTCAAACCTCAGTTAAATGTCTAGGACACGTGATCTCCAAGGAGGGAGTGAGCACCAGCCCTGACAAGGTGTCTGCCGTCCAGCAGTGGCCAACTCCTGCAACAGCTAGAGAGTTGAAGTCCTTTTTGGGCTTCACTGGATACTATCGGCGTTTCATTCCCGAATATAGCCGAATTGCAAAACCACTCCACGACTTGATGAAAGACTACGACCCTATCAGAAGGAGGGGGAGGAAGCCAACAAAGGCACCACTAGCCATGAGGCCCAAACCAACAACGCCCTTTGGTGAGAACTGGAACTCACAATGCCAGAGTGCTTTCAGCAAACTGAAGGAAATGCTCACCTCAGCCCCCATCCTTGCTTTTGCAGATTATACTGCACCCTTTATCCTTCATACGGATGCAAGCACGAGTGGGCTAGGTGCTGCGCTCTATCAGCAAGTGGATGGGAAGGAGCGGCCCATAGCCTACGCTAGCAGGGGACTCTCCAAGAGTGAGGCCAACTACCCGGCTCACAAGCTAGAATTTCTGGCTGTGAAGTGGGCCGTCACTGAGAAGTTCATAGACTACCTCCATGGTGCCACATTCACCGTAGTGACAGATAACAACCCTCTCACCTACGTTCTTTCATCGGCAAAGCTTGATGCGACAAGCCATCGTTGGTTGGCAGCTCTGGCTAACTTTGACTTCACACTCAAGTATAGGCCTGGCAAGACAAACGCAGATGCAGATGCCTTGTCCAGAATACCGCAAGCTTCTCTCAGGGATGACGAGGAATTCACGAGCACACAAGAGAAGATATTCAGACTCCAAGAACGCCTCAGAGACCCTAGTGGTGGTATCTGTTCACAAAAGGCATTCCAAGCAGTCTGTCAGAGTCATGAATTCAGCATTTCTGGCCAGGACACTGAGGGTGAAGATGCAGAGAATGATGGTGGAGGGTGTGCCCTAGTGGATGTCATTACTGATTCAGAAGGGGCCATTCCTGATGAGTTTGCTTCAGGCGGCTTAGGAGAAACTGCATTACCAAGCTTAAGTCCTGCAGACTGGAGAAGGCTGCAGCTAGAAGATGACCCCATCCGCCAAGTCATCGAGTTCATAGAGAGTGGCACTCCTCTAACAACGAAGATGAAATCAGAGATGGCAGAGGAAGCCAGAGTGATCCTGCGGCATCGTGAAAACCTCCAAATGGACGACGGTGTATTATACAAGGTGAGCGCCGCCCCTCGAGGCAACCGCGTAAGACAACTCGTTCTACCACGTAGCCATCGAGCAGAAGCGTTTCGCCTTCTCCATGATGACGTTGGCCACCTGGGACAAGAGAGGACCTTCGACCTCCTTAGATCCAGATTCTACTGGCCGCGTATGGATGCGGAAGTAGAGCACAGATGTCGTACTTGCGAGAGGTGTGTGCAACGGAAGCAGAGAGCCCAGAGAGCAGCACCCCTAGTTAATATTACAACGACTGCCCCCATGGAACTAGTATGCATGGATTTCCTGTCCTTGGAGCCAGACAACAAGAATACTTCCAACATACTAGTCATAACTGATCATTTCACCCGTTATGCGCAAGCATATCCAACCAAAGATCAGACGGCCAAGACTGTTGCAAGAGTGCTGTGGGAACAATTTTTCATCCATTACGGATTTCCTGAGAGGCTGCACTCCGACCAGGGGAGAGATTTTGAAGCCAGCCTTATTTCGGAGCTGTGCCAACTGGCTGGCATCCGTAAATCCAGGACGACTCCCTACCATCCTCAGGGGAATGGCCAAGTAGAAAGGTTCAACCAGACCCTTATCAACATGCTTGGCACCCTTGAGGACGACAAGAAGCAGCAGTGGCGGCTCTATGTTAGACCCCTAGTGCACGCGTACAATTGCACGAGACACACTTCTACGGGTGCATCACCCTACATGCTCATGTTTGGGAGAGAGCCCCGTCTGCCCATTGATGTGCAGTTTGGCATCACCAAGCCGCAAGCCTCCGCCAAGTCCCACCACAAGTACATCCAAGACCTGCGCCGTCGCTTAAACCAAGCCCATAAGCTTGCTGCTACCCAAGCCCAGAAAAATGCGGCCTACCAGAAGAAGCGTCATGACGTGTCTGTTCGGGACCATGCCCTGGCTGTTGGAGACAGAGTATTGGTGAAGAACGTTGGCCTCAAGGGCAAACACAAACTGGCAGACCGGTGGAGGAGTAAACAATATCGCATCATTCGGCGAATCAGTGCTGACATGCCTGTTTATGTCGTTAAGCCGATGGACGATGATGGCCCTGAACGTACACTCCATAGAAACCTTCTCCTCCCATGTGGTTTCCTTCCATCTGAACGAGACATCCCTGTCACACCCCCAAGACCAGCACCGACGCCACGGCCCAGGACATCCAAGCGACTAGCTGCTAAGAACCCTCAGCCATCTCGTGTCCCTGATGATTCATCTACCCACTCGGACATTGTAATACAGGATATTTTGGACCCTGTTGTCATTGAAACTCGTCCAACCCCGGCTCCCCGCCGACGTCTATCCATTAGTAAACCAGACCAGCCCACTCCCATCTTGAATCCTCATGCCGGGGAATTCATACCTGAACAGAGGGAGCCTGAAGAAGAATTACCCGAAGTGACTGATGTAGGCGAGGCAGAGGAAACCATTGAACATGAAGCTACGGATGACACATCGGAAGATGAGTCATTGCCGTCAACCCAGTCCGATGTAGCGGAAGAACAACCCATACCTCCTAGACGGTCTTCAAGGCGTCGGGTTCCACCTGACCGACTTTGGTATGGCACTCTGGGGAGTAGGAAAGTCAAGCTCATTGAAGAGCAGTTGGCTTTGCAAAAGCAGAGTCTTGCCTTGCTTCATGCTTACTTACTTCCATAGCGTCATGTCGGGACGACATGATTCTAGGAGGGGAAAATGTCAGGTCCTGTTCCCTCGCTGTTGACAAATATGGTTCAGGAATATGGATTGACTTAATTCATCTTGTTGATATTGAGTATATTGTAGGAATAGCATTAAACATTCTACCCCAACCTTTTTTTTAAAATGTTATACAAAATGCATTAATTGTGTATACATACTTTTTGATCGCATGTTTATGTGCAGTTTCCCCGCACATTATTATTGTAGATGGAAGGAGAACCCCCTCCCCCCTCTCCATCCATATGAGTATAAAGCTTTCAACTCTCGTCAAGTATGTTACATCATTACCAAGAATGACCCCCAACCCTAAACGTTGGAATGTAAGGGTGAGGCTCAGCCTAGCAGCTGTTTCTATAAACCAGTGGTTTTGCCCGTTTTAGGGAAGAGATTGCTCTCACTCACTGAGAGCACATTCTGACACCAGCGAGTGCAGACGCCTTTTCACATGCTGTCAAAGATCCCTAAATTTTGAACAGTGAATAGCTCTCATAGCTGGTGTATTATCTTCCCGAAACAGGTAAGCTTGAATTATCCTTGTTTCATTGGTAATGTTGCCCACTTTGTATCGGATTACCACCTTGTATAGGTTGTATACATTTCCAGATCACTACTGATCTTTCCAGTGATTAAGCAATGATTTCATGTGGGATATGTGTCTTACCACCTTTCAGAAGAATAATACTTACAAGTTAATCTGAAAGTAGGACTGTGACAAGTCATTTCAAGACGTGTAATTTGTCATTCTGACAAACCAACTTTAATGTATATAGCATTTGCAGATTTGCAAGTTTATAACATTGTATTTCATAATTAATGATCTACAGCAGTTATACAATTGCAGTTGTTTTAAATAGCCAGATACACATGTAACCCCGGTGATGGCTATTTAATTGTTGAGGTAGTTTATGGTGAACAGTGACACAAGGAATGATCACTTACTCTATAGTGTAAATTGTTACATTGTACTATTTGTAGGACAACAGAAGAGAAATTAAACATGGACTGTTAAATGATGCGGTAGTGCATGTTAATAAACCATATACCAGTTGATGTATGTCAAGTACGATGATATCATAAAGTTATGCATATCGGAGAATGTTGTAAAAGCCAAGCGCTGTAGATTGTGACAGTTTGAAGTGTGAATGCTCAGGCTGCCCTTTAATGACATCGAGCCTTTAATGTGCACCTCTGCCATGACTCCGGCTGGTGATGTTAACCAAAATCCCCCTTGCCTAGCTTTTCCATTCTCTCCCTCTCTCTCTCTCCTCCTCTCTCTTCCCCTCTTTACCCTGGTGGTGGTCAAGCTGTCCACCGTAAATAATGTGGAATGTTCGGCCTTGGGTCTCTCTCTCTCTCTTCTCGGCCGGAGAAAGTGGAAAAAACTGAGAAAAAGAGGAGATTGTGGAAAAAGAGGAGTTTGGTCATGTTAGTTGCGTAGAATGATTTTCAGCTGTATAACTTATTTTTTCAGAGTTACTTTTATCCTGCAAGTTTGTAAAGCATTAAATGTTGTCAACCAAGACATTATACAATAGGAGAGCACATTCTGACACCAGCGAGTGCAGACGCCTTTTCACATGCTGTCAAAGATCCCTAAATTTTGAACAGTGAATAGCTCTCATAGCTGGTGTATTATCTTCCCGAAACAGCCACCCCCCTGATTTCTGACTGGTTTCGAGTGTAGCACTGTGGGTCTCCACTATTCTGTCCCGTCGCCAAGGCAACGCTCTCCACCCTGGTCGACTGAGCTGACTTGTCCGAAGAGAAGTTTATATTGTCAACCACCCTCAGTTGTGAACGTCAATTGTTAATAACTGTGTTAAATTGAAGTAACAGTGGATAATATTGTGTAAACTCAGTTGTGTACATTGAGCCATACTTTCATTCACATACCAAGGTGTCATTATATTTTACTCAACTCGACACTGCGGTCGAGAGTGAGATAAAATAAATTAATATCTTTGCAGAAGAATCTGGCACCAAAGATGATTGTGTGAAGATTGTTTTATTTATGTAGTTTCTGTTATCAAATCTCCTGTGAGTAATCTAAAACCCGAACTGGGCCAGGTTATGAATTAACCTGTGACACATTGACATTTAAATATCTGGTAATTTAACTCCTTTGCATCAGTTTTTAGTCATATGTCGGTATTTATTAGAAATACATCGATCTTAGGTCACTGTTTTATTTGATTGATACAAAATGATATTCCTTCGATTATCTCTGTTATTAATTTTTTCGGTAAAAGATTCAAGCTTTCTATTCTTTTCTCTTTTTTTTTAGGTTAGAAGTATAGAATATAATTATAGTATATAATACCGGGAGTATACAACATGTATATCTACAGATAGAAAAAGCAATCGTAAAGTGTTGATTTCTTTTCTGCAAAAAAAAAAAAGAAAAAAGAAAAAAAGAAGACGGTAAATTTTGATGGGTGAATTGCGTCGCTGCAACATTTTCATCTTTGAACACACAAAGAAACAAACTTTTGTAAGGTTTGTACAAAAGGAGCCCACTATAGCATTTGTTGAGGTATGATACATTGAAAAGGCTTCTGACATATTCATGCTGAGGAGTGTTTACAACATTATGCGATGATTCCCTTGATCCTGTCGAGTTAGGCAATTGGTAAAAGAAAACGAGCAAATAAATACAACAGCAAAAAAGCCAATGTTTACACGAATGACAACTTTCCATCGATTGATTTATCAAATTTCAGCAAAAGAAAAGGAAGAAGAAACGTATCCAGATCAAGTTTTGTTTTTTATAGTTCAATCAAGAAAGGTCATCAAATAAAACGTGTATAGTCATAAATAGTGGTATAAGTTTGCATTAAAAGCAAAATGACCGTTAATATTCTGGTCACTTGTTCCTATCTGTTCCGTTCCACAGTATATTTCGTACCTAGTTAATCGCATTTCAACATTAGCGACTGAAGAGGTGACCATCTGACAATGTTAAGCCGGAATCAAAAGATCAATTCTTCCTTAGCTCTATCGTGGGGCTAAAATGTTAATGACTTAAATATCTTTCCAGCTTTCACTGAAATACAGGTGAACTTTTAATGGATAAACTACTCGGATTAGTTTCAGCGAATGCCGAAATCCAAGCATGCCCTACAAAAAGGGGGAGGCAGGGCCGTTGAAACCAGGACTCAAAACTCACGTGACTACATTCTGATGACCGTCTTCAACTGCAGCATGCCGATACAAACGCAGCATGAAGGGAAATCATTAGACAGTAGTTTGGCCAATTACCCCGTAATTAAGATTCACCCGACGTCCAGTGTCATCCGACCACAAATATTTTACAAAATGAAAACTTCTATGAGGTATATCAATTGGAGAGTGCGACATCTTGGTAATAAACACAAGGCTCTTCGTGTTCTAGTAAACGAAGTCTATCATACAAAATTGAAAGAAAGTTATCAGCTGGTTATGATCCGTCAACTCTGCCATCGCCATTGTCAGCTAATGGTGTGGGATCTAAATGTTATTCTGAAGTCATAGTGCTTTAACCTAAGAGGGTAAAATACATCAAGAATATGTTGTTATACCTTGCTTCCTCTCTCATGCGTTTATGTTTGAACTGATGATAGCGAGATTTAGATCTGCGACGCGAACTCTAAATACGACATTTTTATGCTAAAATGGTGTTCTGCACATGCGCGAGGCAGATGTTTCCATTGTTCAACCCGTGAGGCTGCGTCGTCTTAGCGTTCGCGTCGCATATCTAAAGCTCACTAAATGTCGCTAGTATGCCAATGCGTCTCACCAGATGTCATTAGTATGTTTGTCTGCATGACTTTGTGATGCAATGATAAAACTACTTTCATATCTTCTATAGATGACATATATCAAAATTTCATATCTCTTTCCAATCATCTCTTCTTACGCATTCCTCCGTTTCTGTTCTCTTGACGTCATCTTGTCATTACGACCATTAATGCATTACCTTATCGACAGTGAAAAAAGAAAGGCTGCTTACGTAAGCATTTCAAATTGAAGCCAAATGACTGTGAGTAGACGAGGTATAGACACAGACTAGATCTTAAAATCTTTAATGCATCACTCGTGGCCCATTAACGTATTTACCTTGAGTACGATATATCTTTTGATAGAGAGGTTTTGTTGCCAACTCTGACAAGGGAGGTTGCATCTCAGTAGACATTCCATTGGGCACATATATTTTTGCTTTCTTCAGGGTGAAAACGAAAGGTTCACTATAGAAACGTATTCTTTATTCGCTAGACACTGGAACAAGGCGAGTGAGATGCATGACTCATGCTTCCATTAAGCGATCACTGATGATAAAATGGCTGAGAATGTTTACGAAGACGACTTTTATAAAACATAATATGGATCACATTTATTCATGAAATACTTGTTATGTTTAAGCTAATCATCTTAAGCCAAATAGGAAGGCACGCAAAATGTTCATTGCATAAGTTCATGTATCAATATGATATATACGTTTGCATAATTATGTATATGTTTACGCATGTTTGTGCGAATTTACATACGTATGTAACGTTCACAACTCTCATCTTTCTTTCTTTTTTCTGACAATGAGTCCCACGCTCTGCAGCGAAATGTTTTTTTTTTCTGGTTGGAGAATATCCCTTGTCAATATAACTTCGGCACCAGTTATGGCTCTGTATCAAGTAACATTGAGGCCACATTCTTCCCTGATCAACTGCTGATATTGAAATATAAAAATATATCAGCAGTCCTTATCTGATGTCCAATGTCATTTATATGTTGATACACTCTCCATACATCCTTTCTTCAATCACTTCATCGACCTCACTCCTTTCGTTCGGCATTCCTGCAAACTCATGTGTTCAATTTCCCTTCAACTAACATACTGCTAACATATTTGTTATGCATTTCCACCGTGACCTCAAAGATCTGATCTGAAATAGATAACTTGGCACACTTGTCATTTGCACACTTGCCATTTGAACAAAATGTGTATTGAAACTGACACGAGGGGTTTATTTACAGCGTCAACGTTACTCGAAGAAACTTCAATCTCGAATGATTTTTTCCACGGCTTACCTAAAAACTATAAATCCCACTCAAAATAGCCTAAGAAAGTACGTGCTAAGGAAAGATTATCTTAAACCACAGTCTGCCGCAGAATATGAAGTGTGACTGATCGGCGGCAATTCCAAAGCCTTACACCTCTGGATGAGCTCATAAAATTGTTCGCATTTAAAAACGTACAGCTAAGCCGCTCATCGTAAGGACACACTCAGTTACCCCCTTCCGCACCGCAGCCTTCAATCAGTACTACTCGTTATGTAAGAAATGTTTCACGCCCTTCTCTTGTTCGGCTGCTCTTCAAAGTGGACTCAAATGCCATTGCAGGGAGCACGGCTTGCATCTGACCTTCACCTAAAACCGAGCGCCAGGACCTTGTGCAAAAGACAGGTCGCGGATGGTGTGACTGACTGTTTCCGACACCGACTAATGGGATCTGTTTACCAAAGGGTCTGGAAAATGTCGGCAGAGATAGTGTGTTGTGCTCGAATGATACAATGCTGTAGAAGAAACTTGCTAGTTGTGTTTGTGTTTAGTGTCACACAACTAGTGACTGCCAACAAAGCCAAACAGAAAGACAAACATTATGAGGTTGGAAATCTCTCTGATTGGCCCACTAGAGCATAATTATGAATGAAATGAAGAGGAACCTTTTGGAATTGTAAATTCATGGTACATTTGGTTCTGTCGTGAAATGATGCGCAGTGCTGTCCGAGTAGGCACTATAGGTGTATGTCAATATGTTTAATGTGTGTCTTTTATATTGTTTGGTATACTCTTAACAGTGCTACCGGTAGCATTCGCACTTCTTGTTGATAATTGTTATGTAGAGTGTGATGAGCCTTACCTATCGTTGTGAGGATGGTGGTGGCAAAAAACATGGAGCCATAGAAGTTCCAGCTGGACTGGAACTTTTCCTTGTCCCTCAGCACGACCACGTCCAGCTCGTCCTCGTACCCCTTGAGGTGCCTGCTCGCCCTCCTCCACCACTGGCTCTCGTCCACATCGGCCCAGTGCGAGATGTTCTTCATCTTGCGGAGGAACAGGTTCCGGTGATCGAGGCGCTCCAGTCGCGTGGTCTCCACGGCGTTCTCCTCGGCGGGACCCTCGAGGCGCTGGAAGACGACGGCGCCCATACATGTATACGCGATGAGGAAGATTATCAGACCACCATTGGTCAGACAGTGATGTAGTACTATACGCAGCATCGATGGCTCGGGTGGAAAAGCAGGTGGTTGTTCCTCCTCTTCCTCCTCCTCCTCGTCTTCCTGATCGCTGTACTCACCATCCACCGGATAGTCCCCCGTCGCCTCGTCATACGGAGGGGCATGAGGGGTAAGATTGTAGTCCTCAACGTTTGGTGGGACGAATTCTATCCCTCTTGGAGTGTGGTTCACTCTCTCCAGACTGTACTCGCCGCTGGGGGGCTCGAAATAATCTCCCATGTTTGTTTGTATGTTGTTTTCTTTCCACGTGGTAATAGAATTTTAACTTATAGCTTTTCAAAACATTTACCACACTTGTGTCCGAAGCAGAGTAGAGAGTATGTTATGGACTCTCTCTGTCGATGAACATACTAGATATTTTTTTCATTCGTGTTCTGTAAAGGATTGTCTTTGAGACATTAATTTCCCGTTACTGGTTGAATCAATTTCGCGATGAAGAACAAGCGCAAATGAAAAGGGCATAAATCGAGTCTCCATCCAAAGTTGCGTAATCGATCAGTGAAAGTCTTCTCGTACCATACCCGGTTCCATTATTACAAACATAGTTGGTAGCGCAGGTAAACACAAGCCGATGAGGGACGAAACGCTCAAAAAAATCATCCGCGTCAATTTCTTGCTCCTTGGCATACCGAAGAGAAACAGTGTCTGTCTCCTCCTACCAGACGATCTTTTGAGACTGACGCAGGGAAACTTTCTGCGGGCGGGAGACGGACTAGGAGGTGATGCGCCGAAACTTCTCACAGCTCATTAAATCCCACACTAAAGTGATTGATGTCTTCATGAGTGGCGCGGAAAAGAGATACAGGGCTTGGCGCGCGCGCTCGTGAGGAAGAATCACAGATGCTGCATCGAGAGTCGAGGTGCTCAAAACGACTCTAAGCCAACCACACAGCTTGGAATAACACAAAACATCTCTGGAATTGTGATGGCGCAACGCGATGAGATGCGAATGCAAATATCCAATCGAGGACAGCGCATTACATAGTTATTCCCTCCTCGCTTGTTTGGAAGGGGGAAATTTGGGGAAGATGAGACGGTTGGGTATTGTGGCGCAGCCAGAAGGCAGTTGCCAGCCTTGGTGGTATTCAGGGCTCCAATTACCCAATGCATCGAATACTCGGCGAAGAAGGAGATACACCATCCCTCCCAACGAGCAAAATGTCACAGTTCGCGGGCCTGACGAATAGGACTGACACGCGCCGCGGAGAGCGCCGGAGAGACACTGCCACAAACGAGGCCCTTCCCACGCCGACTTTCATGTTGCGAGTGTCACTAGACTGGCATCAAGCTGGAAGCATTCCAATTATTCCTTCGGGCCGGGCAATGGTATAAGCTTTGTAACCTCCCTCCCGCCCCCCCCCCCCCCCCCCCCCCATGACCACAAACCCGTCACACACACACACACACACACACACACATACACACAAGCATGATACGCTTTTTGGAAATGGCGCACAAAGGGAGCCAGTTACTTTCATACTCATCAAGACATATTTGAAAATATACTGTGACATGATGACATATCCTCCATCTCTAATTCGTCGCGTATTTTGAGTACATCATATAAAGAAGCATGACGACTGTTTCATTTTTGTTGTTTTTGTTGTTCAATGTGAACGTAATGTGCGATGTAATGTGACCTGAATGTGATCAGTAAGAAGCTTCTTTTTTTTTCACGACCGGTCAGACAAATTGTCAGAAGCATGGTAATCTTGGTTATGCTTTCAAGTGATTACGAAAGATTCGTATTCCGATAATAGAATACTCCTACATATTCGATGGTAATATCAGGACCATGGCATGTGGTTTAGAATGCACCGCATGCTTCTGATTTTGGTTGCTTATTCCATGGGGAATTGAAACAGCTAGGATTATGATATTTGCATAATTGTAATTGCATAATTGCACAATTCTCTTGATTTGGAAAGAATTGCATAATTCTCTTGATTTGGAAATGGAAAACGGATAATGGAAAATATGAAATAATCCAATGAAAGATTAATGAATGATAGAAGATGGATATTTGTGATGCCTTTGTGTTTCTTATATATCAGCCATTAAACTATCCCAGTTGGAATAATTTCAACTACATCGACACAAAAAAAAAAATATCAATTTCGTAATCTTAGCTGTTCTATGTTTGTATTGCAAAATATTAATGGGAAACATGAACGTGATTACTTTCTTATCTATGAGGAATATCGGTTCTGTAAACATCATAGGAATTGAGTCGATCCAATAACGATTGCGGGCAATTGTCATTTCAATTCTGCCACCTATTGTCTTTATCTAGCATATCAACGAGCATAAGAATCTAAAGAAAGAAAAATTAGCACAGAACGGGGGTAACTGCGTGTCTGCTTCGTCTTCAGTGGCTATCTGTCAAAAGTATGTTTCCTTAATTACAGGTGGACGAGAGCAGTTCGGAGGATTGTATTGCCATTAAAGTTCCTTAATCGAGCATACCGTTACAGCGTGATCGAAAAGTAAGCTGCTGGCGTTCCATTAGCAGGACTCAACACTAATTATTATTGATTGTGTAAGGTCGCAAAAATGCTACTTGCCCTGTATTCGTCATTCTCTTTGCACATGTTGTTGGTGTTTTTGTTGTTGTTGTTGTTGTTGTTGTTGGTTTTTTAAAGTTATTATTAGCACTCTAGATCACTGCAAAACTTCATCTTTGGTTGCAGCCGACATCATACCTTTATGTGCGACTTCAAAATCGAACAAAAAAATCTTCCTTCAAAACGGAAACAATCTTACACAAACTGTGTTCAAATATTTTCTTTCGCCAAAGGGCGTCTACAAGCTTCTCCAAGAATCAAAATGAAAGTTTCTCACGCTCGTATTTAATCATGGAAATGAATCTGGAGTTGTTGAACTCACACCCTAAATGTTGCCGTAGGGGGAGGGGGAGGGAATCGAAGTTATCTGCGTGTGACTTCAAACTACGTTTTATCTTAAATCAGTGCAGCGGGCTTTAACGCCTCAAAGTGCCCTTTCCTGGGTCTATGTCGCTGGCCTCATGCTGGAACTTGCCAGACAGGGTTAGTGTGACGCTGGGTTCTCCTACAATAATATTACGACTGTTAAAGCAGATCAGTGATCCTATTTCCTTAAACATGGTAAACTTTCAGCGTGTATGTGACGAGGTTGTAAATGAACTCTCAAAATTGGCAGAGTAAAGCCCAAATAGGATTGGTCGTCAGGCAAGTTCAAAATTGCACTGCGTGCATCTCTTCATAAATATGCAGTAATTAAATTTCGTATTGATTTCTGGTATTCAAACGAAAGATCAGTGATAATTTCTAAAAGTCTGGTACATGTGACGCCTTTTTCTGGTCTTGTTATCAACATCTGAATGTTGGTCGTGCTTCGATGATCACATTGTATGATAATCTAAGCGTGTGCTAGAAAAATGTAAATATACTTGTGTGTGCAAATTACACATTGGTAAGATGTACTGATTTCTGGGTTAAAAGAGAACTAGAAAGTTTTTCTTGGTACGTGCTTGATGCACATGGTCTTTAATTTCTTGTGGGTGTTCGGTGACTAGGGGGAAAGCATCATCACCTCACAGACGACCTGGCTTTGATGTAGTCTGGATGTTGGACCGTTGGCAGCAACGGTAAAGGGTACTTGAGCCGTGTTTGTCTTCTGGACAGAAAAAAAAATGGCTGGCAGAGTACTGACGTTGATGTCGCTGCTTGTCAGCAATGCTTTTTTTAATATGTTTTGCTGTTTTTGCTGTTTTTGTTGTTGTTTGTTAGTTTGTTTGTTTGTTTGTTTTTGTTTTTGTTTTTGTTTTTGTTTTTGTTTTTGTTTTTGTTTTTGCTTTGCTCGTACGGAGTTATGATACATTTTCGTTTGGTTCTAGTCGTGCAAGCTCTATCTCCTTGTTAAAGAAATGCCAAGTCAGATAGTTTTGCCATCTTGTGAGCCTCGGCCACAAACGCGCCGCTGGACTATTTGATGGATATCATGTAATTTCCCAGTAATTCAGTTGAAAGCAATCACCTTCAGAAACGACGTCCATCGTGACTACGGCACTGTATCAACCAGCGGCCTGCAGTCTATAACATATTATTTCCCTTTGTTTATAGTCTGTAAGTATAATGATAGATTCGACCCATATCTGACCAAGGTAGCAATGTAGTCAGGCCTAAAGTTCACATTGATCTTTTCTAAGATAGTTCACATTTAAATTTGTCATACCAGGGAGGTGACGTCACCTCCCTGGTCATACCAAAAGACAGGGACAAGTGTACGTTGGCAATAGTAATGGAACTTTTTGATGCAGTGCATGATTCTTAGATGATGAAAAGTTATTTTTTTGGAATATGTGACACAAGGTACAGTCTAGGTTTTAGATTTTCAAAAAGGTAATATCTTTTGATTTGTGTAAATTTAATTGCAGGCCGTTGTTAACACACAGCGGGTATCATGGAAGTATAGTCATCCGTTATGATGGGGTCTTTTCACTGTTTAATTCTGAAGATGTTAAGGTTAGAAAAAGAGTTTTGATTTTTTTTTTGGGGGGGGGGGCAATATCAAAAATATCTTATATGTTCGATAGGGACATTAACCTATCTGTGCAATGCAATATAATTCTTAGTTCGTGAATGATAAGTAGAGCATTATGTTAGATTTTCTTTCCTCAAACCTTGAACTGAAAGGTTATACGCTAGACAATTATCTATACATTTCAGATAATCTGGGAAAGCCTCCCTTCAGACTTAAGACTCAGATTGTATTCGCAAATATTTCACACACTCTGCAAGTTCTCAAAAGTGCAATTTTGAATAATAGTTTCCAGTTCTGCTATTATCTTATGATTCAGTGAAGATGAACACAATGCCAGTTATAAACATCATAATTGCCCTCTCCTTCCCCCTTTTCTTCTATTTCTTCGCATTACCCTCAGTTGTTATTTCTTGTACAGATTTTGACATAGTTGGTGGGGTGTGGGGACGAAGATGTGCAGGTCATGGTAATCAAGTTCACTTTTTCTATAGCCCCCGATGGCAGTGCCTGGCAGTATTGTCTATTGTGTCACGATTTTACATGGTTGAAGAATAAAATCTGTAAACATCTTGCATGAAATCTTACTGTAATACACCCTGGACTTTTTTAAAGAATAAAAACCTAATCCCATGTCACTCGAGAATACGCTCGTCTTTTGTACCAAGAAGAAATGTCGGAACTTTCTGGGGTCTGAATGATTTTACTGAAAATCAATAGTATTCATTTTCCTTCAATCATAGAGAACATAAGCGGATCCAGAGGGGGGGGGGGGCGCCCCAGGCCCCCCTTTTCTTATACAAAAGAAATAAAAATAAAAAATGAAAATTGTTCATCTTTGTCAGCCGATTGTAGTGGCAGCAGAAAATTGCGCTGACGCTTTTTTTTTTTTTTTTTTTGCTTGTCAGTCGATGAATCCTGGAAGTGACACGAGGAACGGAAAAGCGTTTGTTTGTTTGTTTCTTTCTTTTTGGTTGTCAGCCAGTGAAACCAGGAAGTGGCACCATAAATATTTTTAGCGCCCCCCCCCCCCCCCCCACTTTTCGGAATTCCTGGATTCACTCCTGGAGAAGTTTCCAGTTGTACTATTCTGAGGAAATGTTTGAATTACCTACCTTTACAATGTATCAGCTTGTTAAAGGAATCTAATTTTCAGGGTTGCCAAAGGAACACACAAACTTTAAGCGGACATGATATAGAGGTTTTTTTTTTTTGCTACACAGACAATATGTCGAAATCAAAGGAAACACAATGTATGTCATGCATGATGAATTGCTTCCATCTTCTTTTATCTGTCTACGGATATAAAATGTATGCAGTCATAATTATTATCGTAATAAAGATGATGAGACACTAAACAACTACGATAACACAACGAATATCATCAAAACAAAAGAAAGAGAACGAAAAACAATACTAGTAGTATATCAATAATACATCCTCCTTTCAAATTTGTCCAAGAAGACATATGAGGCGTATACAAACGTACGTAATAAACAACAAGTTTTTAACATAATTATTGTTAAAGAGCAGATGGGAGTGCTACGTATCAACCAAAAAGGGAATTATGATATCTTGAAATCAACGGATTAACAGTGCATTAGTTGATACACTGAGCATGAGATGAGAGTTGATCCACTAGATGTGGATGAGAGTTGATACACTGAACATGGATAAGAAGGATAATGTTTTATATCTTGACAAAATGATTAACCTGCTAGTAGAACAGTTAGACGTGCTATGGGAAATGCAGGGATGTTCAATTAAGAGCGTTAGGTATGTATTGAGAGGGAAATTTTAATTGGATTAAAAGATGGGAGACATAGTCGGGGATGGAAGATTGTTTAATCAATATCACGTGCAATTATTCATAGTTTAGTAACGTATCAAGCAGGAATGTAGACACTGCGGTTAGTCTACCATGAACGACTTCTTTTCTTTTCTTTCTTTCTTTCTTTCTTTCTTTGTTGTTACCTGTACTGCCGAAAAAAAGGCGTGTTTTTCCATGGATATTTGTGACGTGTAGGCCCTATGTGTTCACCGGGTGGAAATTCTGTCTTAAGGACCTTTTGACATTATAGGCATTGAGCGTTGTTTCGGTTTGTTTGTGTGTTTATCTATTCACTTGGTTATGTTTGTGATTCGAATGAACACCATGCTTGTGTTTTGCATTCATTGCTCATTGATGGTAGTTTGTGGGGAAAGAGTATCTGCGAAAGAATGTCCATGTGGTACACCGTGTCAGTGGGGGCCCAAAGTATTCCGTTATTATCGATGGGGATTACGGACAGAGCAAAGATGGTCGGCATACTTCCCGAGTCAGATGCCATTTCCTTTGTGGCGGATGGGGCCTCCCCCGTACACCCAAGAGGGGGCAGCATTACTATCCTGATACGTCCGTCTCCACATGTTCTCGATTAGTTTGTGTTACCGCGCTCAACGCACGAGCGACGCGCAGACAGATGGGACATTGCCACGGCATTCGGTAATTAGGCGGCGGTAAAGTACACGGTGAGAATGATGTGAACCTCTTCATTGTACATCAAGTTCTCTTGGGCTCTTTATCTAACCGTCGCCAGAAGACATTGATACAATTGGCAAAATTAGAAACTTAATTCACCTGTCCCGCTTCTGAAAGTATCTTAGAATTCGCGTTGCAGTGCGCAGTTAGGGCTAGTTTTGTTACGGCTCATGCAGGAAACTGTTGGTATTGCCGCAGACGAAGTTTGTTGAAGACCACAAAAGTATTTTTTCACTTGCGGGGATTTCTTTCAGATTCACATCATTGAAAAAATACAGCCAGACCGAGACATCGGTTTCTTTTTTGGTGTGGCTGTTGTTTTTGTTGTTTTTTCGTCTCAAGTCCTGACGTAAGTGCGTAATTCTAATTTCTTATTTCCTTCTATTCGTAGGTCTAGGCAATAGGCGGCTTTTAAATCATTAGAGGTTAACGCTCATGGATGAGACCTGCACATAAACCTAATCAACAGCTATTAATTGCGCATACACAGCATCATCCATCAAACTTTATGTATTTCACTTTTCTCTGTGTATGTGTTCGTCATCACTCTGTCTAGTCAATGAGTACTAGATTATCATGTTTCTTCATTTATCACTTGATATTTATTCCAACATTTTCCATATTTCACATGAAGACGCTTCGCGGCTAAGTAAAGTAAATGTTTAATATATAACTAACAAGTAGATTATCACGCTGACTATCTTGCTCACTGTCAATATTATTGATTCTGCTATGTGGTACTGATCGTAGCAGAAGAAGGAAAAAATCGGAAAAAGTTAAGAATTTCATTTCCTTAAAACGGATGCTTCTATTGCATTCGTGCTTTAGAGGAAGTACAAAATCAACAAGACTTGAAAGTGAGGTTTAACCACCAATTTTCAGTTCTATTAAAACGAATAGCTCCATCTGAGTCTGATAAGCGTAGAAGTGACCAGTCGAAAAGGACAAATTGTATTCTTCTTTTTCATTCTACTCCTCTAAGGTCTATATTGACCGAGAGGCACGATATGAAACAAACTTATGGCTCAATATCCGTTTCAAAACTGTGTCGAGGATTTACCTGGTATTCCGACGGGAGAAAAAAAAAATTGTGGCTGAGATCGAGTCTAGCTCCAGGATTTATGCGCTCCTCAGTGTACGAGAGACCCAGATAAACACTGATATCAGGGGGCTTTGGGGAGAGTGGGTTCGAAGTATCACAACCCACATACCCACATGTGGAAAAGCAGCTTGATTTGATTCTTTTCGCATGGGAGAATGGTTTTAGCGTACTTGTTTCTATATCGTTTCTCTGATTCTAAAGATGTACTATTTTATCTAACAGCAATAAATTATCAATATTGAAACTTTACATTACAAAAAAAAATAGGCTTTTTCTGTGTGTGTGTGTGTGTGTGTGCGTGTGTGTGTGTGTGTGTCTCTCTCTCTTTCTCTCTCTTCCCCTCTCTTTCCCTCTTTCTGCTTATGTATTATGATGAATACATCAAAAACTTAAATATACGTATTTATATATGTATATATATATATACATATATAAACATACATGATGTTTGGTGCATATATTCAACACGCATTTATATATTTTGTCTCTTATATCCATGCTTTTTTATGTTCCTATATTTTGACTTTATTCGTCTCATTGGTTCACTAATACACCATTCATCAGGACTGACAAATAACGAACATTTATCTTGTGACGACTATTAGACTGCTCCTATCAAGTGGATTATTGCATGCATACATTATGGGATAGTGTCTCCAACAGCTCGTTTAAGTTCGTGAAGTTATGAGAAAGTACATACTTCTCTTAATGTCAGGCAGCCACATGAAGGCGGAGTGTCTGTCTTTCATGTGCAGCGTAAAGTAAGACTGACTTTACCGACCCTTTTCAATCCACGCAGAAAAACGAAACGTATGCGTGTGTAGATCACGTGCCTAAGAGATGCAAAGACAAATTGTAACACTTGGCAGCATAATCGGTGGGACCGTGGGCGGGATTTAGATGTAATCGCCGAAACTTCGAAGCGGCGAAGACGTCTCCTTTACGGCCCATCAATGCGCCTGTCCCATTCCAGCCATAGTTACGGGCTGAAGCATTTTGCAGCGCTAATCTCCGCCGCTGCCATACAAACCGGCAACACACCACGTGGTTGCCATAACTTGTCAACTCTATTTCAGGATCTCTCGAGGCATCTACGATCACATGGAACAATCTCGAACAAGTTTTTGACAGCCTTACTCGCCTTTCTTTTTGCGAGAGACAGACGCAAACGAGTATGACGTTTAAGCGTAATATTTGGGGCATAGAAAACTATATTTTTCTTTTAGCATAAACAACTCAAAATCATAAGAGTCCATCTATTACAGGCAGTTCCACATGGTGCGATAATTTACAAGAATGATTTGCTAGAATGCCAGAATATTATGAAGAATTAACAACCAAAGTTCTGGAAATCACATGTTTGTGATTTGACGCCCCATATTTTCTTTGAAATTTTAACATTCATTGCAGGTGATATGAGGTAAACTACACATTTCTTTTTCATTTTATTCCTAGTTTTGTCATGATGTCTCTGTTTATTTGCACAATACTCCAACGCCTCAAAATCATTACATTTATTTTTCAAATGCTCCTCAACTTGGCAACACATTTGAGCAGATTAAATTCGGTATTTCTATCTGTACCGAGCATCGGCATGCCATCTCTGTTGTTTTCTTTCTGATCTCTCACAGATTTCCTGAATTTTACCAGTTCCATACCTTGTAAATAAAGCGGGGACAAGATCGTATTCCTACAACAAAATGACCAAAGGACTTCATGAATGCTAATATGACTTTGAACAAGCCCCCTTTGAACGGTCAAAAGTGATGGATAAATCTCTGGACTCTGAATAAAAGGTCCAGGGTTCGAATCTCATTTTCGACCTGGCATGTGCATTCATGATGAGCAAGATGTTTTGTCCACTGTGAGACCCCTTGACCATTACAGAACTGACATCAACGTTATGTTGGTAGTACATAGCGTCCAAAAATTTCCGCTTGCACCTGGTGTTTAAAGTGTAGTCTAATGATTACGCTGGAGATAAATCATGTCCTTTAATCTTAAGGATAAGAACAATCTATGTTCTGGAAGATGGAGAAGTTAATGATCGAGACAAAGAATAACGAAATCAAGGGAACAAGAACGTATATATCAATAGAGGGCGCTAGTTCATCTCATACCCTTTACACTGATTGAGCTCACTCTAAGTTGTATAGTCATGGTAGTACATGTACACTATACTCAACAACTCCAAGCATGCTTTTTGGTATACTAAACTAGCGCCCTCTGCACAATGTTGCGTATTATGTGTTTGTCTATATGTGTGTTGGGGGGGGGGGGGGGAGTGTATGAGTGTATGGGGCGAGTGTGAGGCATGTGTCAGACACCTGAATATATTCTAGGTAAAGCTGCCGCAGTTCGCAACAAAACGGCCTAATTAATGTTATGATATAATGGCGGATTTCATGCCCTAGTAATATTGCCAATGGGCAGCTACGAGGCAGTTTGCTACATTGGATCGAAAGAAAAACGCAACAGGTTGTCATGGTGAACAACTTCAACAAAACAAAACAAAACAAAACACACACACACACACACACACACACACACACACACACATAAGCTGGAACGTAATTTATGCATACAATTCATGCCGCATATAGATATTACGATGGAGTTTCCCAGCTTATTGTTCCATACATCCAAAGAGAATGCGACGACATTCCGAAATCCAATAAGACCACCAAATGAGTTCAATGAAGAAATGATGAAACAAATTCGAAAAAAAATACTCGTAGAACCCTTATGAAAAAGCATTAAATAGACATCCGACAGATGCTGTTTCTACTTTGATAGTGAAAAAGCGTAGAAACATTGTGTTTCCATTGACAAGACAAGAGAAGCATGAGACCTCTTCTCAGCGTCTACCTAATTGTAAAAACGTTTAATCTTTTTCATCTCGTTGCGTTATTTGTTCTGTGCTTGTCTTCCAAGTTCTCTATACCTAGTGTCTCCAATTTGAGGGGAGAGCTAGAGACGATTCATGTAACATATTTCATTAATTGGACAAAGATGGGAAATATCAAGTGTATAACTCCTAGAATGAAAAATAGGGGGAAAAACATATGATCGATATACGTTCATGCATTGAATGTTTTCTCGGTCATTTATTTTCTAATAATTCCAATAACGTTGCATGTGATGATCAACATCTTGTATGTAGCACCTTTTAATCATTTACTACGACCAATGACGCCTGACCTTAAAGAAAAAAATATATATATTTGTTGAATGCAGCTCTGTTCATTATTCTGTGTCATTACATTATCAAATATTTATTACACATAATAATTTTCCTATCCTCTCCACAAATGGTTACGAATGATAATTAAAACGATGGTGTATATAGTTCTGGTTGGGATGGGGAATTTAGATTTTAACTTTTTGTGCGATAATTAGAAAACTCTTATGGAATGTTAAAGAGCATATACAATTCTAAGAGGATTTAAAAGTTTTTTTTAAATAAAGATGAAATTAAATGAAATGGCTGATATATCAAAATACTAAGTATACGTGATCCCAATAAAAGTTGGGCCCTATCTTTTATGAGGACCTCATTGTTTTGGATATCTCAGCCATTTTAAAACTAATATTCATCAAATAAACTTGGGTTCCTCTTGGAATCGTATGCTCTTTAATATGTCATAAGAGGTTTTTCATTGTTTCACAAAAACGTTGGAAACCTGAAGCCCCATCTTAACCAGAACTATGCCGTCCCTTTAAGTTCATGTAACAACAATGGAAATGATCCTAAACACTCCTTAAAATTCCAGCTTTGGGGTTCAAGAGGGTAAGATAGGTATAAGTTGCATTATCTCCCTATACCATGTATACTTTCTTCCTTATTTTACATAGGTCATTGAACACTTAGCTGTTTTCGTGCATGTGGGTGTGTATTATGCAGCCTATAGGATCAGTTAAAACTTTTTTAAAACCAATATTATGGAATGGAGGAGTATATACGAGTAATTATGCCTGCGTCATCCCGCTTGTACGACGTTGACCCTATTCTTTCACTTCGCATATGAAACATTTTCAATCGAAATACTCTTTTTCCTCTCGCTATCGCCCACTATTATCATATCTCTTTCTCTTTCTTTGCTTTCATTTCTCCATTTTCCTTCGAGTCATTTTTTTTTTCTAATCAGTATCCGCTCTCCTCATTTATCATCATTCTCTCAAAACATATCGAATGTCGGAATAGCAATGTGCTTCTACGATGCCAATACCGTATACCCCTCCAACAGTGATCTGAGTTCTTTTTTCAATGAACTGTTGGAAATAGTCAAAGGTTTAATCCATCAAAAAGAACATGAAAATGCGCCTCCGTAATCATGGTAATCTACCTTGCAACAGAATGCAAGAACTTTGAAAATACAAACGACAGGGAAAGTAGAGTAAGTGAGAGAAAAAATATGGAGAAGGGAAGGGGGAGAAAGAAAAATTGAGAATTTGATAAAGAGAGACAGTGAGATAGGGAGGAGGGGAGAGAAATTGAGTGAAAGAGAAAGGGTTGGGGCATGATCACACGCAAAAGATTTTTTTCAATGAAACGTGATCAAAGTAATGTGGATTATACATTTACTATGGAAATGTGATAGCAATTTAGATAAGCTGCTCCAACGGTTCGTCAGAAGGCTCAAAATATTAAATCAAATAGGATTCTACAGAAATAGGATTGTCGCCTCCCATGAATTAATATCAATTTCGTTCCGTAAAAAAAAGGCATTTGTTGTTGAACAAACTTTAAATCTGCGAACATGTTATAGGGTATCTCTTAATTAAGTTTATGCAATGATGTAAGCTCTCAGCAGCTGTTTACGGAAGAGTGAGCTTAAGACTAAGGTTTAGAATGAAAATGGAAATTGCGAGAGAGTGTGGGAGAGAGAGGGAGGGAGAGAGAGGGGGGGCGAGAGAACACGAACACTGGTTGCACGGTAAGTGCAGGTCCATCTATTTTGGATTAGCATTGTGCTATTGTCCTTATGTGTCCTTTCATGGTGCTCTGGTTACCATGGTAACGCACGACACAATGTGTACTATAGGGTGACACGACATTTGCTCCTGCGACAATTGCTACCGGTCTGATTATCTCCAAGGACTTAGGGTTAGGGTTATATAGGGTTGTGATAGGGTTTTAGGTTTTGTGTGATGTGAGGATTAGGATACTAGGGTTAGGGTTATATTTGTGGGTACAATATATCATGGGAGTAATTGTCGCAGGAGCAAAATTGTCATGGAACCGTCCTATAATAGGTTTTCTGTTGATGATCGCATCTTTAGATGATTTCGAACATGCGCAAATCCATGAAGGACACATATCATTGGTGCGTACATTTATCCATCTGTCAGCCTTACGCTACATTCTATTTTACATTCCATTATTCATTCGTTGATTTAAATTTTTGCGTTGGTTTCAATTCCCCATAAATTAGAAGAAAAAAATAAATGCAAATATATCCATATACATAAATGTGTGCATGTGTGTGTGTCTGTTATGTGTAATGGGCAATGCTGACCAATGTTTCCATCGCAAAGGTATTCGTCGATGCACCAGTAACAAATTATTGGTTAGATACTTGAAAGGAGGAAAGGAATACGTCCATATTACTGATATTGTTGTCGTTGATATCGCTATTCACAACGTGTTGCTTTATACTTATTATATCATAGTTGATATTGGTAACATTATCATCGTATTGCTTGTATCGTTATTCTTTTTTTTCTATCTGTATGCAGGTAAAACTATTGCTCCTGCTAAGCATCCTGCTACACCGAGATTTGCATCAATGTATTGATTTCAATTCATCATGCACGAATGGTTATCAAAGCGCCTCCTGTTGTCAAGGCAACCAAGGTCCTATGTCCCGATTCTCATTTGCATTAAGGTTGAACAATTCTTGAATGCAACGCGATTTGTCAGCAGCCAATTCGCAAAGCGCACATTACAGCCCCCTGGTTGAAATTTTCAATAATGTCGACAAACATCATGAAAAAAAGGGACAAAATTCAGTGTTGAAATTTCACGCTGGATATCAGAGAAATTTGCTGCTTTTTGTACCTTCCTTTTCTTGGTTAGAAAAGTGGAATTTGTTCACCATCATGTTTTTTTTTTTTCAGTTGAGACAAATTACATGATGAAATCCTGGACACACGCAGCTAACCAGTTCTTATCAAGATTGCATCCTGTTTTTTTTTTATTATCATAATTTTCTTTATGTATCTATTTTTTCTGCTTTGCCTTGTTCTGTTTCAAGCAGGCCTACATTCGTAACTAGTTGTAGGCCTACGTATTATGCCATCTATCGTTCGATAAAAACATTGTGAAAAACGCATCTTCTATATTTCCCGTGAATTCTTATTTCAAATCTTATTCACTGTCTTCGGTAGAAAGGACCCGTGGCCTTAAGGTTCAATCAGTCCCTCATCGCAATAGACCCTCATAACAGGGTCTGTGCTCATGCACCCGCGTCACTCCTGACCCCATACTCCAAAGAAGCATCCTCTTTAAAGTCAAATTCAATTTTGATATCTATAGTGAAATCAAACGAATTAGAGTGGCAGGCCTATCTATGTTTGACAAAATTAAACATGATATTACTGAAAACGTGGAAATTGCAAAGTTTCACACGTTATCACGAAACGAAACACATTGATGCAAATGAGATATGGTGACTAACGATGCTATCACTTCACAACTTTCCCACTAGATTATGATAAATACAAACCACTCTTCATATATGAGCAATCCTGAACATGAAATAGAATAGTAAGAAATTCCCTGACTAGTATCTGTCAGTCAATCAGCGACGGCATGTTTTTATTTTTTATCATTATTTGTCATTGTAATTTCATGATTTTTCAGTCTTTTCTGTCAAATCAGTTGTCAATGTGTGCTTGGTCCTCATTTTGACTGTCTCACGGTCCTCCTATCTGCCCGTACACAGAATTTGTGAGATGATCATCTTTGATATACATTCACGTCTCTAATGTCGTTTCGTTCTATGGCTTCTCACGTCCAGAATGTACAGTGGATTGTTCCATTCTCTATTCTACTCAAGTTAAGATGATACTATTTTGTGATACAGATTTTAATGATTATTCCCCAAGGTTCTAAAAAAAAATCAAACATTTTCTCATTAGTGTTAATAAAATGATTAAAAAATGACCAAGGAAAAGAAATATGTTAACACACATATGAAAACTTCCATTTATGACGTTCATTGCCCTTATATACCACAGCAAAAACAAATAATAATGATAAAAACTTTAATCAGTGTATTTCGATTTAGCAATACGTTTCTCATTTGAACCTTGTAACGAGCCCTCAAATTAATCCGGACCTAGATGAATTTCAATATTCACATTCCAATCTGTTATCAGTGATTGTTCATAATATCATGTTATAGACAAGCTTTCTGGTTATTATGGGAGCAACATTTTGTCTGAGGGTCTGCATGGCATTTGAATATAGTATATTGTTGTATGAACATAATATCTTGTCCCAAATTACGCATTCTATATACGACCAGCTCTTGATATAATACAGGACTACAGCCTCATATGAATCAGCTTAGTACATTAAATCGCTGAATCACAAGCGTTATACGGTGATATTCTAATTTTCAACTACAGAAGCAAATCAAACCCATAGAAGCATATGCACATAAAACATCTTGAGCAATCGAGGTTCTTGTCGAGTCTGCCCTCAGGTTCTTCAGACTATTCCAACAACTTACTCCGGTAAATGGCGCCAAGGGAGTGAAAGAAATTGCTCGTTGCTGAGCGCTACTTGTCTTTCTTTTTTTTGCCTTTATAAGCGTCCATACATTATGATTTGAATACCGAGAGGAAATTGGTCTATCAAGACTGACGCAGAAAATGATTTTCGTCGAGCCCCAGCGGCAATGAAGAGACCGAACAAAAGCACGTGGTGGATGGTAATTTTCGCTCTCGCGGCTTACAAAATATGCAAGCCATGCGGAATCAGTATTAAGATATCTAGCTCGGCATTCTATGGCTTGACTCCCCTACATGAAACAGACAAGAATGTAAACACCGTTTGAACATTCTCTAGATAGCTAGACAGTGACAGTCGTGTAGATAAGTGATATGACTCATTAATTGTTTTATCACTTATCTTAAGCATGTTAAGCATACGCTCTTCGTTCATGTTGGCTGAAAAGGAAGGACATTTACCCGTGAGTAGTAGTAGTAGTAGTAGTAGTAGTAGTAGTAGTAGTAGTAATAATGACAATAATAATGATAATAATAATAATAATAATAATAATAATAATAATAATAATGATAATAATAATAATAATAATAATAATGATAATAATAATAATGACAATAATCATCATTATTATTATTATCATTATTATTATTACAATGTATTATTATCATTGTTATTATTATTATCATTATCATCATCATCATCATCATCATTATTGTCATTATTATCATTATAATTGATTATATCATTATTTATACCACGCATTTATATCACGCCATCTGTTTAATACAACTATATTTCTAGTACAACTATATAAGAAGGATGGGAATGGGAAAAATACAATATCATACGGACAACTACGAACGTGTGTACTGTATGCTTTTTGTGAAAAGGACGAACAGATTATGATCTATTTGTGTACCGACATTGTGATATGCGTATTATGGTACTGCTTCCAGAGTACTAGTATCACTAAAATATGTACCGTGCAAATGCTTTATGAATGAGAATGACCTCCACCCAGAATCTAAACGCTCACGAAAATGACAAATAACACTATGAAAGGGTTCTTCTAATCTAGTTTTAAATGCTATTGATCACCTTCGTTTATCAGAAGCTCATGACACTCCGCTGCTTGGTGAGTATGAACACCAACGAGGGACCAGACAACACTGATATTAATTGGCGTGCAGGTATTCGGAATAATTACTGTATTGCGTGCTAGCCACGTGTATAACGGCAAGCGCATTTCAACAGAATGTAATTTCACGGGTCAGCATTCACAGACTAGACGGTCAGCGCACTAAGTCTAGCGTGACGTGTGTAACAGCTGCAATACGAGGGTACTGCCTCCTCCAACAAACATTTCGAACACGCTCGCTCTCACGTTAATGTATACTCTTTCTCTCAGTGTTTACCATAATAACATAAAAAATTAAGCAGAACGGAAGATAAAGCTGGATGGAATACGGATACACAAACCCACACGATTAAGATAACATGGTAAAATACAAGTTATACTCGGTGTGAGGGAATAGTTCTTGCCAACAGATGTCCTTTTTTAATTGTATTAAAGTAGGCTCTACTTTAGCAGAGATTGACAGATGATGTCATTGACATAATCTTGGTTTGGGAGTTGTTAGGGGTTGTGTGCGTGCGTGCGTGCGCGCGCGCACGCGTCCAGGTAACCTGAAGGAAAATGGTAGTAATAGTGAGGTTCACACCTAAGTCCCTTTACCTTAAGGTTTTCTAAACCTCGAGGTTTTGTAAACCACGAGGCACTAAACTACAAGTTAGCGTAGATGTAGACGCATGTAGTTTAGAAAACCACGACAAAACCTTAAGGCGAAGACACCACGACAACACCACAAGATTTCTTAGGGTGTTGTCGTGGTTTAAGCGCGTAGTTTAAGCGCGCTGTGGCAGCGCGCTTAAACTATGACAGATGTGAACGGAGTTTTGTTAACCACGACGCTCAGTTTTTTCCACAATAGTGCGCAACCCTATGGGCAAACTAGGCGCCCTTTATTTTCTATCGTAGTTATGTTTACCTCGAGGTTTTGCTAACTGCATGTAGGTGTGAACGGCATCGAAGTTTTGTCGTGGTTAGGGGAACGCATTTTTGCGCTCGTAGTTAGTATAACTACAAGTTTTTGGATAGGTGTAGACATGGCTTATAGCCATGTCTACACCTATCCAAAAACTTGTAGTTATAATAATAATAATATAAAACGCATGGCACCGATTCAGATTTCCATTTGGCCACGTATATAAGCGATGTTGATGACATCATGCATCAACACAAGTCAACATGTATATCAAATACAAAGGTCATTTAACTTCAACACCTAATAGGTTTGAGTGACTTAGCTGACTGAATCATCTTCTCAAAGGATTCGAACATGCGATCTATCATTTAAAAGACTTACATAGCCTACATTATCCATTCTATCACAGGGGCCCCTTACAGCTTTAAAACAGAAGACAGGAAGTAAATGAAGGACCACAGAAAGTATAGAAAGGGGTAAAATAAAGATGAAGACGAAAGAAGACATAGGCCTAATATTCAAAGACTAGAGATTCAGAAACCCAGAAGAACATTGCGCATAACATGCAGCATGGAAAAAAATTCAAGTTACCATAATTATGTGAATTAATACCACTCATCAATAGTTTGATTCGAATAATAGTTATATACCTATTTTCCATTGGTGTTTATTTCAAACAATGAAGTAAAGTTGACAGCTTGTTGGGAAGGTAATTGCTAGTCAATTACAATAACGCGTCCTCTTCTATTAGCATTGGAGATTGTGACAGATATTTCTCTACGTAAATACTTGTCCAAACTATAGAATCCTTTGCTTTATCATTCCTGGTCAAGCACGTATATTGGCTTTAAATATAATGTTCGTATGAATCAGCCATGTGGAGTGGGCATCCTCATTAAGACGTTTCTCCATGCAGGTTTAACACTAGTGAACTTTAGATTCGCGACGCTAAACGACGCTAATTACAGAATTAGGTCAAAAATGGTGTTCTCCACGTGCGAAAAAACAGCTGTTTTCCATTGTCTAACCAGCAGCAGATGTAAAGCTCGCTAATGTTACTAGTAAACTAAGGACTACAACAGACTTTAAATTTCTACTACGTTTCCGCATACTTCCGTGACTGAGTCATGCTGTACTTGCGCTCGCTGCTGACAACTATATAATATATTCAAACATTTTTATTGAACCCCTTAGGACCTCGCAGCTCGCAACGATCCATTTGATAGGCCGATAGGCAAACGTTATATGGACATGGATGACACCCCAAGCTGCCCCATTGCCAGGAGTAATATTTGTCGCATAAATGTATGGATAAAATTAGAATGTGCAGGATAATAGTCTGTTACACTGAGGCATTTCGTAGAAACATCAAGGATAATAAAAAATAATTGATATACTCGTACACTGCCAATCTTATACCTACCAACATGTTATCATGAGCACACATGTTGAGCACATAGGGCCTATGGAAAACAAGCCTTTTAAGGCAAAAGCAAAATGGCGTGTTTTCAAAGGACGTTGAACTCTAGGAAGGAGTAGTATCACCATGTGACCTCCAAATTCTTTCATCAGAAACTGGACTTGAAACTAATTACGGCGTGTGACGTTTAGCCGATTAACAATCAGCTTCTTCTGGCATCCTTCCAGTCGAAGAATTTGGAGATTACTCTTCGACTGCATGAATGATAATTTACATCAGTTTAGTATGACCATGGTTACGGATGATTACATGCGTACGATGAGTAGGACCTAATGGAGTAGAAAGTGGTTATCCGATAGAATGCAATAACTTATCATTAACCATCTCGGGATAATATGGTCATCACAAAATATCATTGCCACTTATATCAACAGACTGGATGGTAACGAGAGAGTTAATGCGAACGAGTGAGCCAAGATGTTTTCATAGACATTGTGTGCTCTCCAGCGAGTGGAATTACTGAGCTGTATATTGTGTGGCACGTCTATGGCATGGTATGCTGTGTCCGGTGACTAGACTCTACGGGCAAACAGAATGATGGATGACTTAGCTGCTGTCACATAAAAGTGTATATTACTTCTAAGTATAGTTGAAGTTATTGCGTAGAATAGCTATATATACACTTCTACATGTATGTTGTGGAGCTAATAGCTATACTGGTTTGTTATGGAGCTATTTTAAAGCACTGTGCGATTTGGAAGGAAGGGCACAATGAAACAGAAGACGTGTGTCAATTCTAACAAAAAAAAAATAGAAATAATTTAAGAAAAATGGGCACATAAAAAATAATAGAATATTGACAATTTTACTAATGACAGTGGAAATACATAGAGTAAGGAGAATGATAATAGTCATGAAAGTAGGAGTTGATATCAATGATAACAATAACGATAATATAATAATGGCAATAATAAAGATAATGATAATGGTGATTATTATCATCATTATTATCATTATAATAATAATAATAATTATATTATTACTATTATCATTACTATTATTATTATTGTTATCACCATTATTATTATTATTATTAATATTATTATTATTATTATTATGAATATAACTATTATCATTATTATCATCATCATCACCATCATCATTACCATTATTATTATGATGATGAAAGTAATGAAAGTGCCAGTACAAGCAGTGTAGGTTACAGAAGAGCTTTAGGCAATCGTTGATGTACATCAAATTCTGTAATGACATCCCCTCTGCTAAGAGCCGGGTAAATGAATTGGCCATTGGACAGTGGAAGAGAGCATATTTAAAGAGACATTTCATAATGTAATTAAAATGATAAAATACATCGAGAAAGATTGGATCTGCCAATATACAGAGTTACGAGTTCTGTAGGTTGGCTCTGCCAATCAGAGTTACGAGTTCTGCTCCAAACCAAACGCAGTTTCCCCGTGTCAAAGATTTGCAGAATATGGACGTTCATGTCTAAATATAATACTTGCATCTTTACCTTTTACCACGACCCAATTTCCATCCCATCTGCAAATCAGTCAGTCCCTTGAGTGTCGTTGGCCAAGCCAAGCCATATCTCAGTGATGGCTTTATCATTTGACACGAATATTGTGATCTATCGCTGAAATAGCCACACGTCCGTCCATTACAGGAAATAATCAAAACACATCTCCTTTAGCTGGCTACTATAGAAACGCCTCAAATTGCCTCATTTCCATCCCTTCTCTCCCCAGCATTATTTATAAAGATTATAAAGGCACTCTTTCGGCCATCGTTTTTGGGGAGTCTACCAACACACAATGCTCCTCTATGGCTGGTGTATACGTATTTTATGGTTGTCATGCTTTTATGTCGCGCTTTCAAGCTTTGCATTTTGTGCGTCAACCTCTGCAACCTCATCAAATATTCTGTAACAGAAAATACCATAATATGTATACCATATTGCACATTGATTAATAATCAGCATGTCTTAACCATTACACAAAACCAAAATGCACCCTATAATTTTGGTCATGTTCTTATGTTTTCTTTGAGAAATTTTGCTAGTTAAAAGATTCTGTGAAATGAAAAGAAAAGAAAAGAAATGGAATGAAATGAAATGAAATGAAAAGTAATGAACAAAAATCGATTCAGAACTAGTTAAATGGACTCTCGTTATTTTCTTTTTCCTGAATACGACTGGATGGAATCAAGAGTCAGTAAATCCAGCTTAGATTAGAGAACATTTCACGGTTCAATGACACATAAATATTTGACAAAGCGTTGCATCTCTTCTACATGTGTAAAAAGCAATCTGAACGATAATTCAACGTAAACAATGACAATGATTGCAAAATGCGGTAAACGTAATCATTAATAAATTCTACGAGGGAAAGCAAATGAAATCTCAATATGCTTTTCGAATAAATTTTAAATGAACTCATTGGTCCTCACAAATAGGGTCTGAACTCCGTTTAATCAGGTCGTGCTTCCATGCAGGCATCATACCAATTTTGGCCGTTGCCCCATTAATTTCTGCAAACCATTAAGTCGCTGGCAGCGATTTATTTTCAAATCAGCCTTTCGCTTCACACGACACGGTTTAGAGATTCCCGTCATCGGAACGAGAGGTCAAAAACGGTGAAAATCTGGTAAGCGACGATCAATCAGCGAGAGTAACTGGTAACACCCCCCCCCCCCCTTCTCTTCCAGCCCATATCCAATCTCCTCCGAGATATTATGGTATTCTAACGCTCGTACCGCCAAGGAATCCGACCAGCTATTCCAAAGACTGGAAGGCGAAGGATTAGATGGAGCCAATTGACAATTCTTGGCACGCCATATTTAGTTCTCGGACAAATATTACGTTGTATTAGGAACGGCAACGGTATGGATAGAAACGGAGCCGTCACGTTGAAAGAGAATAAAAAAGAGGCTATAGTTATGATAAAATTATGAAATGGTTTCCCTTTAATAACGAATAACGTGTAAACCTTTTTGCCCGTATGTCATCTTTTATACTTTCATTATTACTAAGTAGCCATCGTTCATCATCTCTATATCTTTCTATAGTACTTTGAAGTTTTCCGTAACTGGAGATAGATAATTTCTTGGAACAAAATGTCCCTACAGATTAAGGACTATGTAATCGACCTGTTGACTTATAGTTGCAAGTGTCATAAGAGTTTCTTCAATATTACATACATCACTATCTAAAGGGTGTGTAACAATGTTTTTATACTTATTTGCCGTTTTCTGCACATTTATGTATCCATTTCTTCTCTCTCCCCCTCACTCTGTTCCTGTCTCAGCCTCACACTACATGCAGCATCATCTATCTCTCAACATTCCTCATTCCACGCCTCATCCCTTATTCTTCTATACCCTTTTTATTAGCTTAAAGGGTTGTGATACGTCACTAATGGAGGATATAAGATACAGTGTACACTGCAAAAACAATGGTGTTAAATCCAACACCATGGGTGTTGATTTTAACACTTTCCCGGTATCTATATCGGAAAACACCGGTTGGTGTTATTTAACACCAAGTTCTGGAATTAAACAATTCAATCCTACTCTTGGTGTTGCAATTTAATTCTGTTTTTGGTGTTAAAAAAGTCCAACACCAATGTTTGGTGTTGCAATTTAATTCTGTTTTTGGTGTAAAAAACAAGATTCCAACACCAATTTTTGGTGTTGCAATTCAATTCTATTTGTGGTATTAAAAAGAAAAAGATTCCAACACCAATCTTTGGTGTTGCAATTCAATTCTATTTTTGGTGTTAAAAAGAAAAAAAAAGAAAGATTCCAACACCAATCTTTGGTGTTGCAATTCAATTCTATTTTCGGTGATAAAATTTAACACCATTATTTTAACAACAGTGATATGCAGAATTCAACCCCAAATTGTTGTTAAAACAAAAACCAACGATTTAGCACCAACAATTCAATCCAACTCACTCTATCAATGCATTAGAATCAAACACAGAAATTCATTACACATTACACATAGAGAAGGGAAAAGGAACAAACCAAATTATCTTGACAAACAAAACTTGGTTCTTGTTTATTCAAGAAACTGGAAAAAGGAATTATCATGATGAACAATACACAACTTACACCTAAAGAATACAACTTGTATTCTACATCTGGATCAAGAGAAGAAAATGTTAAAATGTACAAAGTTTTGCCCAATTTGGGAGCCACCCTGTATACTAAAGTAGTTAAAGGCAAAAAATATGCATGTGGGTATTTCTATTTATATGGGTACCAAAGTATGACCTCAAATTGGTTAATACGTAATGAAACTAAGCTGTTTTGTACTGTGTTATACCTAAGATAAAAGCCAATAATCATTACACTCACAAACACTCGCATATTTCTTTGGTAACATGTTCATTCACAATTAGCCCCTAAATGTTTCATGTGTAACATGAACATGACATCACATGATATCACACAATTACTCCTGGTACCCATATGAAAAGAAACACCCATGTAGGTACTTGGTTGTCTTGAGTCTCTTTCTCATTTTTTTTTCCTCAACCAAGTTAACAAAAAGCTATTTGTACATCAAAACATGCATTTTCCTTTCTCTTTTTCCTCCAGGAAATAAGCAACAACAAATCAAACTGTGCATTTCCAAATCCTTGGCTTTCATGCACATGCATCATAAATTTGCTTTTCCCGAAAGAAAAAAAGATGGAAAATATTACATATATTACATTACAAAAATATTATAAAATTTTTCAGTGCACACTTGGTCAGGATGTTCAAAAGGAAAAATGTACCAAAAATTAGTACTCTTTAAGATTAAATTAATGATCGGCGGCCAAGATCTGGAGGGGGGGGGGGGGGGGGGGGGGGGCTACAGATAAATATAGCCCGGGCTACATAGGGTTAACAAGAGTCCACAATATCTTATTGATTGAAGTTATTTTTGCACATTTTGTTACCATTTACCAAAACCATACATAACATCGGCTCTACAGGTCTAAATTACTTGAAAAGAACATGCCTTGGTGCCACGTACTTCCTCGAGTCTGTGTTTGACAAATTTGTCATTCAAGTTAACAAAAAGCTATTTGTACATCAAAACATGCATTTTCCTTTCTCTTTTTCCTCCAGGAAATAAGCAACAACAAATCAAACTGTGCATTTCCAAATCCTTGGCTTTCATGCACATGCATCATAAATTTGCTTTTCCCGAAAGAAAAAAAGATGGAAAATATTACATATATTACATTACAAAAATATTAAAAAATTTTTCAGTGCACACTTGGTCAGATGTTCAAAAGGAAAAATGTACCAAAAATTAGCATTCTTTAAGATTAAATTAATGATCGGCGGCCAAGATCTGGGGGGGGGGGGGGGGGCTACAGATAAATATAGCCCGGGCTACATAGGGTTAACAAGAGTCCACAATATCTTATTGATTGAAGTTATTTTTGAACATTTTGTTACCATTTACCAAAACCATACATAACATCGGCTCTACAGGTCTAAATTACTTGAAAAGAACATGCCTTGGTGCCACGTACTTCCTCGAGTCTGTGTTTGACAAATTTGTCATTAAATCTAGTGGTTTGTAGTCAACAAGTTCCTTTTGATTCTTGACAACATGACCACGTGGAAAACTTATTTCTACTGTAAAGGCATGATAGTGTGAATTATAATGCAATGTATCTAGCAAGAGAAGTACAAAAAAAATGTCATTGTTGTGTACAATGATATGCTCTATTTGACCAAACAGTGGAAGCTCATCGACGTCATGGCAGACCAAAAGAGACAACTGATAATGTGTACCATACACTTTAACCCAATTGGCATCAAAGACTTCAGAAGAGAGTTCCTCTACTTGGAGTTTCTCTTGCACAGTCTGTCTAATATTTTCATCTAAATCTGACAATAAAAGTGAAGTACCTGGCCCAACCTCGAGACACTCCAAAGGATGGTTTGACTGAAGATGGAACGTTAGTGCTGTCTGATGTTTCTTTGCAAGTGATTTACATATGTTTTTGTAATTACGTACAGATTCTGCAACACGGCCAAAATAGTGATGTTTCGCTTCGTACCGCATACACCATACATGTACGAGTGGCCCAACTTCTCTCAAACATGTAGCATAATGCACCATGAAATGATGCTTTGGCAACAACCTATTGGCAGGAAATGTTTTTTGAAAGTGTGTGTGATGTTCTTCAGTGAGAACAGACAACTGGGCTATCAAGCCTGCTGTTAATTGGGGAGCAAAAATAATATCCATACAATCTAGTAATCTTAGCAGCAGTTCCCAGTAGACGTTTCCTTCTTCAATGTCATGAGCTATGATGAATGGAAGATTTCTTATCAAGCACCAAGCCTGCATTGCCTTTTGACCCACATCATTGCCAGCTGTTCTCAGTTTAATGTAGGATGGTTTGTTCTTGTTATCTGTACGGTTTAAGCAATGGCTGGCAACTCTCTGATTCAGTTCATCATGGGTCAAGAGTGGTGGTTGCCTTTCATAGATGAAATATTCTAGTACAAGTTTCAGCTCATACTGAACTATGCCTTCCATCAGATCATGCATTATATCAAGTGAAAAATTTGTCAAGATATGAAAGTAAATACAATCATTCAATACAGTTTTTTGTTTAACTCCAAACACATGTGACAGTGTAGTTTGAGCTTCAGCTTCTTGTAAATGTTGCTCATAAGTCTGCCTGGTGCGCATTTCCATTAACACCTCTTTTAATGTGTTCTGCGCCTCTTTCTTGCTTGTCACACACAATCGACAGTAATAATTAGCAGAAAAGCTCTGTACAAAACCAAACAGGGCATTTGCACCTAGATTATCAGCACTAATTTGAGTAATGGTTCCCCTCTTCACAATGCCATTAGGAAGAGTAATGCCAACTGTTGACAGAATGTTAATGTCTTTCACAATATGCTTGAGAATAGCATTAAATCCATATTTTTTGGCATCTTCAGCATACCACAGAGCTACAGGATTGATATTGGAAAGAATAGAATTATACTTTGGTGGCAGATTTTTCAAAATGAAATAAAAGGCACCTAACTTGTGAATTTTTGTTTTTGAACCGATGGGGTTTACAGTTTCAAAGTCATCATAAAAACAGTGAATTTGTAGGGCATTTTCATCTTCATGGAAAAGAGGGATTTTCTCAAATTGTGCACCATCACAGTAATCTCTCATTACACCATCAGTGCTCCTATGGTCATGAGTAGCAAAATGCAATATATCTTCATTGCTCAAAAGTTGCTTTAAAGATTCTAAAATGGGTATATAAACAAAGGTATCTTCAATAGCAATCTGTTCATACTGCTTACTTCTTTTATTTAGACGACTTTCATACCGGATGCCTAACTTTATTTCTTGTGGTTCAACAAGTCCAAGTGTTGCACAATATTTCATCCGCTTATATTCTGAGTTCAAATTTTCAAATGGCTTTTCAAGCACAGCAAAATGCGTCTGTATTTCTCTATAAGCTTCGGACTCAATGGGCAGTTTATGTTTCAAGAAAGTAGCCTTAACTGCCGCTGATGCACTTTTTACTACATCACCTACAATCAAACTGGTTGATTCCACGATGTCATTTACAACTTTTCCAGAGTTTGCACTGTTTGCTGAAAATTTTGAAATTACTTTTGCACACTGCCTATTCAAATCTTCAGCGGATAAAATGTCATCTTCTGCATTTATATCCTGATCTTGATCACTGTCGTCATTATCATTACTGTTTCCTGCAAAGCTCTCTTCGAATGATTCATCAGCTTTCTCATTTTCAGTAAACTGTTCTTGATTATCTGGCAAACCAGATTTAAGGTGAGTCTGCAAATGCCCTCGAAATCCACGAAAAGAATAAAATGTTCTTGCACAAGCTCCCTGTCCACAGATTAACACCTCTTTTCCTCCTTCACTTAGTCCATGACTTAATCTTAAATGTTGCACCAACTTTGGTATTGCAAAATTTCTCTTGCATTTGAAGCAAATCATGGTGTGAATAATTTGGATCTTAGTTCACGCACTCTCGGTGATTCGCGGGAAACTCCAACATCAATCTCGAAAACAGCTGTCTGGATGAAGGTCCAGAACTGATGAAGAGACTGGCAGTAATGCAAGCCAAAGACAAAGTGCGTCTTGAAGAGGTCATCTACTGCTCCTTCCACCGTACGGGCACCACATGGAATGGCCTTGTGATCGACAATGAGCAAGTAACTGCTGATACAGGCCTTAGAATTTCCAATTCCAAGAAGGAACGGTTGGCTCTGGGTCTGTTTGGTGCCATCCAGAAAATCTTGAATGCTCCCTCCACTCTGTGTTTGAAACAAATTACATGTACTAGTAAACGATGAAACTAGCAGTTACCCTTTTCCCACTTGTTAATTCTATCAAAACTCTATCTTTATCATCACTGTTACCATCATCATACATACATACATATATAGTGGGGGGATCTGGATGTTTTGTGGAAAATGTCTGCAATGTGCAAAGTAGCACAACGTTTTCTGACTTTTTTCTCAATTTAAGAGGCCTGATTAGACTAAAGGCCACCGCATTCGATATGACTTTCTGTCACACAACTCAGCGACTTAAGATCTGAAATAAAACAGAATATACGCACTGTTTATATGATAGTCGGCAAGTTGTGCGACCAAAGATTTGTATGATATGCAGTGGCCTTCAGGCTGCATGTTGCAGACTATCAAGGCTTGGCTGCAAGTGATGCTCCATCATAACTCTTGAGCAAATAGGAAAAGTGCATAAATCACAGGGCTTGTGCATGATGGTGACATCCATGTGCAGCGTAGTCTCCCCTATAACTTGTATCTCGCTCAATTCACTTTATGGTTAATGAACTGAACAGAGATATACACTGTAGCTACATTCTTCAACCAGGACTTTGCACAGAAAATTTTATAAACGTATAGAGGTAGGCTGTAGAGGCCTGGTAAAAAATGCAAGTATTTTCAAAGCAGGTTTTAAGTATCTGATTGAGAAGAGTCTTTCTAATATGGTTGAGTCATTTCAACTCACACAAAAGGAGACACTGTGAAAATAAGGATTTTAAAATTTCCTTCACAATTATTTTCTTGCTGCAAATTTGTAATCAATTTCCAATATCGAGGTAAAAAGTACTGACCTTTTGTTTATTGATATAACTCTACATTTACGGCTGTGAAAATGTCACGCTGAAACATATTCCTAGTAGGATTGAAGTATGGCAACCCTGTTTGCAGTAGGTCCATCTCGTTCTAGCGCATTGTCACTCCTAATCATCTTAGGATAGGTTCAGTTTTTGAACAGGCCCAAAGTTCTTGAGCACCCTCTTAGTCCAAGCCAGTCTAAGCACATTCATGAAATTCTTAGATAGACCATTGCTACATCTACTCCCTGTGTACACACATTTAGTCAGTTTTGGCAACATTTTCTAGAATGCAGTGAGAACATGCAAGGTGTGACGAGGGTACTAATAACATTATTTATTTATAGTCCACTTTTATACTGAAAAGCTACATACCTTCTGAAACTGAATAATCCTTGAGATTGCTGAGGAAATGGATACTTTTGCTGAGGCAGCTTTAGACCTCCCTTGGCTTGCAGGAGGCAACAGGCACAAGAGGAGGATGGCAGATGTACCAGAATTCCATCCTGTATTTCAAAATGCAAAATAATAAAATCAAGCAGGCTTTCTAGTAGATCATGGTGAAAAAGTAGGAGAAAAAAAAATAGGAGCTAAATTTCAGTAAAAGTAGGAGAAAAGTAGGACATGCACTTTTTTGTGAGTTTTCGATCAATACTCACCTTGTAATGAAGAGTCAAACTCACTGTGAACACCTGAAATGATTACTCACTGAGTTACTACAGTTGCATGTAAAATCATTTACCCCCCCCCCCCCCCCCCCCCCCCATTTGGACACTCTGGCAAAACAATTAGTAACAATACACATGCAGATTATTCCTAAATCTTACAAGTGCATGGTGAGCAGATACTTTATTACAATCACATGTATCAGATTAGTAGTCATTGATTGTCTATAATTAAAAACCTTGATCATTCATGCATGAAGAGATGGTCCAGTGAGTAATTTGTGGTCATTTTTGGAACTTGCTGTGATCAATGAAATGTAACTTGTAATGCTCTGAATGATCACAGCTTAATTGTTCCCTTTTTGTAAAAGATTAAAATATTTTTTTTCCTTTAATAAATATACAATTCTTGTACTTCCATGGGCTCTGTTCATTTTGACATGAATTAAACTTTGAGTTATCGATCTCATTGGTAATTTCTGTACAAACTCATTGAAGGCAACTTTTACTCAACATTCATTTAAAGGGGAGTTTCAGTAGTTGTCTAGAGGGCGCTATAGCAATATAATTATTTTGAGATTTGAATGTGAAAACTCTTAGGAAAACTGACACAGAATAATCCAAGGAGGGGGCACAACAGGAGTTGTCATAAACAACTTTCATTCTTTACTTATAAAGGTATCTACACACAAAACAACTTGACTGATCTTCTTGTGGATCTGGAGAAGAAGATGTTTGAAATTTTGAGAATTTTGCACCCTGGGGGCCCTCCCCCTGGGCCCCCATGGGGCTACAGTTATCATTTGAACAACTCTACCCAACAGAATGATTCTCTGCAAGTTTGACTAAAAGCCGACCATTCGTTCTGCAGAAGAAGATGAAAATATAAAAGTTTACAGATGACGCACACCGCACAACGGACAAGGGACGGCAGACAAAAACGGATGGCAACAGCTCACTTGAACCTTCGGCTAAGGTGAGCTAAAAATGATGCACATGGCCTCGCATCATTTGATCTTTTGACCCCTAGATGACCTTTCACCTCATCATCCTCATCAACTCACATCTGGTAATACCCAAGGATTATTTGTTCCAAGTTTGAACAAAATTGATGCAGAAATAGAGAAATGAGAGCAAGTTCAACAAAAGCCTTTAACATTTTTCTAACACAGCAACAGGAAAAGTGATTACTATGTCAATCTCTGCCAGAACTTTGTTCAGGTGAGACAAAAAGGAGGGGGGGGGGGGCACTGAGTGAGGGAGTGAAGGGACAAAGCAGGGGGAGTGTGTGGGAAGGGGTTCTGCCATCAGAATAGCAGAAATCAAGCCAAGTGTATAATAATATGGACGACGTCCAAAGCAGTCGTCCAATGTCGAGTAATTGAAAACCGTGCCAATATGGACAGTATTCAAAATGTTGTCTACAAATAATCAAGGGCAAAGGTCAAAGGTCAAGGTCAAAGCTTGAGGTCACAGATCATTGCCACGTCCATAGGTATACATATACCAAGTTTGAAGTTGTTTCTCCAAACCTTTCTTGAGATATTACGAGAAAGAGCCATTTTCATGTTTAATCAAGGTCAAAGCTTGAGGTCACAGATCATTGCCACGTCCATAGGTATACATATACCAAGTTTGAAGTTGTTTCTCCAAACCTTTCTTGAGATATTACGAGAAAGAGCTATTTTCATGTTTAATCAAGGTCAAAGGTCAAGGTCAAAGGTTGAGGTCAAAGATCATTGTCACCTCCATAGGTATACATATACCAAGTTTGAAGTTGTTTGCCCAAACCGTTCTTGAGATATTGCGAGAAAGATCTATTTTCATTTGTTTTATATAACCCATGTGACATTGAATTACCTTTGATCTTTGCCTTTAAGCTCAACCTCAACACAAAAATGAGCTTAATATCAGGAAAGTCCTAAAGGATACCGATACCAAATATGAACTTGTTTGGTTAACTCGGAGCCAAGATATAGATCGATGAAAAAGTGGATACCAAATTGTTGACAGACAGACGGAGAGACAGACGGACAAATATGACGGCATAAGGTCTTTCCTTTGGACGACTTAAAAATGTTAAAAGTTAAAGTTAGATGGGTAAAATGCAGGGGAAGGTTTGGAAGGGACTGCCCCATCTAAGGGTAGGGAAAATTTAGCAATTGGCATCTTAGAAATAAACTTTTTCTGATGCACATTTAAGTGAGTACAATATACTTTCAGAGTATTGGAAATTGTTTTTTGTAAAAAAAATCCTATGGAGTGAAATAACTAGATGAGGGGATGATCCGGGAGGGAGTCCCCTCTCAGGGTGGGGAAAATTGTGTATGGCTACTCGAAAATAAGCTTCCTGGCCCACATTTGTGTTGTGTTTATGTGGGAGTGTGATTATGCTCCATGAAAAATTGACCATCACTAGAATGTTTAATGATAAGGTTGGTTTAATTTTAACATCTGATGACACTTCAGACTCTTTATGAAATTAGAGGGTGCATTCCAGGGAATGTGCAAAAATACCTTCTTTGTTCTGGTCAGAACTGTCAAAAGATGACAGGAGCTCCATGACTGTCAAGTTTCCATTCTGCTTCAGAAGTTGTCGAGCAAGTGCCACTGAATGATTGGAGTAAACATTTACAATAGAAGCAATTCCTTCCCAAGTGACTGCTACAATTTTCGAATTCTTGTACACAGCAAAAGTGGTATCAGATACATAGATCAGAAAACGTTGCGCAAAAATTTGTCCCAGCAATAAGAATGAATTCCTGCCATAAATTATTATTATTATTATTATTATTATTTTGGTTAATCATACTTCATGTACAATGATTTGTGTATTCCTTTATTAACAAAATTCATGAAATGACTTATTGATTATTCCCCTGTGTTTCCCATTCTCATCATAAATAGCGAGACGGTAATATCCGGCAAAGACCAGTATTTACCCCACAGTATTTATCAGCTGGGGCCAACCATGGGAAAAACAGCACTCGTGTCATATGCTACTGTTGTAAACTTTGACAGAGTTGTCCGCCCAGATTTGAAATACGTAATCATACATTTATAGCATAAGAATGCTAGGCACAACAAATAATTAAAAAGGCGTACTATACTAGAAACACTGCAATTACTAGATCTTCTTGAATTAGGAGTAAATTTACACCAGCCAGGGACTTGGTGATACCAGGGAGATGGCCACCTCCCTGGTAATACCCAACACCGATGAACAATGATAAGTTTCCAGGCTTTTGTAGATTCTTGTTTATGTAATCCTTTGGACAGTATCATTCAACTCAAACATCACACCAAAATGTTTTTTAAATCAAACATTCACAATATTGAGGTGTCTTCAAGACACATGTAGGTCCAGGAAACTGTGAGCCGTACATTCATGAATAAATACCATCCTTGAATGGGTAGGACATATAGATAGAAATTTCCAACAAATTTCAAGATGATCGCATTGAAAACATTTCTGCAAAAATGCAAGTTTGCAATGCTGAAGACTAGCTTCCTTTGTCTTTAATTTGCAATGAATTGTTCATTTTAACACAGTGGCTGTATCCAGTAGCACCTTTTGCAAATACAGAGAATGTTCAAAGGAACATTCCTATAATTGTTCGCATACTGCTTACTTCTCCAGAAATGTAATGCTCTTATTAAAAACTTACTGGACCATTCTTCATCTTCTTTCAGGACCATGAGGCTAACATCAGGCTGGCTGGTCACAATATCTCCCAATACATCATCGTCGATACTAAAGCCTTCATGTTCATCCACTAAAACAAGATCTTCGCCATCTCTGATGCTGAATTTTCTTCTGACTGTAAGGGGGGGGGGCGTGGGGAGAGAAAAACTATTACAATTTACAAATGTAATAAAAAATGACTTAAGTATACTTTGCACTTTGTATGGTTTCATGACAGGATAATAGCTACAGTTGTAGTAGCATTATAACTTTTATACCGCTAGTGTGTTTGAACATTCTGGCAATTTTCAGTGTTTTTGGGAAAGACATTGACAATTTTTTAAGTATATGATGTTAATACAATGACACATATCTCATTTATCACATACTTTATCCCCCCCCCCCCCGATTAATGCCAGTGGAATGACTGGTTTTGATAAATTTTTTTGACATCTTCTTCAGTAAAAATGTAGAAAAGCTTAGGCCTAAAGGAGTCGTTCGCTGGTGCTCTAACCCTATTGACCTAGAGACTAGCTCTTGGACTAGCCTATTCTGGTCTAGAGGTAGGCCTTACTGCCACCCCAGGTGAAAGAATTACATAGCCATGCAATTTTTTGAACCCGGCTGTGACAGTATTAAGGCCTACCTCGATAGACCAGGATAGGCTAGACCAAGTGAGCGGCCCCCTTAGGGCTTAAGCTGTCCCTACATTTTTACTGAAGATGTCCATAAAATTTATCAAATCCTATCATTCAAAACATTCAAACCAAGAACTTTTTTGTAATAACAAGGTGGTTCTCGAACCATGGCCGGCACAAGTCTCGCCTGATTTTGCAATCAATAAAACAAGTAACCTTTTGACCCCAAGATGACCATTGACAATATCCTTATCAACTCAAATCTGATATTAACCCAACTAGGATCAATCGTTCCAAGTTAGAACAAAATTGATGCAGAAATAAAAAAATGAGAGCAAGTTCAACAAAAACTTTAACATTTTTGTAACAGACTAACAGACCTATCATTTGACCTTTGACCCCCTAGATGACATTTGACCTCATTAACTCACACCTGGTATTACCAAGGCCGGCCAAGCCCAAGGATCACTTGTTCCAAGATAGAACAAAATTGATGTAGAAAGAAAGAATTAAATGAGAGCAAGTTCAACAAAAACGTTCACATTTTTGTAACAGACCAACACTACAGACTAATATTAAAGTAACAAACAGACCAACAGACTAACACTAGTAACAGACTAGCTGCACAGACTAGCTACAGACTACACTATACAGTAGCTACACACATACTATTGCAAAAGCGACAGCGTTGCACCCACTACAAGCGGAGCACATCGGGAGAGCACACCGATTATCCAAGAAGATAATGTAATTTCTGTAGACCTGGACTAGACTACAGAGTCTAGATCTAACGTAAAGTATAGACACCTACCACAAATAGAGAAATAGTTATCATCTAAAAACTACAGTAACACTAGACTCTATGGCTATAGATCTATATGCATTGTATCACATAACATACCAGTAGATAAGGTTTCAATTGTAGTTTTGTACATTTGCACATGATATGAACTCCTCTTGCCAAACAAAATTCGCTTATAAAGAAGTATTTTGCGTGGTCCCCAGGCTCAAGGCTTCAAGTTCAAGAAGGATTGGTCCAAGCCCAAGGCTCGTTGTAGCAGTTAGACTCTAAATTTAATGGGATGATTTAGTTTCTAACGTTAGGACCTACTAGATTCTAAGTCTAGAAAACTACCTGTAGTCTGTAGACTAGGATAGTAGGAGAAGTACTTTTGGGTGCAACGCTGTCGCACGCACTCTAGCTGCAGCTCCACATGCTCCACATGCATTAGCAGTATTGTACAGTCGACTCATGACAAACACCTGAAAAACAGGTACCGTACACTTACTCAGTTCAAAGAATCCTACGATGTCTTCTGGATTTAGTGGCAGCAACTTTCTGATTCGGCGATCTCCAGAACAAATCTTTACACTTATCGGCATGATTGTGCTGTTTAACTGCTGATTAATGAGGATATTATTGAGTCGAATTTTCATTACCCGCGGCCCGAAGGCGAAGAAAACCTCATCGATAAAAAATGGCCTTGATAATGCATACTATACACATAACATATGCATGCACCGCGCACACACAGCTAGCTAGCTAGCCATAAATGCCGGCCAGCAGCGCGATCCGAGAGCGCAGAGCGAGGTCACATGACAACTTTCGTCCAATGATTTTGCTCGAATTCTCTGACTTATGCGCATGTGCAATTTCAACACCAATTAATGACACCAAAACTCTAACATCAACCTGTAATTGAATATTTCGACACCAGTTGGTGTGATTCTTTCTGAACGGGACCTAAAATCAACACCAAGAGTGTTAATATTTTTCGATTCTGTGCTGGTGTTAGATATTTAACACCCTAGTTTTTGCAGTGTACATGTATATGTAAAACGGGTTTGTTTTTCTTTTCACTCAACTCTGTTTTTGTTGCAATATAATTTATATACTGAATATATTTCCACTACTGATGTACTGATGATTTGTTTTGTTGTTGTCGTAATGATTGTATTTTGTTCTTGTTTTGTATGGTTGTAAGTTATTTTGTCTAACTGTATTTTTATCGATGTAAATCAGACACAATTCAGCCGTTCGGCTGCGAAGTTAACTTCAAAAAGTCCGGTGTTAAATAGTGAACACCGAGCTGGTGTTAAATTTTCGGTGCTCATTTATGGTGTTAAATTAACACCTCCGGGTGTCATTTCCAAATTTCAAACTGTTTTTTGAAGAGTTTCTTAGTAACTGCACTTCTTGTTGATTTTTAATTTAAACAAGACGATCAAGAATTTTACATTAAAATACTAGATTTTTGAAAAAATGTGAAAATAAATTTACACCAAAGTAACACCAGCTGGTGTGGTCTCTTATTGAAGCTGGACGGGTGTTAAACCATTGATATTAACACCAACAAATATCAAATCAACACCATGTAGTGTCATTTTTGAATCAACACCAGTACAGTGTCAAAATAACACCAGGTATAGTGTCAAATTAACACCACGAAGTGTCAAGTGAACACGTTTCAACACCATCACAGTGCATTTTTAACACCTGTGGGTGTGGTCCTTTATTGAAGTTTGATCGGTGTTAGATTTAACACCCGTGGTGTTAAATCTAACACCGATGTTTTTACAGTGTTTGATCAATAAACCATTTCATACCATACCATACCATACCATTTATGTAGCCAATATATTGCCAAACTTTCTTGATATATCTTTATGGGAAAACAAAGAATATTCAAAATGTCAGGCAGATGAATGAACTGCACAGTCCTAATTGTAAACAAAAGATATCTATATTGGGAAATTGGACGATTTTCATGTAGCATCATGTGTATGGGTGGAAATTAGCTGCTTGGCGAAGATCTGCGCTCTATATTATTATCGTTTTTATTATCATTATTATTACAATAATAATAATAATAATCATTATTATCATTATTATTATTATTATCATTATTATCAATATTGTTATATTACTATTACTGTCATTATTATTATTAGCATTATTATTATCAGCAGCAGTAGGAGTAGTAGTGGTGGTAAAAGTAGTAGTAGTAGTACTAGTAGTTGTAATAGTTGTTGTTGTTGTTGTTGTATCACTAACATTTCCTCTAAAGATTGAATAAATAAAGCAAAATTGAAGAAAAAAATGGGTCTATAGAGATTATGTTAATTGCACGATTCATGACGAGCTAAAGTTGCCAAGAAGACGATATACCATACTCTTAGGTAGCCAAAGATGGCCAAGTTCCCCTTTAAACATTGCAGCATCTCCTACATCTACTGCAACCCTTGCTAGGCTGTTGTTCTCGTAGACTTGCATGCCAGTCATTCCGTTGGTATTTGATCCCCCTCGAGTAGTATTTCTTTTTCGGAGTCGCCTTTCGAAGGCACCAGGCGACGAGTTCTTCCACTGATGATAAAACCAGACACGTGCAGTAGGCAGCCTCTTGATCGAGACAAGCAGTTTTTTGATACTTCATGAAAGGGAGCATTTTTATCCTCTCATCGGCGATTTTCAGGATTTATATAGATCCATCAGGACATCAACATAGGAGCATTTGTAGTGTGGGAGAGTGAGAGCAAATCGGGAAGGTAGTGGCTAAAGATTACTTGGCGCACACGACAATCCTACGGCAACGCGGTATGTGACGACATACTTAACAGTGTTGCTCAGAAGAAGTCATGTATAAAATGGGAGGCCGTCTAAGAGATAACTGTGGGATATCATTACACCATCAGAGTATGGACAGACAATCAAAAGATCTTCATGATGGATGCCTGTCCATCATTTATTATGCATATATGCATAGTACAAACCATTATAAGGGCAAGTATTGTAATATGTAGATAAATAATCTGAATATAAATAGTATATGAATACCAGGGCTAAATTTCTTCATGTTATCATACCAGTCATACCTTCCCTCTCCATCTCTATTTATCTATCTATCTATCTATCTATCTATCTATCTATCTGTCTGTCTATCTATCTATCTATCTATCTGTCTATCTATCTATCTATCTATCTATCTACCCATCTTCCCATCGGGCTATTGCAATGGAATGATATTAATGTCGTCCATAAAGTTGATGTGGGGCCTAACCATGCTGTAAATTAGCTTGTCGGCCTCTTCGACCCTGTCTTAAGACTGAAAGTGCTGTACATCAGGGGCAGGAGTCCTGGAATTTCGTGCCCCCCCCCCCCCTTTTTTTTTCCAGGTGTGCTGTTGAATTCTGCGCCTCGCAAGAACTTTGTAGTGCGCCAAGTCAGCTTACCAGGTTTGGTAGGAGTTTATCAAATAAGGTATTGGTTAAAAGGTATCCCAACAGCAATGCAAGTTTATGCATTGGTGGTAACGTGCGTTTTGCTGCACAGCGGCAACATCAGAGACTGCACATAAAAGATAATTCGTTCTCTGTAGCGCCATTCCCTTCAACTTATTCTTATTAAAAAAACACATAACTATGTCTTGTGAAAGGAAATTAATTGTGTAGAAAATGCCCGGCTATCTATCCAATTTAGCATGGTTTCTCAAGGACTGAGTCAGAAATAAGTGATATGGTACCTGAAATGAGATCGAGAATAATCTTTTCTTCTGATTCTGGGAGGTGTCTCTAATAGGCCTTTGCAACGAAATAATGTGACATGTATATATAGACCTATCTCAACCTTGATGGAATGATAATTGTGACACACAACATCCTGGTACTATTGCATGCATTCTTTCATTAAGTTTCCATTTCCAACAAAGCATATAGGGCCTATGCATGTAAAAGTTTACTAAAAATTAGTGTATAACTTACCACTATACATTATATAATGAACGGAACTAAATTTTATTAGTTCGCAAATCATTTTGAGAATAATCGATTATGAAAATGCTGGAAATGGGGAGGAATGCAAGAGCTGTATACAGCAAAGAAACATGGGACGAGCCTATGTATTTGCAAAATGGGGTCACTGTTTTAGTGTGACATAGGATGTACACCAAAGAGATTTTACACCACTAAAGAATCTCTGACGTGCACACAGCATTGCGTCATACAGGTCCTGTTGTGCCATCTCGGACTCTCCATCAAGCAACTCGCCCTCTCACTAGCCACAGCTTGACAGCGGACCATGCACACTCGAAAGTGAGAGACAGTTCACGTCATGAGATGTTCAGACGTGCTTTCTTTCGAGCTCCTTTTCACCTGTCTGGCTGACAAGATAATATTTATCCAGCTGAACACAACTTGACGCCGTACAGACTCGATGAATTATCTCGAGGGAGGTGATGATTTTCCCTCGCTTTGTGGTGAATGTATAAAGACTGTCGAGGTTAGACATCTTGACACTGATGGGTTAATGGGGGAGGGGCAGTGTTGATGGGAAGGGTGGCAGGACGTAGTGAGAGGAAAGGATCTCACATGAATGTATAATATCGACTTGTGGATACATATCTTCGTGAGACCTTTTCTCTCCTTAAGTTTAAACCTTGCTCCCATCATCTTCCTTGTCACTCTTTCTATCTTTTCTTCCTCTTCTCATTCCGTCCATCTCTCTCTCCCTCTCCATCTCTTTATTCGCTCGCCTCTCTTTGTATGCACGCTATACATTTATCTAGTATATATACATACATGCATACAAGGAGATGTTGAAACATTCACTACCAATATCATGACCAGAATGAACATAATCTATCATGGTCCTTGTAACCATACGATGTACATATTTGTCCATATTTACATATCACATCTATAATTATGAATATATTCCTTGTATGAAAATAACCCTCTTAATCCTCCACTCATATTCCCATCCCCTACCCCATCCCTCTTCCTCGATATTCCCGATTGCATCCCCGTCCATTTTGTCATCTCCCACTTGCTTACCAAGTTTGATAGGGACTGTCATCGCTCACTTTGGGTTATGAGTCACTGGCTCAAGGATTTTATATCTATGGTCTCTCTTTTAACTTAATCAATCTTACTGGTATCTTTGCCCACTCGGGATTAGAATGTCAATTCTAATCTTTACATGAATTCACTAAAAAAAACTGTACCTAATTAAGAAATTCAGTAAAACAAGAAAAAACATGAGAGCGTATCAAAACTCTGTGTCTGTTTTATCTAAGGCAAATAGACACCCTCGCGCATTTTCTAACATGGAGTATAGGATCTGAGGTAATGTTTGAAACGAAGTCATCGCTTCCAAGAAATTGCATTAAATCATAGATGTATCTCTGTTACCAAGGATTCCCTCTTTATCATAGGCAACGTTCTCCCATGAGATGGCTTGTATAATTATCATTTCTCTAGAATTCCAGATACCTGTTCAGCTAAGTGGGGACTAGGGAGCGGCACAGATGGCAAGCGAACTACAGTTTACGATGGTTTATACCAAACCTTGGTCTTTTGTTGATTGATTCCAAACTCTTATCCACTAATTTGCACAATGCAGTACTTATCGCTTTCTCCATTTGGTCAGATCTTTTTTTTTTTTTGCCACGCCACAAAATTTTGTTGCCTAAAATCCTCTGCAGGTTCTGGATTCCATGTAAACAAAAACAGTACGAAGAATGGCCACGTTTTTAAATGAGACGAATTAAAAGTCAAGACAAGTTCAAAGGGAAAAATTCCTTTGAATTCTAAAGTACGTCGTGGTCGCGTGGATACTTTACTTTGTAATAATGCAAAGGTAAGAACAATATCATATCACCGCGAAGGTATACAAATATTACTGCCAACCGAGCAGTATAATAGGTTGCATAAAAGAAGACGAAGAAAAAAAGAAGTCATTGGAGTTCATATCGCGGCACTGTGTTCACGGCGAAGCCGCGTAAATGCCATGGATGCATCGTCTGCCCTTTTAGCACTTGACTTTCATCATGGCGGTAACATAAATAGTACGCGAGAGCAACGGACTTTTTTTCTGTTATGCATTATGATCGATTTGGAAGTGGTTATAAAGAAGAGGTCATTTCACTTTCATTTTCAGACTGCTTTACGTATTCATGGGAAGTGGGTCAAGGATATGGTTCCATTGTCCAAAGTGTCGGCTGGCATTGTTTCCAGTTAATAGTCTGGCATGACAGGAGTTCATATTAGAGGTCATTTTTCATTACGATACATTATGCCATGCATATTTTGTGATGGTGTGTATACATTGTGTGTTATATCAAGGTATACGTTGGCCTATGCATGTATAGAGCCTATATACTTGCTTCTATTAACATTGTCAATATAAACTCATATACTAGTAATTGTTTTCTGGATTATTTTTTCTTGGGGGCATTAACCTTCGAGCTTTTTAAAGCCTTTTTATCTATGTTTTGTCTAATATGTGATACCACGTAACTTCGCCGTTTTTAGGGGAAAGCAGTGGTACTGACCAAGGTAAAGACCATGTGATCAATTCAGTGGGAGTGAATTTCTCCTGGTAACGCTTCTACACGTCAGGATGATAAAGTATTCACTGATTTAATTACAGAGCAAATACATGTATGTCTACAACAAGCGCCTTGTTGTCAACATAGCAATATATACAGTGTAGTTGTTTGGGCACAGGTAGTAGTCAGTGGGATATAGTGCTGTCCATGTGACGTCACAATGCACATACATGAATACCAATTATACCACACCTTGTCGCAAGCCCTCAGCCCAGTCTCATCACACTCAGTGTCTTCTTCAATTGCTCCTAGGAAAGTTCACCCTTGCCATGACCTTTCGGGACCGGTCCTTTGCAAAGGAGGGCTGCGATTTAGATGCAGCGCATCTTTATACAGGGTGACAGCCAATCAAATTGATACGTCACAGCTGCATTGCGGTTCGTTACGGTGGTGATTAGGACATCCAAGAGGCAATCGGTACATTGATTTCAAAATAATGAATGACTAAGGTCTCCCTGCCCAGCGTCTATACATTTGGCAACAACCGATATCGCTACACGACTTAAACAATAATGCAGATGTAAAGAAAGTCCTATTATATGTCATCGTTGATTTAAAGTAAAGCAGGGCCTAATATAGGAAAATGCGAAACATCAAGCGTTAAATTATTGTAGTACACATTTTCTCATACTACAACTAGGTGAAGTGATGCTGAACCAATCTCAAAGAAAACAACTGAAAAGAACTGATTTTACTGATAACCTTCAGAGCCTTTTCCTTAAAAAAAGTAACCAATATCATCTTCACGAGACGATGTTGGCGACTGCCTGCCACTTATACCACCAAGACTCTGATACGACAGCATGGTGAACGACAGTCTCGCGCTTATAGCAATATGGGACGATCCATCATGGTCCTATTTAAAATCTAAGTGTGTCGTGGACAGATGGAATGGCTCATAAACACTCCTCACGCGCCTGGCGTTGAAGCCAACATCTTCAAATTTCCGGTGCGGAGAATCAGTCACTAGAAAAAACAACAAAAACAATAGCAAAAACAATAGCAATCACCCAGAGGGTTTCGGGATTTTCCATCGCATCCAATTTTCTCTTTATGGTGACAGCTAGAAGCTCACAATAAATTTTATGAAGGGAGTGAGGTACGCGAGATTTTGTTCTAACCGTATGGCCCCCGTCTCCTCTGCGTAATCCTTCAGAGATGCCTTTATGTTTGCTTGGGACTGTTTAATTGCAGACGACTCCACGTCAGCATGATGGTATTTTTATAACCGATTTGCTGAACGAGATAGTGTTGCAGCCTCAACCTGGCCTGACAACACTCAGACACGATCTAAACAGACACGATGTCACCGGAGAAGGTGTCCTCTGGTAGCTACGGTCCTAGCTGCCCTTCGATTCCTGGCATTCGAACAATTATTATCAAGAGTAGATATGAACTGTAAAGCCCCGTCTTAGGAACTGTAGTACCGTGATGACCAGATGCTGCCATTCAAAATTAATGACTTCAAGTCCTTCATAGATTCTTCTTTTTCTCTTTCTCTAACATCATCACCACCATTAAGTTAGTGGTTGGTGTTATGTGTATAATCCTCATATCAATAAAGGTAGGCCTAATTCGTCTTTTTCATATACAAGAGAAACGTGATGCTTCAACGCAATATGCAGTCAATGTTGCGATAATTTCTTATCGTTTGTTTTTATATATTTCATTTTTCCGTCTGAGAAGATGGCTGGAAAGCTCATAATAATCTAGCTGCACTAGCTGGTCTTCCATGGCGTCCAGTTGGATGTGAGGCGGGACCACTTCACCAGGATACATGCACCCTGCTCTTTTCGACGAATGAATGAAGCGGGATCTTTTACGTGCATGAGTTGTTACTCTCTCACACACGAGACCTCCATTTTATGTTCTATCCGAGGGACAGAGTGTTTTGCCTCTTACTGAAGGGACAGAATGATTATACACATCATTGCTCAGTTACTCGCAGGGAATCCCTACGCTTCATTTTAGATATGACGAATAAAACTGATTAGCTTTCACCTAAACACCTGCTATTATCGGTGCTAAGGTCTGCCAAAATGTCTGCGAAGTCTCATGTCTGATAATCTAGCATGTTCTTATTTATGGAATGAAGAAACAAGTTGCCACAACCTCTTCGTAAGGACAACAGGGGACTGAAAAATACCTAAAAGAGTGCATCTTTTGTAGCATATCGGCATATAGCTCTTGCAGACATGTGGGGGGGGGGGGAGAGGTATTTCCTTGCCATGAAACCATGTGCCTCCCTCGTCATTGCTCGTCCGAGAGTATTCTTTACAGGCTACGCTGAGAGAGTCTAATACCATTAAAGATATTACCTTGTTTTCGGTTAGCCCCTCTTAGTTAGTGTAATTCTGTTTTTTTTTTTTCAAGTGCAGTAATACCGCTTGTCGCAGCATCTTCCACGAAGAGGCGGTATGAAGGGGGACAACATTCCCCCTTACAGCGGCAGTCTTTGAATGCACGCGGCGTTGTCACTCATGATGTCTATACCACACCACGTGCCGACAAACAACGCTTGTCGAAGGGCGTAATCAAAACCGATGACGGACTCTGAGATCGACGTCTTCGCTAATCACCTAATCACAAGCACGCACCAAAGTTAATGTCTAAATGCGGTCGATACGAGACCTGTCGTGCGTGATAATTTCGCGCCATAAAATACACAGATGCCACCACTGGTATGCGATACCATGAAGTATGTTACTTCGGGAGTTCGCCAGGGGTTTGGGCTTCTTCCTTCATGGCTTCACTACGAGCAAGGTATGAGAGGTAATAAAAGGGGTCTAACTACACCCGTGATCGACTAAAGGCAGGTGCATAGTTTTCCCATCTCTCTTAGAAAAATATCTCAAGCTCTCAAGCAAAGATTACTTACACTTGAACTAACGTGACATTACTATCAAATCGAGCGCTTCGTCGTCTAAGTGGAATAAACCGGAGACCCGATACAAAGAGTTCAGAAGAGTTGAGATATACTTCGAAATCTATCATATCAAAATGCCAAAACGCCATTCCTAATGAATAAAACACAGAATTTCTTTGAAACTAAACCTAAACACATTTTCCAGGGGAAATTTTCAGTTTGACAATGTCTTAGCTTGACAGTGATGATACATATTGTGTCATCCTTTCTGCTTGTGTGCAGCTCATCACTGGCAACATATATATATCTCCTTTTCATCCGGGACCCTTGCGCCATCGGGAAGCAAGGTTTCCCTATCTCCATTAAAGACGATTGCGTTTAGCGTCATCGATTGTAAGTAAACAAAATACATCAATAACATAGAAAAATTCTACACTTGCGTAAAGCTCTGAATCATTTCTTCAGAGCACTTCTGTGAAAAAGCAATCGAGCACAGTCTTCTTCTCTCGAGTCACTATACGCTGAAAGGAATCTCAGATTCTTCCATTCCATTGTTGAATGCACTGCCTGGCACAGGACGTTAGAGCTGCCATGTCTTCTTGTGTGTAAGGCTCTGGTAAAAGTGGACAGACAGGGAAGGTGCTGCATATAGTCTGCTCCTCTCCACAAAGGCAGGTGATGTCATCATTCTCAGTACACCCCACTTTGCTATAAAGGTTGGATTTGCAGCCGCCGACAGTACTTCTTAGGCGATTGCAATCGAGTACAATGAGCAATTCCTTCCCTTTTCCACAAAAGATGACAATGAATATGAATGTGTCATGGTGAGGTAACTAACATTTGAGCTTAACGTGCAGTTGATGTCACTTGACAATAACTGTAATTAGGATGATACTTCAAATCATATAGAGATTTTTTTTTTGTTCTTACTTATATCTCATAGGTAGACTCTTCAGACACTTCACCCCCCTCCCCCTTCCCCCACCCCACCCCTCTCGCTGAGTTTGTCTCCTGGATAAAGAGAACCTACCTGCTGGGTCACATTTTGCACCTCATTTGAAATCATGGCAACAGCTGCTGTTTGACATACGTAAGAACATGATGCATCGCGCTTGCGATGTACCTCCATTCAAAATTATACATCTCGTCCATGTATCCAAGTCGTTCCCTCCTATTAGGTGCATACATTTACAGCTTTTTAGGCTTTGTTTGCACAATCTGGATCTATGTAGACTGATTAATCGATCAGCATAATAACAAACCTGTTTATAGCGTGGAGGAGCACTGGAGTATGTAAGAGATTGTTAGTCGCGATCGAAAGGGTAAATCTAAATTGAGTCGCAGACGAAAAGTGCTTCCGAGATTGAGTAAATAATATTTAAGAAATCAGCAAGAAAATAACTTGCTTTCAGAAAGAAACTACCTGTTCCCCGTATACAATACACATAGGGGGTCCCGCGTTTAGAGGTGCACATTTTACTGTGCCTTTTCGTATGGGCGCGATTTCTTCCAAACCAAACCCAAGCTCTGATGGGTCTTTAGATGAAGGCAATCACCGGTTTTGGTGCAAAGCTTTCAGTCACTCTCGAATACACGGTGGTCTCGGTAGTGGCTGATATCATCTTAATGTCAGTTGTCGATGTCGTTGTCGTCATCGTTCTGTGCCAAGTGCAACTTTGTACAAGTTGTGGGGCTCATCAGTGCGGATTAATATCCGACGGTAAGATAAGCATGCGGCTCAGCCATTCATCAGGCCTCCTCATTGACAATGATCACAATACATGTCGCCATGACAACAAAGAGTCAATGTCGTCTGCAGTATACTGAGATGAAAACGAGACGATAAATCCTGCACGTTCTGTAAACACACCGGGCAGATGATTTGAGAGTTATTCAGACATGTCAGAAGATAAAACATTACCCTGCTGAGTAATATCCTGGTTGAGGTTGAGGTTGGGCCCTACATCTTAGCGGAAACCACCGCCAAAATCTATCAAATTTTACACAGTCGCGAAATGTTTGTCATCGTGGTTGTGGTTCTTTGAATTACAAAGTTTAACTCCCTCTACAGATTACATCATTATCGTCTGTATATCTGTACATGCATGTACAGTAATGTCTATATTATTTTGTACTTAATATACTATTTTCATGAAAAGTCCTCTGTATGTGCGTTTGTATGTTTCCCTGTTCTACTTTCCCGCTTTCTCTCGTTTTCCTATTTCTCTATTTGCCATTGGATCTATTTCATACAAGCTTGTTAGCTCGTCAGTTCCTCCCACTAGAATCAGTAAGCTTTACCTTATCACATCTGGACTTTGTCTGTTTGTTTGTTTGTTATTTGTTCCCCCGCATTATCATTTCATATTGAATGTCATGTAACTAACGTTTGTGTACCACACGTAGTTATTGTAAAACTGGTGTCCTTTACTTGGAAATTCTCTTACCAATTTGCAATTGTACATTGTCATATGTATTCATTCACAGGTTGTGATTGTTGTCGTTGATCTTGTTGTTGTTGTTGTTGGCGTTGTCGTTGTATTTAGTTCCCTACTCAGTAAGAATATACCAAAAAAAAAAATGCAATACAATGCAGACATGACAGAGGATCGCCCATTCAACTGTTCTTCCCTGGGGTCCCATATGTTTCAAACTTCAATATGTTCCATTTGTGGCATAATTATTCATACACCAGGAAATAAGTGTAAATAAATTTGAACTGAATAGAACCTAATATGTATACCGTTCGTATGCAGGTGTACTTCTACGGAAACTAGGCCATCGAGGGAAAAAAAATCTTGGTTGGATTGGAGATGACGTTCAATCAAATTGAAAATCTTATTTTCTAATTTCATTTTTCTTCAATATGTGTTTTAAAAAAGAGAGAGAGAGAGAAAGCAAATGATACAGATTTACTTTTTTGAAGTGAGTTAACTCTCTTCCCGTTTACAGAATGTCCTGTTTTGGTTTACGTAAACATGAAAGTAGCTTGAAATGTTCCCAGGCAGTATCGGACTGTCTGAACAAACTTAGCGGCACCTCACGAGACAGCACTCCGAGCGGAAGCGGCACGTTCTACCGTTGAACAGCACGATTCGTCATGGGCGATGACATGCACAGTGAGGAGAAGGAGGAATCTACTCGAAAGGCCACTGAACCTGATACCATGGCGAGGGTTGCAGGGTATCAGGAGTGGGGGTAAAGCGGGGTATTAAGGAGGGGATAGACATCTTGGACTGCTTGAAAATGTATGTACACATTCAGTCAGGCCATAACACACACACACACACACACACACACACACACACACACACACACACACACATACAAAGACACACGTGTCCACGATGCTATCATACACACACACACACACACACACACACACACACACACACACACACACACACACCGGTAAATATATTGATGATATCAATGCCAAATCACGAGTGAATGTTATCTGGTTATCATTTTAATGATCATCCGGAACCAGCTTCACGAGTGAATGAATACTGGTTGTAAAAATTAAAGATCATCCGGAACCAACTTCACGTCACTGGTGTAAGGTCATTGTCATCGTGTCGTTTTACACTACAAACGTCACAGCCAAACTCAAGGAAAAAAAAGAAGATTTCTAATAAGTGACTTAAATTTAGACGACTTTTACTTGTCATCTTCAGTCACATAGAGAGCTTAGTATCCATTTTGAATGTCATATATTCCTATTCAGAAACAGGCCAATATAACATCACTGTGCCTTCTTCCGCTTTAAAAAGGCTCGTATTCTTAGAGGAAGAGAGAAAAAAATGTTCTGAACATGCGTAAATTGTGAGCTATTGAACGATTTAGAAAGAGAGAGACTTATACATTGAATTAGAAAAGCAAGGGAGTTGCAGTTACAAAGGCGGCTTTTTTTCACTCTTGACATTTTCTAATCTACAGTAATCATCTTGTTGCTATGGCGACATAAATGAAAACTAAATGAACTTACAGTGTTAAGACTTTCACCTACTGTTTCTAGGGCAACCCCGAAAACGGGATATGCCTTAAAGAGTCATATAGCTCGCCCACTCGTTGTCTCTAGAGGTTTATTTTCATTACTTCACAAGCGGGGCGGATCAGGAAGTTTGCGTCGGAAATTGTTTTAAAAATCACCTACTTTAGATTTAATCTCGGTTGCCCATAGTTAAAGACGCTACAACAATGAAGAGTATGGGTCAGCCCGAGTCCCATCACTTTAAAGAGATACTAAAACAAAGAATCCAAGTCATAAAAAAATAGGCGATATCAGTTTGATAAGCACGAATTAAGAGCGGCTAATGTGAGAAAAATTTATTACGTGAGACATTTCATCTTGAGCTAGCCAAGCATGCTTTCGTTCAAATTCAGAGAGACTTTTACTCTTTTCGGCGTAGATTTAGAAAAAAATGTACAATGTACAATTTACATGTACAATTTTGACTAGGGAAACCGTAGTCTGCCTTTAAAGAAAAGGAATTCTGAGTGGATTTTGAACAGAACCTCAATCCCCCCCCCCCCCGCAATGTCTATAGGACTGTAGTGAAACAAGTTAGATATGCATAAACAAGAGAGACATAGTATTGTTCGTGTATTACCCCGTATACATTTTTGTTTACTTGTATAAGATGAAATATGTACAGGAGTAAGATTTCAATAAAACTTTGTTTTCTTATGTTTGTCTTCTCCTGTTATAGGAGTGTATTCTACGTAACTTATATTAATTACGGTGTGCTTGCATGGGGCAAATCTCATAAAACTCAATTGGGCAAATTGTTTGGGGTTCAAAAAAGAGTCATAAGAATGATATGTAACAAAAGTTTCGGGCTCATACTTCAACTTATCTATCCCCCTCCCCCTTGTTGTTTTGTGAATTACATAACTCATTTACTGGCTTTTGTTCCTTCTTTCTTTTTTCTCTATCTTCGTGTTTGTTTTATGGTACGTCCCTTTTGTAAATATTTTTTTTCTATCTATACCCCCTTGCTAGTTATAGTTTTGTAGTGTGTTTTTTTTAAGAAACTGTTGTATTTAATTAGTTTTTCAATACTCTTTTTAATTATGAGGACCCCTAATTTCACAAGCTCTGCTTTTCTATAGGGTCTACTCGTCTTTCTTCTTTTGCTTGAACCAGTGTATTCTATTATATTTGTATGCTTGGTATTCTCTTGTTAATTGACTCCTTCAATGTGTATTATATTGTGAGGAAGGAAGGAAGAAAGATGAATAAACTTGAAACTTGAAACTATATTGCTATATCAGTTTCACGATCGACACTTTCCAGTTTATTCAGGATGTTATTTACGTCATCACCGATAACAATTCCAGCTCAGTGAAGATGGATGCGGAATTTCCTTGATAACTCGGGTTTGGGAATGTGTTTGCTGTTTCATAAGTATTTTGCAGTCCTACATCGCTAATTTTGTTTGTGACATGTATAAAGTGCATGTGTGTGGTTCTGTCTGTGTGTTTTATTGTGTGATGCGTGTGTGTGTGTACGTGTGCTCACATTTAGGCCCTAGGACAAAAAGATTCACCAAGAAATTAAATTTGGTTGGAACTTTAATTGGTTGATCACGTGAATGTAACATACCTTAAGATACCAGCCATACTTTCAGCAAAAGACAAGTAACCAGAATTTGACCACCCTACCAGGTAATTCCTTCACCGCAGATGTGATAATGGCTCGTAATTTCAGCGGATATAGTGCCAGCAAATTTAATGATTTAACACTCTTGTGTGGGTGTACGGGGGCACGTACGCAGTGATGAAGAACGATTTAATGTAACCGACCGGGCTTCCTGCTTCTTTCCTCTACCTTTGGTAGAATAATTCAGAATATCGACCTGCAAAAATTGCACGGACCTGGTGAAACCGCCTTTACTTGGCTCTGTATACCAATGCACTTCATGAACACGAGTTGGAGTGCCTGAAATAGCTTAAGCAATGACCCTACGGCCATTCTATGTGCAAGTTTATAAGTCAGTGTTAGTCAAGACAGTGATAGTGGGAGTGGCATTCAATTCAGTCAAATTCAAATTTCATTTTTATTCTTCCACAAGACATGATATGCAACACCCCCACCCTTTTCTGTTACAAAAAAAAAATAATAATAATGTAGACAATACAAAGTGGTAAAAATACTCCGACGGTATGCTCTTTCCAGAAGTAGGTTGGAAGCTACGCATAAACATTTGTGTTACCTTGATATAAACGCGCTTCATTTTTGATATATTCCTTTTATAACCCTGCATATACATTATTATTTGTCCTTCACATTTTTTCATGCTCTGTAATCGTCAATTATGTTTCAAAAAGTTATATTTGAAGTATGTCTACTCAAATAATTTTCATTTCAATATTCTATATATTCCTCAACTCATCTTTGTGTTCCACACTTCTTTCCCATACACGTCCACTATGCTTATTTCTTTATTATTCCACCTGTTTGTACAGGCAAAAGTGAAGAAGACATTATGCCGAAAGTTTATTAAAAAAAAACACAAACTGGCCTCTCGCCTGATCCTTTGTCGTCACCTTTCACACCTATTTACATATAGGTAGTTTAACCGGGGTCATCCTACGAGACCGACACCCACGAGTCATACAGCCCACGAGTTCGACATTGAAAACATATCCATGAGTCATACAGCTCACGAGTCATACAGCCCATGAGTTCGACACTAGGAAATTAAAGCCCACGAGTTTGACACTAAGTGAAAACAGTACACAAGTTTGACAGATACAACACGGGGCTTAATGTGTCGGTCTCGTGGGCCTTGTTCGCTTAGTGTCGAACTCATTGGCTGTACGAATCGTGAGCTGTATAAATCGTGGGCTGTGTAACTTGTGACCTGTATGACTCGTGGGCTGTATGGCTCGTGGGTGTCGGTCTCGTGACGTGCACCCGTTTAACCCTTTCTTTTATCCAAGATGAGCTTTTCGTGGACAAAGGATATACTTTGACTTTAATGCAAACACGGGTATGAGATGAAGCCCAGCTGATGTTCAATTTGCAGTACGTCACTGAAGGAAAAAAAATTAAAAAGATACAATAATCATTACAAATAGATTAAACACAAACCAAAGCACTGAGCCAAGGACAGGTGAGCATGGAACGTGTATAATGTCTTCCATACCGTCTGATTCGAAACATTTATGTGTCTATACTTTATATGGAGGGATGCTGTATGAAGGAGAACATGCATGACTGTGGCGCCGGATGTTACGTGACAAAATATCTCATCTGGAACGAGGTATGGTGAAAATGCCCTTGTATAATGTAGCATGAAGTAATAAGGGGCAGGTGTTGGGAAGATAATGAATTGCGGGTGTTGATGAGTCACATAGTCGCATGTACAGTTGCTATGAAAAAAACATTGCAATATACCGTATATAGTATGTATTATCACTGGAACAAAATTAATGTGCTAATTATAATCATATATAATTGCCTATGTATTGCATAGTTATAAATGCACACGCACGAATATAAAGAGAGGGACAGACAGACTGACATATAGATGGATAGATAGATAAATAGACAGCTATGAACATAATAGATAATGTAGATACACATGTAGATCACTGTAGATAGATGCCCTGAAGCGAAGTTAAACATGTTAAGTATATATGATGATTTTTTTTTTCAAACATTAATGTCAAAGCATAATGTTACCTGAGCATGTCTTAGGTGTTTTAGCCACTATGGACAATTTTTTCGAACTCATCTGACTCGACAATCTGACGATCAGGAAACTGTATTTTACCGAACTACCACTGCAAACAGTTATGTTCGTCTATCAACGCACGCTGTCGCGTTTGATGAGCGTCGTGTCATCTTGGACTTGTTCAGTTCAGCTCAGTTCAGTTCAGTTCTATTTTATTGTCCACTTAGGAAATTTGCCTTGTTTGCATGCATACACGCTACATTGTACTTAGAATGAATACATACATAGCAGTAAACATAGATACATGTACATAGACGTGGCAGACACAAATACAACAAAACATCAACATCCATATCAGAAGACACAAATACACAACATTCAAAGAAATGTATTCTATGCATAAATAAATCAACCTCTCACTGAGTGTAATGTACAAACATACAATCAAACAATTTTTTCACATTAATAACTCAAACATTTTTTTAACAATATCCAGATAACATACCTATCACACATGCGCGAAACACCGACCTTCTCTAAACCAAAACCCATTTAAATAAACATATAAATCATAAGAAACAGATAATTTAGGAAGGCGGATTCATCTTTTAGATAAAATTATGGCCACCAGGGCAACGCCCTGTCTGCAAAAACACAAAAATCAGATCTCCACATCTATACCTCACTACCATGATATCCACCAAATTTGATTTCAATTGCTTCACGTGGAAGTGGTTCATTTCCATCACACAAGATTGGCAAGTCATGTCAAGTCTTGTCCCTGGCCACCCCATCCCCTTCCCACTCACACATTACACACAAGCACAAAGGATTCAAATATCTCATCGACTGCACACAAGATAGCATCAACGTTAATTTGATTATGATTTTTTTTCTCCCATCTATACACACAGGGAGATCCGATGGTATAAATTCATGACTTATATGTACACATTCTGTGCGTAGTCGATGCCAACGAAATCCGGGCTAGTCTTATAGTGTACCTATCACTCACCTGTTGTGATGTCACACATTAACCACATGACTACTAAGTATCCAACACATTGAATTAATCAATCTCTCGGTCTATTTACCACCATATCTCGGATGGGTCGGACTAAATATTGCAAATGACATCGCTCAATTTGATTGCACGAGTGTCTCCATATTGAATAATGTCACATCACCTCGGGATTGTTAATCACTCTATGTGTGTAAATATGATACCTGTTCCCCCCACTTTAAAGTGCCACTTGTATTGCTCAGCAGTCAACCTTGTCATCAGTTTGATGTTCGGTTGATTATTGGTCACGGTTTCATAATGACGACTGCAAGCGAGACTACGGTGATACGTCATGAATATGACTCCGCCTTTTAATCTCATTTCTCTAATAGCAAATTAAAACAAGTTCCATTCAGACATATTTTGTGAGAGGCTTCCAAAACGTGCTGCAAACAGGAGCTAGTGATGTCTGAATATAAAAAGCACAACGACACTTTCATCAATGAAAATTGGCAGATACACTGAAGTGCTTGAGTGCTAATGATTTACTCAGTATCTGTCCAGTATTGTTCTAAACGGATGTCCTCCATCATAGTGTGTTGTGGATGCGTGGTAATTTGGGCTTGCACTGTGGATGTGGAAAACAGAAAATATCTTATATCTTTCCCCAAATGAAATATTTCTGTATCGTCGAAAAAAAAAGAGATGAGGTCCATTATTTCCTATCAAGTAAAATGAACAAAGGAGGAATAAAGAGAGAACTGAGGAGAGGAGAGAGAGAGAGGGGGAGAGGGAGAGGGAGGGGGAGAGAGAAGCAGACAGATGGAAGTGGATGCGCCTTTTTCCCAGGTCTCGATGTTGGTAGTTGCTCGCTGCCTCAGCTTACCCCGTTACACAGAGACCGACCGCCATTACCATGACTACAGCATGGCTTTCGTAAAGGAAATAAGGGTTATTATAGCAGCAGAAGGCGAAGTGCGGCAAAAGTGAAAAGCTTGGTATTGTCTGTAAGCATCGACTCGCCACTAAATACAGTATCTTCTTTCTCCGCATTCGCACGCACTGATGCATTTTCCTGATTGCTATGGCAACGTCGGGTTACAATGAATTCGACGCATCTTGTCGATATCAAAGCGCGATGTGTTCTATTAACGTAACAAAACTGTGTCTACAGATTTGTCATATGTATCAATAATCTCCATCCAACCCACCCCAAAATTCAAAGATTTGAAAGATGGGTAATATGATTGATTATACCATTCATTGCCAGCGCATGATTAGATGCAGCAAGGTAGTTCGAAAAGATTTTGTAAAATATCACAGCACAATGTCGCAGTTTACATCAGAGGGTGTCTGAGCGACTCGCATATACGGCGTTCAACACGATAGATTAAAACAAAATGCGGAACCAGCAAGTCACAAGATAATGATATTCAAAGGCAAAGGGAGTACGCGCGGCTATTTTTTTTTCATAATCTAACATTCATTTCACTCAACTCTCAGCATAGCGTCAACGTGGCTAATAAGGATAAATTATTAATCAGACAGCATATACCATGGACTGAGCTTTTGTATGAATAGTCTGCAATCTGGAAATTAGTGTCGGGAGAACAGAAACTATCGTAAACATGAGCAGAGCGACATTATACGAGAAGGACTCGTGTTTGTTCATGAGATGCGACACACATAGTGAGGTTTACACATTGCAATAGGGAACGAGGTGAAACTGTTATAAAAAGCACGCGTGCCCTTTGGGAGAGACCGAGTTAATGAAAAACAAATAAAGAGATTCGCCCTATAACAAGCCTGGAACAAACAGGCGCATATATACTAGACTCTTATATGTTCTCTTTTTGCCTCGTTGAACCAGGAAGATGGAACTCTCTTCCACCTCCCCGGTTGAACCAAGGAGCTACAATTATTGAACGAGTCCGCTTGTTGATATTATGCCTGATTACAACATCCTTTTTTTCTTTTCTTTTGTTATGGGTTGTGCATGTGTGTATGTGTGTGTGTGTGTGTGTGTGTGTGTGTGTGTGTGTGTGTGTGTGTGTGTGTGTGTGTGTGTGTTTTATATAATGAGACATAGGCACAGTCATCTGGTTATGCAAATATCTAAAATCTCGGTCATCGATTGCCCCTTCAGCTGAGTAAACTGAAGTGAAAAACCCTCATTAAATACATGTTAAAGTATGGAAATTTCTTAATCATGATAATCATCCCTTTGACCCATCGCAGGTGTGTGTGTGTGTGTGTGTGTGTGTGTGTAATTTTATTGTATTGCCCTCGCGAGCACGTGGCAACATTGATTCAGAGTTGTCTATACATCCAAATATATCAGATGCAAACGTCTGAACGAAAAAAAAAAAAAGAAGTCCTCGTTAAGTCCCAATCATCCAGAAATAATGGAGGTAAATGTGACCACGTCGGTTTCCATCGAGGCTTTTAATTACGCCCTCACCGTCACCCAAGGTCTTCCCAATTACCCCCTCATTACCGGGGACGAATGATTACCGAACCAATATTGACGTTCATGCTATCATTCCAAGCATTGTATATCTCGCGTCGCATTCCAGCGTTCTCCCACGCAAAAAGGCGAGAGTCCACGTGACAACATCGTTTTCTGTTTATATCAGATAAGAACACATTGTGCTTGTTTCTTAAATACAAATACGCGTATTCCTATTGTCTGGATAGATGATCTCTATTCTGCATTAACTGTGCCACTTTGATATCCTCATAAATTACTAGAATGTAACGAATCATTAACATCCCATTACAAATAGCCACACATAACATTAGACAGATTTCAATACCTCTATGCAGTGATGTAAAATTATACTACCGCGCTTTGATATTACAAAATTTCTAAGCGCCTTACATATTACATCATAATTCTAAGAAACATAAAATCTTATACATCATAAGATGTAATCTTTGAGGTGAGCATCGTTTAACTCAAATCGGATTTCATTCCACTACGTACATGATGTAAACTAAAATCGTGTGCATGAAGTTTTCATTTTTAAAGGAGTGTATAGTTTCGGTTGAGAAGGGGATTCAGGTTTATAGTAATTATTTTTTGTAAGACAATGAGAAATTACATGTGAAATATGAAAAAGCGTGTAATTCTGAGAGGAGATCAAGGTTTTATTTCATGGAACTTGGGTTTTGAAATGGTTGAGATACCCAAAGACGAAGTGGGAGTAATAAAATGTGGATCCCACCTTTTCCTCGGACCACCGTTTGTTTTGAATATATCAGCTATTTTGAAACCGATTTTCATCAAGTAATTGATAATTGTATGTTCTTTTATATTCTATAAGTGGTTTATTTGATGAAAATCAATTTTGAACTAAGCACAATCAAAATGAATTGCTAGGAATACATACATTTTTGCCGGATGTTGACGATAATTGTGAGCTTACAACAACTACCAAATGATAGATAAATATGCCAGAATTGAAGTAGGCTTGCAGAATAATATGAGATGAATTGAACAAATACCTTTTTTTCCTTGATATTTATTGATTTCATTCAAATCATTCATAAATCAACCCATTCTAGGTGTAACATGAAGAAAAATCAGTACAAATGCAATTCAAAACACAAACAAATCCATTTGTCAATTTATACTGCAAATAATCTCTCTTCAACATAAATAACTCGATTATAAGTCAACCCTACTAACAATTTCTTCACGAGAAAGTTTTGACATGTACCAAACCTATATCCCTTGAATATATTGAATCATGTAACTCCTTCTCACTTACAAGGGCATATACATAAAAAAACCCAAATACATTATAAAAATCTAGAATGAAATCATTCATGAGAAGAAAAAAAAAAACCCCGACCAACCCTTCCTCTCCCAACCGAAAACAAATCTACCTCTATCCTAAATATTAAATCCTACCAATATCTATCATATCCTTTATAACCCCACATACATACACATACATACACACACACACACACACACACACACACACACACACACACACACACACACACACACACACACACAACACACAGGTCAGACAGGCGAAAGAGTAATCACACCTAGCTATAAGATGGACACTGCTTTCATGCCTCCTAGTCACAGCCAAGTATACTGCTCTGGTCACGTGGATGACTAGCTGTCATTAAAAAAAAAAAAATGATTATCAAAGTATACGTGCAGGCAACAGATCGCTGAATCGGTGCACCTTTACGGATGATCATAAAGGTACGCTGTATACGTTGAACGTGATAACATTTTTATAATGAGGAACATTTAGCTCCACCATTAATGAGGGGTGCCATTTTTTCATCCAATCGAGGGCCGTGGTGTCGGATTCCCACTTAGTTTCATAGATGGGTGCAAAAAAAAAAAATGAAAGCCAGGAGTGTATGTGTGGTTGATGATGACATAATATCCATAATAGCTATGGCGCAATATATTTCTTGTCGATGTGCACCAATGGATCATTTGGCACCATGGTGAGAGATAGCAACCATAGTGGACTGCTTTAAGCTTTGAAAATTGCAATGTATCAATCGAGACCATGAATTTGACTCCACTTCTGTAAATGTGTATACGTAGTATATATAATTATACAGATGTCGAAACTTTCGTGAGTTCACAACTTGACTCACAAACATGCTTACGCCTCCACGTGTGAATTTGTTACGCCGTTAATGTTAGTTTGCTTGCTCGTGTGCTGTTTGTTTGTAGGTTCTTATTGTTGCATTTCCTTTTCGGGAACCACAATCTACAAGCAATGTTTTTCAAAGGGTAACCTTTCTTCCCCGTGGGATTTCATTTGCCTATTAGACTAACCCTAGCATCAATGAAAATTCAATACAAATTTATATATAAAGATGGGTCAACCGCCAACGTTGAATATTCATTGTAGTTTGATGCTGGGATAAAATGCTCAAATGAAGTTAGGCTGACTTGAAATAAAGTGCGCTGAAAATCTACATTTTGAGAGTGTTATTGGCATGCCTGCTTATTGCTTTTGACAGCAAAAACACATGAAACTACCCGTAATAATGTCAAACTAAAAGTGGACAAAAAGAAAATAAATGTCTTTATCTACGTCAAAATCATATTACATAACTTGTAGTGCATGGGTCTTTCCCGAGAATGCTGAAGGGACGTAGACAAATAGGGGTGGGGTGGGGAAGAGACTGAATGATTCTTTTCCCCTTAACTGATGTATCTCTCCTTCAATATGTAAACGTCAAAGTCACGTTCAGACGGGGATCCTTAACTTCGAGGATAAGCTATAACTTAGAAGAAGAGCTCGTAGTTAAGTATGGGGTGCCAAGTGTCGCATGGTCTCTTTCGTCACGAAATGACAATTTTGCGACGAAATTGCTTTTTACGTTGACGAAATTTATTGTTATTTCGTTGACAAAGTTGTCATTTCGTGATGAAAACTGCTATTTCGTCCACGAAATTGTAATTTCGTATTATTTCGTGACGAAATTGTCATGTCGTCGACGAAATTGACTTTCGCACTTGTCAACGAAAAAACAATTTCGTCACGAAAGAGACCATGTGACACTTGGCGCCCCATAATTAATTACGAGCTTATCCAGAAAATAAGCTGATCCTAAAAGTTAAGGATCGCCGTCTGGACGTAACTTATGTCATGAATAGTTGTTTTTTTAGGGAATAGCTAAAGTGTTTGTGCATTCTATCAAGGAATGCAAGGCATTCCATCCTCTACATCTACACAGGAGAAGTCATTCTTCTCCACTAGATAGGTGAGTGAAGTGTGGTACGTTACATGCCATACACTGTAATCATCTTCTTGCCCACCAGATGCCAGTATCTATGCCACTGTGCTCTGTACGCGAGAAGCGTAAGCGGCTTATCTCGCCTTTGGTAATGGAAAATAATCTTTCCTGGTCGCGTGTAAATACTTTTCATTACTGATATTTTATTGACATCCTGTTTATTTTCTTCCTTCAGGAATGACAGAATTTTTCGTTTTGTGATTTAATATGCATTGCATCGATTGCTTTTACTTCCATCTTTTCTTTCTCTCTTTTTTTACCCCTTCCAGAGTCAAAATCTACGACCCCCAGTGAAGACATGCATTTGCAAGAAGCTTCTTGTCTGGTTCGAGACAAAGCTAAGCGCCAACAATGTTACCATGGTTACAGTTTGATCAACCTCCTTGAAAATAGATGAGACGCCTTGTATTGACAATAAAACGTTGATGGATCCACAAGGCCCGCGAACTGAAAGACAGACATTCCGTTGTCCTCGGTGTGTTTGTGAATTTGTATGTGTGTGTGTGTGTGTGTGTTTTCTGTTTGTGTGTATTTCAGAGAGAGTGTCTAGACACGCGGATAATTATCATACCTACATTGAGCCTCCTCGGTGGACTAAATATCTCCCTCCATTTTTTCTTTGCTATTAATTACCACATATGCCCCCACACGCTCTCTTACCGAGAGTAATGCACCCGATAGCAACAAACAGCCATGGCCTGAAATGCATCCATAAATCTCTCACAGCTCATTTGAATTTAATAGCTCAAAAAATTTCGGTCGTTTTGTTGTGCTTTTTTCCAGCTCCTCTCGAATGCCCTTAGGAGCGTAGCTAATCCTCACTTTAATCTGATGAAGTATTACCAAACGGGTGAGCAAGATATATCGACAGAAAGATAAAAAAAAAAAGAAGACAAAACTCTCGTGAAAGGAACTAGTCACGATGAATATGAGATACCGTTCGTCAGGATTGCTCCAATTTCACTGGATGTCAGTTTGCATAAAAGCGGCGCGTTTTCAATTTCCGAATCTTCTTAAAGACTCTTCGATTCATGGGTTCCGTATTCCAACAGTCCTAGCTTTTCGCGCACCAATCCGTCGCATTAAGGCGATCTTTCAGTGGCAGAAAGCGTAAATAGGAAATCGTGCTTTACGGCCATACTGATATTATTCAGCTCGATTACGAATAAACTCGAAGTTGTTGCTGAAGTATCGATTTCTTTTGTTCGTGAAGAGTAGAATATTTTCTGGCCAGATGATGATCACTCACTGCATTAAATTTTCCATCGTCAAATCAAACGTGATCGCTAACAAATCAATATAGATTATGATATTCCATTTCCTCCCATTCCAGTGATTTTTATAAACCTTCTTTAGGGAATTTTGATGTAGTGATAATACGTTCATATTACTGCCAGAAGAATAGCATCTTTTTATCTAAAAGCAAATCATCTTCATCACATCAAAATAGCTACACAAGTTTTACAGATACAATATCTTTGTGTGGACAACAAACTACAGGAACAAGAATGAATTTCATATTGACTCTTCACAACAGTCTACTATTTTAATATCCCTGCTCTGAATAAAAATGATTGCCATTTTGTAAACAAAAGAGTTAGATTGCACTAAAGAGAGAGAGAGCGAGAGAGATAAGGACGAGAGAAAAGGTGAGGAAAGTGATATTAGAAGAGTGCAGGTGATTTTCAAACGGTCATCCCACAAGACCGACACCCAGTTATACAGCCCACGAGTTCGACATTGAAAAGAGGTTCATTAGTCATACAGGTCACGAGTCATACAGCCCATGAGTTCGATACTAGGCGAATAAAGCCCACGAGTTCGACACTAGGTAAAAACAGCCCATGAGTTCGACAGATCCACAGACAGATCGACAGATCGACAGATCCAACAGATCCCCTGCATTTCATTTTTTTATCATTTCCTATTGCTTCCTTTCATGTATGATATTCGTTCTTGAACAAAAAAAAAGAAAATGTATGTAAGATCCAAACGTTACGAATATTAGCTGTGTAAATGACTTTGTAAGTATTTTGTTGATTTGTTGATTTGTATTGATTTTGAAATGCAGAAATAAAAACTGAACTGAACTGAACTGAACACGGAGCTGAATGTATCGGTCTCATGGGCCTTGTTTTGGCTTAGTGTTGAACTCATGGGCTGTATGACTCGTGAGCTCTTTGACTCGTGAGCTCTATGACTCGTGGGCTGTATGACTCGTGGGTGTCGGTCTCGTGACCTGCACCCTTTTCGAGTCGGAATGATGATGAGCGGGTAATTTTGTTGTAAATGATAATTTTGATGTAAATGATAATTTTGTTGTAGATGATGATGATGTGGCTGTTGGTTGTGCGTGTGTTTGTTTTTGTTTGTTTATTTTGTGTCTGTTTGATTGTTTGTGTGTTTGTTTGCTTGTTTGTTTTTCTGTCTTTTTTGGGAAACAAAACCTTGAGAGGTACATTGCAGGTATGAGACGGTGCTTGGTGAAGAGATGGCAAACGTGGCCTTGCACAATTTTGCTCTACAGACACACATATCCACACACACCGTATGTCTTTTACACTCACTCAATCTCAATCTCTCAGTGCAACTAGACGTGCACGCTGCTTGTTTCGTTGTTTTTGTTTCCCCCTCGATGAGTGCTTGTGTCTGTTCTTACACATCTTGTCCTCATTACGGCAGACTTAATTACGTCTCGTCTAGCAAGACACAGGTTGGCTCCAAGGTCAACACACTCTCACGTTAACACAGCTCACAAGAATGTTTGGCATTTCTTTTTCCATGTTACGTACTCAATGTATTCCGCTCTACATACCATGAAATCAATATGTCAAACATTCTACTAATCTGCGCGTCACGCCTTGGTGGATAGAAGGGAAACCCTCATTTCAGTATGTGGTTGATGGCGGAGAGGTTTCATAAAATTTGATGGTCGTTTTTAGTGTGACTTACTTTCTCCAATATGCGTTTTATATTGCTGGTACAGAGCATATACAGTAAACAAGGTTAACTGAGATAATGAAGTAACGCTACGAACTAAAAGCCTAACACACACAAACGCGCGCACAAGCACACAGACAAACACACACACACATACAGTGAAGAGCTTTATGTAAATTGATAACTTGCAACAACAACAACAAAATACGAGAATATGATTAGTATATAGCGCGTGCTATATGTTTACGAGTGGACAATACCAAAATCAAAATGATCAACACCAATAAAGTCAGACTTGTGCATTAGGTTTCCTCATGCAGTATGGGGTGTAGTATGGTAGAGGCCGAGCTGATAGATTAATGCATGATATATCATCGTCAAATAATGAACATAATCGACCAGGTATACACAGTTAATGAGTACAAACAAACTTGTGATATGCCACGGTCTTAGCATATTTCACTACCCGTCATAACAACGCGTATCACAATCATGCGCGTTGCGTATATGGATGTGTAAAACGCTCGTCCCAACTTTTACTTTTTATGAATATGATAAATTATATATATACAACCACACACCATACATCGTGATCGTTGATATTATGATTGTGTGTGTGTACGTATCTCTCTGTAAAGGTTTGGGGGTTTTCTTCTGTACTATTCTTTTTTTGTTGTTGAAGTCATTGTATACCGTATATTGTAAAAATGTTCCTGCGTTGATAAGAAATCAGCGATACTTCATTGGCTACATCACAGTCAATAAAGAGAAAGAAAAGAAGAGCTTCTGAGGCAGAGAGTAAACGAGTAATGATGATGAGCAGTAGCAGCAGCATTGCATTTACGAGATTGTTGTCATTATCATAATATATATTTATGCTTTTCTCATTATAACTACGGTTATTACTAAAGTTATTATGAATATTATTACCACTGTTATTTTAATAATCATCATTGTTGTTATCATTGCTATCATTTCATATCCTTTCCTTTTTATGTTTCCGTTATCAATACCATTGTTCAGTATAATATATAACAGCAGTGTTAATTAAAATATTTTACTGTATACTAGTATATTATGTATGTATGTATGTATGTATGTATATAATATATTTAGTATAATAGCAGTATAAGTAGTAGTAGTCGTAGGGCCTAGTAGTAGTAGTAGTAGTAGTAGTAGTAGTAGCAGTAGGGCCTAGTAGTAGTAGTAAAGAAGTGATGGTGGTGGTGGTGGTGGTGGTAGCAGCAGTAGTAGTAGTAGTAGTAGTAGTAATAGCAGTAGTAGTATATAGTAATAGTATAGTAAGTCGTGTTTACACAGCGGAGCCTCTTCAGTGTTAACGCAGCTCTTCAAGAGGGCACTGCCATTATTATCACCTCAGCATTATCAAGTGACCATTCTCACACCTGAATCGAGTTAATAGACAGTATGTGTGATTAAAAACATCTTGTCCAAGGACCTACTGTCCAGTCCCGAAGTCAGGAGTTTTATTTACAATACTACCAACATGAATACTACAGTAAACCCCCACCACCCTCGAAACATTCAGAACGCTTTTCCTGTGTAAATGTTATGTTCTCTTAAAATTTAACGTTATTTAGATATGATTACAAAGTGTGTTGGTGTGTTATAGCTAATGCCATACAACGGGAGAAAAGCGCATTCTTAGACCATTACATCTGTATGATTTTGGGTCATCCTTTTTACTCACTTCTCCGCTAAAAAACAAAAAACAAATAAAAACCTGTCGATTGTGATTAAAAGGCTGTACGTTTTGCCTTATACGGGGCTAATTATCACACCTCGTTATGGCACAATGCAATGCAGTTACTGATCGTGGTACTGTCTGCTAAACGTTGCCTTCTACACTGTACACTATAGAGCCATTGGTACAGTCTACTGTATAATAATGCATCAGGGAGAGCTATCAATATAAAACATTTCGGGGCGCCATTTTATGACCTTGCGATCAGGTATAGATTGCTGGCTGTTAGTACCACTTTTCGCAAAATATGCCTTCATTGGAATATTGCATGGGGGTAAAATCAAATCACAAATTTCAGCATCCTCCAACTCAACAGGAATATCAACCTTTTTTTGGTTTATTTTCTTGTAGTAAGAATGTCCTGCATATTGTAAACAGTGGTTGTCAATAGAACTGTTTTATTCAGCTCTTCAAAATGTCCCTATATATGGTTATAATGCTAAGCTTTTGGACTTTATAGCCACAAAAGAAATCTGCCAATAGCTCTTTTCCTTCAGCATCTCATCCCATAGTAAAAGTGATCCCAGGAAACGTGAATAAACAACCTAGTAAAAGAATGACTACAGAAAATCCGTAATGTCGAAATACAGCACAAAACAGAAACAGAAAACAAGGACTGAGAACCGAAAACTGTTCTGTTGTACGGTAATATTTTTAATGCTGTTTTACCTTTCCTGTTTCCTGTTTCTTGAGGCATCGTGTTGATTATGCTTAGGAATCGCTGGATCGCTGGATCTGTTTTTCCTTTCTGTCCGCTGTATTGTCTTCCTATATGTCAACCTTGTCTCGTTCTGTCTTGTATTGAAGTCCCCTTTCATAAGTTTTGTCGTCTCAGTCTCGTTTAATGTTCATTCGCCTGTGTATGTGTGTCTGTCCGTTACTCTGTCTTCTTATTGGGCTTCCAGACCTTTTTTTTTTAATCTGACTTTATTCCCGATCTTTTTTCCCCTTTTTGCATCAGTTCGTTTTCTACTGACATTCTGTACCTGAGGGGCCCACATTCTACAAGCATTGCCTTTTTAGTGGGTCCCTCCATTTTTCGATATTTTGTGTAATGTTATATCGTCTATATCACTTCAGTCAATTTTCATTACAACATTATTTGTTACTTCAAGGTTCCACAATTATGTTCTCTTTTCAATTTTACTTTGTTTTGATTATGTAACCTTATTCTCTGTTACCAATGAAAGTGAAATGTTTATGTTTTTTTCGAAAAATGAAATAAAGTTTGAATTGAATTGAATTGAATTGAATTGAAAAAGAAAGATGTATAGGCCCTATATATTAATAGTGGAAAATTGAGCAAAGGAAATGGGATTCCATCGGGATTCGAACCCGAGACCTCCGGATTGCTAGCCCGGTGCTCTGAAAAGCCCCATGCAGTTCAGTGTTCGTTTATCATATATATATATATATATATATATATATATATATATATATATATATATAATACAAGTATGTATGTGTATAAAGATTATTATATGTGTATATATATATATATATTCATATATTTATAACAGCAATTAGTTTCTGCTCGGAGTCCTAAGAAAGTATAGATTCACAACAGTAGTTCAATATAAAAACTCCGTGAGAGACGGGTATAGTTTTGACGAATTTTCGCCCATAGGGCTTTGACTAGCCCTTTGGGCGAAAATTCGTCAAAACTACGTCTCTCACGGAGTTTTCATATTGAACTATTGTTGTGAATATATATTCATATATATATATATATAGTGTCTCAAATCATCTTTTTCACGAAGATTTTCTGTTTTCACATCTATTCTGTATCATGTCTACACTTTGAGACAATTGTGAACTTTGCGGGAGCGATATAGTTAAAGAAACATTGGTTATGAGACGACAACAGGCCAATACGCTTTTCATATCTTCATACCCCCCTCAAAAAAGACAACAACAAAAACAACAACAACAACAACAACACAATCCCCTCCTTCTTGGTTTTTTTTTTTTTTTTTTACTCACCTATTGTTGAAATGACCGTTGCGGAGAAGAACAAGGCGCCGTAGAAATTCCACTTGGGCTTGCCGTTGATGGCGATTCGTCGGTGGCATATCACTTCCTCCAGCACCTCCTCGTAGTTCTTCAGGAGTATGCTCATGTTCTCTCGCATTTCCATGACTTCGGAAGACATCATGTCTACGGGGAAGAAAGAAAGAAAAAACTCGTCATCATCCTCACTGAGGGACAAGAAAAAGACTTATTAAAAGAGTTTTTACTGCTTTACATCCCGAATAGCCTCTTCGGTGTTGCCTGCCGCTCCTCTACCAGAGGGCCCTGCCCTATGTTGTTATCAACCTACAGCGATTCAGGTATACCTATTCATACACCTCACAGGTCGAGCGAAAGAGACAAGGTGGGCGAAAACGCCTTGTCCAAGGACGCATATAAGCACTCGACGGGATTCGAATTCGGGACTTCGATTGAAAATCAAGAGTCTTATCCACTATGCCACAGTGCCGTAACAGAATGAATGTAAAAGAGTTAAAAAAGAGTTTGTGTTACTTGTCTTGTTATGTCGTATCTTGTTCTGTTATGAGCTTAGTATGATTATTTCTGTTTGTTTGTTTGTTTGTTTGTCTGTTTAGTTGTTATTGTGTTTGACTTGGTATATTTTGGTTTTGTCGTAATTACTTTTTGTTTACACTTATGCAAATATATGTTCCGATATGTAATTGTACATTTATGTTAACAGGGCTCTTTTTGAAAGCAGGTCTTTTGGCTCTGAAAAGACTACCCTGTTTTTAAAGAAAACTGAATGAATAAATAAATAAATGAATAAACAAAAGTAATGAATGGCGTAAAGCAGCGCAAAAGAGAACAACTTATCTATGAGAGTTGTGCAGATCTTTAATATCTATCTGAAGATCTAAATTTGATTTTGTTGTATATCGCACCTTGTATATGATCATTACTCATGATATCCAGTCATGTCAAGTTTACGGCTGAATAAAAATGACTAATAGATATCCTTTCTAGTACGAATGACCGTGCAAGAAATCTTCTTGTCTATAATCATATTTTCAACACGTTTACTCGGCTTGTATACAAACCCTTATTTTTACGGCTATGACGTAGGGGCTTGAGGTATAGGTCCTAGTGTGTATGATAGCATTCGCAGCATAAGACATACTAGTAAGTATTTCATACAACATTTCCATTTCAGCGGTTTATATCAGTTGAAACGAGAAAAAACAATTAACAGTGAATCAGTGCCAGTGATTCTACATTCGAAGTCGGCTCGTATCATGCACGATACGTAATGTGCAATCGCCAATGAGGAAAGTTTCACTCAAAGTATACTCAGTACACTTTCAGAAAATCAAATAAGCAGTTGCCTGGACCAGAGTACCACGCATAATATATAGCTTGCTATCCCACGTTTGAGAAGGAATGTAAGACCTATTGTGTGTTGGCTTGGCTAAATACGAGTCATCCACTAGCACTACAGGCCACTGAAATTCACTATATCAACAAGATCAGGTGTAAAACGAAATTTTCGCGCAAGGCGCCAAACATCGGATACACGTTCAGGTTGTCAGTAAGTTAGTCGGTGAAATAAAAGTAAATGATGTCTTTCCGTCTTGTATCGTTTATCTATGCAGCCCATTTTTCAACGAAAAAAAAAAACTATTTTGTTTAGTCCTTAAGAGGTCCTTAATGAATACTTGTAATGAATGCTTTTAAAGGGTTTTGGTTTTGTCATCAATGTTCAATGCTTTGTTGTAACTTATATTAATATACGTTTTTCTGCCCCTGCATTGTTACATATTTCTGTACCTTATTTATAATTTTGAGGAGAATAAATATTACAAGCTCTAGCTTACCCTTCATTTTTAATATTTCAGCATTATTTAACAAATACCATGCATCAAGCCTTCACATTTCATTGTGTTTAGATTATATTTCGATATAATTTATGCAGAATAATAATGTATATTGGGTTTTTTTCCTTGATATGTTTATACACTAATGTTCTTTGCTGAAAATGAAAATAAATGAAATGGAATGAATTACTTGGCACACACAGAGTGTAGTGAGTGATATTAGGTGTAGTTAGAAAGTTTTGTCCTTGACCTCCGAGCTGAGCCAGTCAGCTATTTTGGTCATGCAAACGGTCCTCTTAAAATATATGATTAATTGATTCAAGACGTCTGAACATTTTCAAGATGTCTAGATCACAGAATATTTTCTTAAAACGCCCTATATAGAGATGAGTAGTGCATGCCATTACCTTTTGAGTATTGGTGCATAGAGCGAAGTAGAGTGCAATGATACACAACTGTGCTGGTGTGTGTATCATGTTCATGTGAGAACACGTGTGTGTATGCGTGTATGTGTGTGTGCGTGTGTGTGTTAACGAGTCTCTCTGTCTGTGATTTCTTTGTTATCGAGGGGGTGGGGTATTTCATCGAGTGTTTTGTGAGTGATTTTCACAGAAAAATTTGCTCTCAACTAATCAGATGCAAGGATTTCAGTGGCTTATAGTGTTAGTTTCAGTAGCTTACAGTTGTCAGTGACTGACGAGCTGCAGGAAACACTGTGAAACAGCTGCCCTGAAGAATAAGCACGACGTAAACCAACATCTTTTAGAAGGTTTCGAAAAAGGAAAGAATACATGGATGATGTTGGTTGTTGTTTTTCAAACAGCAGAGGAACTGTCAATCTGTTTTTCTTAGCCATGTTAGCCCGCTTATTTCGCTCCATATTGTTTCCACTAGTTCACTGCCATATTACGTTTGTTTTACGACAGGTATACCTTCCACTACCATGATTATTATTCCTTTTTGAAACTATATTTCTTGTGTTGCTCATCACCTGCATAATATTCTTATGCTCGCATCTTGCAGGTACTTGGTTCTGCGTAATGTTTCACGTGAATCATGGAAATATATGGCACGACAAAGAAATAAGTATGATATCATGAAACGTTATGTGGTATACCTTCTCACGGCAATGAAATAGATGCTAATTACAAGTGACCTTTGTATGAATACCAATGATAACACTCTCCTTAATCAACGCTCATAATAATTATCTGACCTTCTCTACACTGTAATTCAGGGCTTAATAATTACAAGAGCCTCTGTATATAGGCTACCTAATTTAAATCATGGTGATATTTCATTTAAATCTATCAGAATTGTTCCTAAATAAAGGAGGCTGCGTAGCAGTCTTCCCAGGTTACGAATAATGCACCTCAGTAAAATTGGTCGAGAGCAATTTAATTTGCAAATGCTCACATGCACTGATCACCCATCAAGGCGCTACAACACACAGCCCAGTCATTAAGTATTGCTAATCAAAGCGATCGATCTCGATTCCTTGGTTCTCGCCTCTGATTGGCCAATGAGGATTAACGATTAATTCGTGGCTTTTAGAGGACAGGTGATTGCTAAATTCTTCGTTCCAGGCCCTGATTTGATTAAACAATCAGTCTGATAGGAAAAGTGCTGAGACAATACTAAATGTGAGTAATGACGGTAACCATTTGGGTGTTCTTATGGCAGTTTCTATCATGATTAGATATACTTCGGGATATGCTTATATATATATATATATATATATATATATATATGAAAATATGAAAAGGTAATTACAAATGCATCTGAAGGTCTTTATTTTGAATAAGTATTAGTGTCATGACTGTGTGCGAGTGTGCCTTGCAGTGTTCAGGAACTCGTCCAGCTTACTGAAACCAGGGAGGGGGAAGCTCTTCCACCTCCCTGCTGAAACGTTAATATCAGTGAGGATCTCAGTAGGACACAGATTGTTTTTGCTGAAATAACTCACTGCTACCATATATTACAAGCTCTCCGTATTATGATGGTCTTCTTGACAAAAAAAAAAGTGCTGTTTTAACAACGGGAAGAATACTGCCTATCAAGGGCAATGGGAACATAGAGTGACATTTTTCTTCAGAGAGTTTAGATCAAAAGGCATGCCCTCACCTTGCGACTCGTCTATGTACCCTAATGTAAGGTTCGTCAGGTTAGTCAGAAAATTGTGACGCTCCTGCAGGTAGATGTCCATATTTGCCTTCTCGTTGCCGCTCTCCAGGGCGACGAACGCGGCGGCACCGATGAACGAGTAGCCGAGGAGACTGGCGCCGAGCGACAACAGGATCAGCGCTCTCTGCAGCTTCCGGAGCCACGGATGCTGGTCGAACACACTCTCCCCTCGCTTCAGTTTCTTCGGGTCGGGGCGCGAAATGTTTCTCGATTGACGCCTCCTGCAACAGATGGAGTTACCCATGGCGAATACGAGTTTTGGCCAGTGAGATAAGAAGAAAATAAGTACAACCAAATGCAGAAGGGACGCGTGATGAGGTTGAATTGTTAACTGTCAGTCTATCTGTGTTTAAATTCTCCGTGATTCTTCCCGCAAACTATTGATTTAAAGTGCTGGCAACGCATTGAAATTATCCATGTTGACGATCTTTTAATGGGAAATCCGTCGCTGCAAACGCAAAACTTCCATTGATGACACAAAACATTTATTCCGAAAAAAAAAGCATGGAAGATAAAATGAAGCACAGTGACTCAGATTGCAGTATGATAAATCCATAAAATCCTTAGAATCTCGATGTAAAGTAAGAGCACTCAGCAAGTGCACACGAGAGTGCTCAAAATCCCCGCGAAGCCAATGCATCAACGGCGGTTTGAAGAGAAGGGGCGTTAATTGCTATCGGCAGTGTGGTTGACCCAATCCGAGTTCGCTGCCGTCTTGCCCGCGCCGTGCGCGCGCGTCCACTTCAACCCACTTTCCACGTTAACACCTCAACGATCTGAATGAGAGAAGAAGTCACACACGCCACGCAAACTCATTTGTACAATTTTTACAGCTACAATCCTGTATCCTCGGTCATCAGCGTGCTGCTGGTGGTATGCACTTGTACGACACTTCAGCGAGTATGCGCGTACGTACTCGATATTCCACCATGCAAGGTGTTGAGAGGGCGTGCGTGTGGTATAATTTCGTCGTAGTGTGATGCCTAACTCTATGACTATCACACCCTGTCATGAGGCGACGTATTTCCTCTTACTCACCATTTTATTCTGGAGGCTCGGGGAGAGTACAGTACAGTATATACCTTCAACAAAAATGCAATTACACTGTATGTTGTTACTCATGATCACATATATTTTGTTAATTTACGATTCTGAAATTATTACAAATATGTTCTGCTAGTGCATTGTTTATAATTTTCCTTGTTTATTAAAACTTGAACACTAAGAAAAGCTCTGGATGTGATGGAATCACCAATTTTCTCCTTAAAAACATCATTAATGAAATAGTTATACCATTAACACACATTTTTAATTTATCGTTATCTACTGGCATAGTTCCACAAAAAATGAAAATAGCTAAAGTAGTACCAATTTTTTAAAAAAGGACAAAAAGAATCTGTGACAAATTATCGCCCTATATCTTTGTTAACTTCATTTTCAAAACTTCTTGAAAGGTTGGTATATACGCGCACACACAAATTTCTCGAAAAGTGTGAAGTTTTTTGTAACTCCCAGTTTGGTTTTAGGAAAAACCACAGTACGACCCATGCCTTACTCACTTTTATCCATAAAGTTGCTCATGCTATAGATGATGTCTCCCACACTATTGGAGTTTTTCTTGATTTTTCGAAGGCCTTCGACACAACTGACCACGATATTTTGATTTACAAGCTACGACATTATGGTATACGTGGGAAGGCTTTGGACTGGTTTCGAGATTATTTATCAAACACAAAACAATTTGTGAGTATAAATGGCCGTGATTCTCAGTTAAAGTTAATTTCATGTGGTGTTCCACAGGGCTCCTTACTCGGCCCACTATTGTTCATTTTGTACATTAACGATCTTCCTAGTTCCTCGCCAATTCTTTCCTTTATATGTTTTGCTGACGACTCCAATCTGTGTTTTACACACAGAGATCCTTATACTCTTGTTAACACAGTGAATAAAGAACTGAAATCTGTGCAATCTTGGATATACGCCAACAAATTGTCACTTAATATTGATAAAACTCATTGTATGCTTTTTAGCAATAGTCTTAAAACCCTTCCTTTTCATATTAAGTTTAATGAAACTGAATTAAATCAAGTCAGTAGTATAAAATTTTTAGGGCTTTTTATTGATAGTGATTTATTTTGGAAATCCCACGTTAGTTATTTAAGTAATATTCTTTCTAAAAATACGGGTGTTCTTAATAAACTTAAGAGTGTTTTTCCAAGTCAAATTCTGCTTAATCTTTATTCTACTTTGATTACTCCGTACCTTAATTATGGTATTCTTGTGTGGGGGAATGCAACTAGAAATCTTCTTGATATACTGTTCCGTATTCAAAAACGTGCCATCAGAAATATCAATCATGTCGGATATTTGTCCCACACGAATGATTTATTTTTGAAAAATAAAATACTGAAAATATCAGATCTGTTCAGTTACAACGTCGGCATATTTAAGTACAAATTTTCTGCCAACGAGTTACCGGATGTTTTTACTAGCATGTTCAGAAAAAAACTATTTGATTCATAATTATCCTACCCGCCAAAGTGACGCATTTCACCTTCCACGTACTCGAACAATTTTCACTAAAAAAACGATAATGTATACGGGCCCTAGATACTGGAATGACCTCTCCCCCGAAATAACAAGCTGCTCGTCTTTATATTCCTTTAAACGTAAATTAAAAGAGTTTTTATTGAGTGCATATTTTGCAGACACTGAACAGTCGTAATGTCTTATGTAATACTGTGGTATGTTATTGTCCAATCAAACATTTTGTCAACACGTTGCAGATTCCATTTAGGGTCTTGCCATCGGGCTCTCTGAATTCATCATTAGCAATTCCACATTCTACTTTGTTTCCCTCTCTTCCTCTTTCCCTCTGCCCCTCTCTAACCTTCTATGCAGAGCTTGACGGCAGGCACCAAATGGCTTAATAGTTGTACATGTTACTTTTTGTGTCTTACTGATCATATCCTGGTGAAAGTTTTAATGCAACAATAGTTTATAGTATATATACCAAAGTAGGCTGTATAATAATGATGGCTCGGTCTCAGTAAGTTCATATTAATGTATAGTTTGTTTGTTTTTCTTCTTCTTCTTTTTCTTCTTCTTTTTTATTACATAAAATTTGGCAACCTTACATCATCATTCTGGTCTTATCTTCTATCCGTTCTCCGTTTCTTTTTCACAAACACTGATTACTCGGGGCTTACAGGCAAACAAGCTAGCTTTCATGTAGGTCCCGTCATACTTCTCTTTGATCAACCCCATTTCGATTTCGATTTTGACCAGTTATCATTACATGTAATTACTGTGTTATCACCATGTATATTGTTTGTTTTTTGCACATTGTTCACAAGGTAAAAGAACTTGTCTGGTTTCTGTTGTAATGTTCATAAATGAGAAGTATGAAAATAAAATGAATTGAATTGAATTGAATTGAATGGAAATGAAAATAAAGTTGAATTGAATTGAATTGAATACAAAAATATCTCCAATAGAGCTGTTCGGTTTGAGTGCTGTAAAGTCTATATATTTCAGTCATGACGGGGGGGGGGCTTCAGCGTGCCTAACAATCTGACAATAATAGTTGATTTAAGCACAGACATAGCAATGTACCTGACTCATTGCGTAACCCTTCGAATCACGAAGGTTTAGATGTCCACACTCTTGAAAAAGCACAGTTCTACGATTGGGTCGTATTGTGGCAACGCATAATGTGGACACGGGGAGAGTCCAAAATCTACCGAGTGGTGGGGTCCAAAATGTAAAAAATGAATGTGATACTTAATTAGGGACGAATTTGAACCTCTCTCCAACTGGCGCGAAAGTGAATAACAACTTCGCGTCGTTAGATCGAATGGATTTCTTTCTAAATTGAATGAAATAGAATTTGAAAGGAGTGATATGACGGAAAGAAATGGCTTGAATGCTCAAAGAATGAAAATGTTTTGAAAATTCGAATGCAAATCTGGTGACATTTGGAAGGCGGGAAATCCTGTATTATAAATAAATCACTTCATCATTCCATTCATCAATCAATCAATCAATCAATCAATCAGTCTATCAATTAATCAATCGATCAATCAGTCAATCAATCAAACAAGCAAGCCAGCAGGCAAACGAGCAATTAAAAAAAAAAAGAATACAGCGGAGGAAAGAATTCGGATGTGGGGTGCAGAACGAGAGCGAGATGTCCACGATAAGCAGCACCCGCCTCTCCTTTCAATGGCGCGCGGCCTGCATCCAACCAATGAATATTTGATAGCGCTATTTCTACAAACTACCGTTGCCATGGTAGGGCATCAGGCATGTCGGCAGCAGCTTGTGCACTCTATGGTTATGAATTACTATGCTTTCAATGCACTGCTTGGGTAAGATTAGATCTGATATGGGCGGGTGTACGAGTCTGTGTAGTGTCCTTGACATCGTGTTTTGACTTTTGGATATTGTTGATGATTATGATTAAAGGGGAAGGCTAGTAACTGATCAGTGGGAATCAGTGGAAATGCTGGGAGATGATTGTTCCAATCCGTATGGGATTCATTCAAGAGTTCATTGTATATCTATTGTTGTGTGAAATGATTTGCTTCAGAATGGTCTCATATTCAAGTAATGTGCAGTTTAATGCTTCCAGGTTAGGGTCCCTGGTCAGTGACGGAGCATGAATCTGCAAATTAGTTGAATATGAGACCGTTCTGAAGCAAATCATTTTCACACAACAATAGATATACAATGAACTCTTGAATGAATCCCATAAGGATTGGAACAATCATCTCCCAGCATTTCCACTGATTCCCACTGATCAGTTACTAGCCTTCCCCTTTAAATCAAACTGAAAGCGTGCGTTTATCATTGGGGAGGGGGAGCATAATGATATATATAGGCCTACAAAATGTGTGCGTGTATGTGTGTGTGTGTGTGTGTGTGTGTGTGTGTGTGTGTGTGTGTGTGTGTGTGTGTGTGTGTGTGTGTTTTAACACTGTTCAAAAGTTAGTGGCTCCTTTTCGGGAATTGTCGAACTTTTCATACTGAGCTGTTATCATGATATTTATCTATCGAAATGCTATAATGATATTGAAATGCATAAAAACATTCAAGCATACAGGAGTTTTTAAAACTATGCTTCCTCTATTAGAGTTAGTTCTATATTGAACACGTATCGCTATGCTGATAGACTATTACCGGAACTCTATATTGTAACACCACTCTCTAAATGGTAAACATTTACTCCGGTCACCCATACATCTTTTAGATTATTTTCACTCTTATGTAACCCCATGGTTTTCATAGGTTCATATTCACATCATACTACAGACTATGTTAGCGAGTAGGGCCCCTGCATCTCATATTTTTTGACTGGATTTTTTTTCAATCAATCGTGCCCGACTCCGATGGCCCCTGTGCAAAAGAAAAAAGAAAAAGAAAAAAGAATAGATTCAGTGCGAATTCAGTGCGAAGCACTAATTTGTATAATGCGGAGATTGATTTGTTAAGACAGAATGAAGTAAGGAAAAGAAGTGGATAGAAAGAGACTGAGACAGCATACGTTTCATCGCTATAAGAGATTCGCTTCAACATACTGAATTAGTGTTGGATGAATCGAATGACAAAATTACATATTTTTCAAGGGCATTGCGGATGACTCATTGTATATTTCCTGACACCGATGTATATAAAAATGGAAAGCAAGGTTCTTCATTACTTTATCGTGTTCTGTTCATTGTTGATGTGCATTTCATTGGTTTGGTTTACCGAAAGAGGATTAAAAGCGCTCGTCGAGCAGATTCTAATCAAATTACTGCGTTGCCATAACAACATGAATCAAAGCGTCCTCGAGTCCAATATGTAACATTTGCTCTCGGATCAATAAACAAGCATATAATTGCAACAAATGAATAAGGGTATGACCTATCATAGGCCGCGTATAAAGTCTATAAAAGAGAGAGAGGGACTATCAGCTGGAATAGCCTAAAGAATCAAAAAATGAAAACATAGAGCTCATGTGCCTGCAGAACTGTCGATTTTGGCTTTAAAATGCACACATACGCACTAGAAATGTATTAAATAACGCTGACGTAATATTACGATTTCACGTTGAAAACGACGAATAATTAGCACCAAAAAAAAGTACGACAGTCTCAGAGCCTACCCAGTCGTGGTTGCTACTTATTTTTGTATAATCGATAACCGATAATCGACAAATCGAGCCACATCAGTATCCATCGACCTTCCGCGCTTGAGTGAATCACATGGAGCTTGGTTGGAAATGCGATTGCAAGGGCACGATCAATCGTCACATAACGTTCTTACCTGCCTGCAATGATTAACGGGGAGGGCTCTTCTGGAATAAAAGTCACATGCATACGATCAAAACTGTTTCACACCTTGGATCTCAAAATACTCCAAAACAACTCATCATTCTGGCAAATGGCTTCAGCTAAATGAGTTTCTTGATAGATACTTTCGATATATTGCAAGCACATTCCAAATGGTTGGAGATGAATTTTGACTCATTTCAAGAACTATGTTAAGGCTTTAAATGATGCAACCAATCACTATCTCCCCTCAGGACCCGAAATTTACAGCTTATCACCTGTAAAACTTGTCCCTAAACTTATGACAGTGACCTGAAACATAAGCGGATATCGCTTCTCCATGTTGGCAGATTTAACCTAGGAAAAAGACTGGATGATTACAATGTGAAAACAGAGGGATTCAGACCAACATGTTCGTGAAATACAGAAATAATAAACAGAATATTCAAACCATCTCATTATTCACTATAATATATCAAAGCAATGACAAATGACAACCTTGATTAAATTGGTATGTTTGTACCCTACGTTCTTCCTCCGCTAAAAAAAAAAAAAAAAAAAAAAAAAAAAAAAAAAATCCGTACCGTCATAGTTACGCTGATTGAAGCTCATTCATTGTAACCATGACTACGGCTAATCAAGGTCGGAACCTCCACAGACAGACAGAGAAAACATCCGATATGGAGATCGGGAGCATTGTTGTGGGACATAGCAACGCAGGTGGTAGACAGATTACCAAATTAAATGTACGGCTGCAATTTGACCTACGTCCTATGCATTAGACAGATGTATCCAAAGTTGAACATGCCGAGTCTTAACGTAGAATTCCACATTTTTCTTCACTAAAGTCAGGAAATCTTCTTGAAAGTCAGACAAATCAAACAGACGAGGAAATTTGGGTGTTATAAAATAATTCATTAATATTGTCAACACTTTTTTGCACCATGGTGAATAAAAATATAATAATTTCATAGCTTTTTGGATGAAATTAGAAACGGCTTAGGAATTTTTTTTCATTCTCTTTTTGTTTCTTTTTTCTTTTTCTTTTTGTTTTGCTATGTTTTGTTTTGCCTACCGAACATATTTTCTTTGCATGTGCATGATAACAAAGTGCTAAGGCTATAGTCCAAACACTTATAGATTTTCCAAGAGTGGTGTGCAACCTTTAAGATTATTCCTCCTCAAGGGCGTCGGAAGTGGGGGGGGGGGGGTGGGGGCACTTGCCCCCCCTAAAATTTTGGGGGGCAAAACGAGTTTTTGCCCCCCCCCCCCCCCAGTGCCCCCGTAACAAATAATTAATCAATTCTTTAAAGACCAAAATGAACAATAAAGACACTTTTCTTGTCTAAAAGTTGTCAATTTCATAACTGAAAAATGCGAAATTTTCGCCCCGTTCATAATACACTATTAATATACATTATCTATACACTAATATTTACTTATGAGTAAGTGTACTCGCGTCCTCGAGTGTGCCCCCTAAAACACACCTTTAGTACACCTTATATTTTCCCTTTCTTCACTGCAAAAAATCCGGTGTTAAATAGTGAACACCGAGCTGGTGTTAAATTTTCGGTGCTCATTTATGGTGTTAAGTTAACACCTCCGGGTGTCATTTCCAAATTTTAAACTGTTTTTTGAAGAGTTTCTTAGTAACTGCACTTCTTGTTGATTTTTAATTTAAACAAGACGATCAAGAATTTTACATTAAAATACTAGATTTTTGAAAAAAATGTGAAAATAAATTTACACCAAAGTAACACCAGCTGGTGTGGTCTCTTATTGAAGCTGGACGGGTGTTAAACCATTGATATTAACACCAACAAATATCAAATCAACACCATGTGGTGTCATTTTTGAATTAACACCATTACAGTGTCAAAATAACACCAGGTACAGTGTCAAATCAACACCACGAAGTGTCAGGTGAACACTTTTCAACACCACCACAGTGCATTTTTAACACCTGTGGGTGTGGTCCTTTATTGAAGTTTGATCGGTGTTAGATTTAACACCCGTGGTGTTAAATCTAACACCGATGTTTTTACAGTGTTGCTTCTATGCTTTTTAGCAATTTAAGAATAATTCTTTATTGCTCGAACAATGCGATCACGTTTTAGCTTTTAATGCATACACTTCAGACGAATGGCAAAGTGAAAGTGTTTCCCTCGCTCTGCCCTACTTTGATATAGTAAAATGAACAGTTTTCATAAGTTATGATCATAGTCCTTCGCAGTGATTTTTTTTACTACGTTTAATTCCCTAGAAATTTGAATTAAAATGTTCTGTAAACGCGACTTTTATACTCTGTTTTTACGAAAGTCCCTACCGTGGGAGGGGGTATCCCCCCTCCCACACCCTACCCCGCTCGATCGCTTCGCTCCCTCGCCGAGGATCTCACACCGTCACATAATGTGCCCCCGTCGAGATATTTTCCCCCCCCCCCACAAAAAAACAACAACAAAAACAAAAAAACAGAGGTGTTCCGTTGTGCTTGTTCCTCCTGTGTTCAGTCGGTGATGTACCATCTTTCCCAGTCATCTTATGGTCTCATGAAATCCTGCTGCAACCAACGAGTAACTGGCGGAAATTTACACCACAACGGTGCATCAAAAATAAATAAATAAATAAATAAATAAAATAACGAGGAGTAAGACTTACTTGCCGTTTCTGGACTGCAAATAGTATGCAACAGAACTGTTCTTACAGCCAACACAAGATGGCGCTGTGACCCTACTAGCAGAGCGGTTAACCCGCTCTGCCTACTAGTCCCGATTTTCTCCCGTCAAGCTCTCTCAAATTTATGGAAGTTCAATACAGATGACTTTTATAATCTAATCCATCAGCGTCGCGACGCTGAAACAGATTCTAAAAGTTCTCTACATCATCAAGATGGGAAAACGTCACAAAGGTTAAACGGAGTAAAGTGAAGTGAAGGGCATTGTACTGACATGGAAGGGAAATGAAGTACTGTAAAACATGATATATTCGCGGCATGAAATTTTCGCGAATTGGAGCTAACAGCCCTTTTCGTGGCATGAAATTTTCGCGAATTGCCACTGGTTTTCAATGCATGTAGCGTAGACAAAAACTTTCGCGTGCATTTTAATTTCGCGAATTTTGGCGCTCGCAAAATTCGCGAAATTAAAATGCACGCGAAAATTTCTCGTTTTACAGTGAACGAAATGACATACAAGCTTTTCAGCAGCTGAGACTGATGATGCCTTTCGTCGCAGTAGAGGGACTTTTTGTCTTTTTTGTAATCAAAAACCTCTTGCGTCTGAGAGGAAAACGTAGTTAAACAAGTTGGCTTAATGAAAGCATAAATATAGAAAGCTCTCATTCATTTTAGAGATTTTATTTTGTTTTATACATTTTGTCATTGATATTTTTGATCGACCCTTTTCCAAGAAATAACATTTATACCTTCATCTCACTAGACGGCGATTCCGCTACGATCATCAAAAATCGACAAATCGCGGCGGATCGTGGTTTGATCGCTTTAAATCTTCTCCATCGCATCTTGAGCGGTTCAGAAGCGCGGAGGGTCGCCACTGTCGCCATGGTCGGCGACCTCGCTACGAAAGTTTTGAACATGTCCAAAACTTCCGTAGCGAGGTCGCCGTGGTTTTAGAACGTATCACGATCGCCTCATGAGCGCATTAAAAGCGCCACATTCGTAACTCTGACGGGGTAGCAACGCGTTAGGCATAACTCAAGCGCGTCGAAAGCGGCCCTCATCGCAAAGAAAATTATACCACTTTTACAGTATTACGTAACAAAAAGTGATGCACAGACCACGAAGGTGGGCGTGGAGAAAAGCGTATAAAATTCATTTTCCACGTACACTCAGTACGAATCTACTCTGTTTAATGAATAGTTTGTTTGCCATATATACCATTGCAAGTCAATGAAAGTAAATTGAGTTGTGATCTTTTCAAATATATCTTCATAAAATTGTTTCATTGTAAGATACGATTTGTAGTTTGCTCGTAAGCCGGTTCTTTAATATTGTATACACATTTTCCCCTTTTAATTGAATGGATGACTTAACGAATAATGCAATTTCACATCAGGTTCTAACTGTTGTGTTCTAGACTGCTAAGATGTAAGGGTAAAATCATATTCTGCATATCCATGTTGGTTTGGCACTGACATGTGCCTGAAAAAATTCAATCATGAAACCCATTTTATACCCCGGTCGCTTTCAAGAGATCGTAGCGTGGACCCGGCGTAAACGTATCACTCATACTGTCGCTCCGATCGTATCACTGCTGTAGCGACGTCTTGATAAGCGTACGAATATCGCAATACGATCGCTTTGATCGCAGAAGCAGTGCGTCTCGTCGGCTTGGAAAAGCGGCAAAAATGTGGCAACGTCGTAGCATTATCCACAAGTGTGTAAAAATAGCAGTTATTCATCCAAGTTTGAAAAAAGCAGGCTTAAATCAGGAGTGTCTAAAAAATTACCGCCCAATTTCAAATTTACCTCATTTAAGTAAATTGCTTGAGAAGGTTGTTTTCTTACAACTGACAATATATCTGCAAGATAATAATAATAATAAGAAGAAGAAGAAGAAGAAGAATGATAAGGTCTTATTTACCCAGAGTAGCCTCTTCAGTGTTGCCACTGCTCTACCAGAGGGCCCTGCTATTATAATTACCCTAGCGTTGCCAGGTACCCATTTATACACCTGGGTCGAGAGGGACACAGTGGGTAAAAACATCTTGTCCAAGGACGTAAGCACTGGGCGGGATTCGAACTCTGGTCCTCCGATCGGGAGTCGGGAGTCTTATCCACTATGCCACAGTGCCCCCACATAATAAATTGTTTGATTCATTTCAATCTGCGTACAGGCCTGGTCATAGTGTAGAAACACTGTTAGTCAACTTATCAGATATTGTGTTCAGAGAATTAGATCGTGGTAACATCACTGCTCTTATCATGCTTGATATGAGCTCAGCTTTTGACACAGTCGATCATGCTATTCTGATTCAAAGATTGAGATATTTGGGCATCAAAGGAACTGGTCTTGATTGGTTTATATCCTACTTATGTGATCGATCTCATCATGTCAGAATTGGTGATTCTACTTCTTGTAAAACTATGACAAAGTTTGGTGTACCTCAAGGATCTGTTGGAGACCCGCTGCTTTTTTCTCTGTATATGCAATCAATTAGTGAAGTATTTCCCAAGCATTGTATTAGTTATCATTGTTATGCGGATGATATACAACTTTATTTGTCTTTTAAACCCACTGTGTCTTCATTGTCATCCACCATCGCAAAACTCGAAGCATGTTTGCACGACCTGAAAATCTGGCGTACATCCAGTGGCCTTAAACTATATGAGGATAAATCTGAGTTTCTGTTATTGATGGGCTCAAAGCATGCTAAAGCAAAGTTGATTATCAATCATGTCATGTCAACATCGGTAGCACTTGCATTACTCCGTCGAAAATAGCCCGTAATTTAGGTGCCATATTTGATCAGGAAATGTCGTTTCGAAGTCATGTAACTCATATTCAGTGGAATATTCGATATCAGTTGCGTAATTTAAGTTTCATAAGAAAATATTTGTCTAAATCTGCAGCTGAGATACTTATTCATGCTTTGATTTCTTCTCGGTTGGATTTTTCGAATTCATTGTTGTGTAATCTTCCAAAAAAAGATGTCACAAAACTTCAACGGTTGCAAAATTCTGCTACCCGATTGTTAACTTTTACTAATAAGTTTGATTCCATATCACCAGTTCTCCGTTCCTTACATTGGTTACCTGTAGAAAAAAGGATTATTTTTCAAGATTCTGTTATTAGTATATCATTCAATTCATTCCCTTTCCCTCATACACATAAGTAATTCTGTTCAAAGATACAATCCGACGCGAAGGCTACGTTCATCATCAGATACATTCTTACTAGTAGAGCAGATAAGCCGAAAAATTGTGCAAAATTTGACTAAAGCATGAAACTTTCACCAGTGTTAGTACATGTTATAAGATTCATTTTAAGATCGGGAGGTAAGTCTGAATTGACCTCTGATGACCTCCAAAGGTCAATGACCTCAAAATTTGATAAAAATTGATATTTTGCGTCATTGATTAATGTTAAATATGGTAACGATGTACTAAAGACTCATTTTTCTTACAGTGGAATTGTCTTCATGTTTCATAGAACCCTGACAGGTTTACCTTTGACCTCTGATGACCTGCAGAGGTCAATGACCTCAAAATATCAGAATATTGATATTTTGTCATTGATTAATGATAAACACGGCAATGATGTACTAAAACCATTTTTTTTAAACAGTGGAATTGCCTCAATGTTCCGCAGATCCTTGACAGGTTTTTAGCTTTGACCTCTAATGACCTCCAGAGGTCAATGACCTCAAATTATCAGAATTTTGATATTTGGTGCAATTGGTTGATGATAAACATGATAACGATGTCCTAAACATTCATTTGTGTTACAACTGAATCGTTTTCCTATTCCTCAGATCAAGGGAAATTATTTGCACGTCTCTGCCTTTGACCGCTGAGGACTGTGACAGGTCAATGACCTCAAAATATCAAAATATTGATATTTGATGTATATTCAATGGTTAACTGTATACCTGGTGTCCAATTATGCATTATGCTATTAGCATTTATGCTACAAGAAGTGTCTTCTCATCCCACAGAACATTGGTCATTACGGTACCCTATGTATATCCAACTTTGACCTCCAAGGACAATGTGAGGTCAGACTTTTAGAATATCAAAATTTGTGTAGGATTGCAAATATTGATGTTTGGCTTCATTGGTTTAATCCTGAATGTTTAATCATGTACAAATCACGCCTTGACGTTATAATCAAAGTATATGTATGCATATTCCACAAAGCATTGGTTCATAGTAACAGGTCTCAGGAATGTGAGCGGTCAATTACTTCAGAAATGAAGCTTACGTGTCTTCATCAGTGATGGCAGTGACCTCAAATATAGTATTTTTTTAATGTTTGGGTTAGTTATGCAGACTAGCTTGCATGAAATTATGTGCAACATTATCCAATTTGCACTGGACAAAATTTGTACGCTTAAACATGGAAGGTGGGGAGAGGAGTACCATATTTTGGGTTGATGCTTAATAGTTTGTGAACAGGCATATGGCAAACTAAGTCCCTTGAACTGGATGAAAGGGTGACAGATGCTAACTAGAAAACAACAGGCCCACCTCATCAGGTGTACGTCACAAGTCAAACAACCCGAGTCGTACAGCACATGAGTTACGCAGCCCACGAGTCACATCCCGTGACCTAAACACTAGATGAACAAGGTCAATGAGCTCGACATCAAATATAATAGGCCCACAAGCTGTGCGGTCCGCGAGCCCGACACTCGAGGAAAACAAGGCCCACGAGATTAATATATGTATTACATCAGAAAGCTTAATCTATTCAATGTAGGTCTTGTGGACTTCCCCCTCCCCCCATGTGTCGGACCCTTATGGGCCTGGTTTGCCTATACTATAAGCAGGGCTCGACACTAACGGTGGCCCGGTGGCCCGGGGCCACCAAAAACGCACATCGGGCCACCAAAATTTCAGAAATGAAGACTTTGGTGGCCTGATCGGGCCACCAAAAAATGTCGGATGTTTGCCTTTGGGCCACCAAAAATAAAAGTTAGTGTGGAGCCCTGCTATAAGTGTCAAGCTCATGGGCAATGCTACCTAGTTTCGAGCTGGCGGGCCTGTGTCAGTCAGTGTCAAGCTCGTGGGCTGCATGGTTCCGATGAATAACTCATGGTCCTGGAGCATATAAGTGACGTCATGGACCATTTGGAAAGCGACATACTGTGAGGCATAACATGCATTCCACATGAAGCAACCCTGTGTCTTGCAACTTGCTATATTGTCATCCAATTAAGTTTGGGTCATTACGTCAGGCAATTTTGGGCATTTTTTTAATGACCTCTTTAGGTACCCTCAATTCAAAATAGGAGTGGAACTACTATTTACTCTGATTGTCTTCTTTATGCTCGATACTCCTTAACACTTGGTTTTTTCCAATATGCCGCCATCCGGTTTGCATCCAATGTGTGAATCAGGGTACGCTGACAGCGGGTAATATCACCTGCATGATCCGGTTAAGACTCTCTGCCAGCAAGTGATGATTCAGTGTAACCTGCTGAAATTGGTCTAGATCTATACCCTTGATCTCTTTCAAGACAGGGCAGCATCTGCGTCTTCGGTGAAGCACGCGATCGGCACACAGGATCTCCTCCACGACTAAACTGGATAGACATCCTGAGGTCAGCCCATTGAGTGCATTGCACATAGAGTACAGGTTGCACGAGATGATAAGAAAGCTTCTTTTTGATTCGCGGGATAGGCTACAATCTTTTCTCAGGCAGAGGTTCTGAATTATCGGGTCGTGCTCAGTCTGCACACAGTGAGCTGAACACCATATCAAGTATATGTGTATAATGATTGTGTGTAATGATATGGGAAAAAAATGCATGGAAAAATCAAAATACATGTTTATGTATTTTACGTGGAATCAGTTCCCGTTTGTTGTCTTGGCAGAAATGCACCAATCTTGCGATGTTGTTGTTTATTATTTTCCCTCTCCATCACGGGTACATATGGAAGGTGTTGATCAAAGTTTTTGTGATGTCGGAAAATGCGAGGCTGTATTGCAGGTGGCCTATTGCAGGTGGCCTTCAATTTGTTTTTCACATTATATTGGCATGTGTAACAGACTGTAACTCACCAAGATGCCTCTTGAAATGTTTTGAAAAACTTCTGCTTGATTTCACATGAGCGGATGATTACCAGTTGTCTTTCTGCTATCTCCTTGTGTGAAACAAAGTATTGTTTCTATTCAAAAGATAGCGTGCCAATTAATCTGCACTTACTGTTGGTGCTCTATAGGCCCTATAAGACAATCAAACCCACCTTCAGTCTAGACATTCGTCGTTGTGGTGTAGAGCGGGATCTGAACATCTCTCATGAAGCCAGACTTCTCTTTTCTTTTCTTTTCCCCACTAACAATGTGAAACAAAGATATCCGTAGGCGTTGTGGTATGTACACGTGGTAGAGCGAGACTTCTCTTTTCTTTTCTTTTCTTTTCCCCACTAACAAATAAGTTTAGCAGGAAACATAGAAGCATTCGCACATACTGTTTACATTTCCCATCACATGCTTCTAAATCGGAATTTTCATGTGATTTACACATTTTGCCAGGAAAAGAATTACCAAGAACTTTTCAACACAACACATGTTCAAAAGAAACCATTTGGTTCATATATAATTTACTCTACAGAGTGATTCATAGGGGCCTACTTATCACCGTCCACGTACTCGGACAGTTTTCGCTAAAGATACAAGTATGTTTACAAGATTGCAAACATGATTAGAATGATTTGCCCCTTAACAAATCAGACTACATCTCTTGAAATGTCTTCAAACGTAAATTAAAGTAATTCCTCTTAAATGATTACTCTCTTATCTATCTATCTATCTATCTATCTATTTATATATATATATATATATATATTTGTATACATATATACACGTACTGTCCTACTTTAGCGGGGGGGGGGGGAGGGTTCGACAAATTGCTCAAATCAGATTTATTGATATTTTCCTGGAAAAAAAAATATGGCTTAGAAATCAATCCTGTGAGATATGTCATTGGAATCGCCAGCGCAATATTATTTTGTTCATTTATAAGAAATAGATCACATTTGTCACTTGCTGCCTTTTGCCAGGGTGGGGCGGTACAGGTTTGACAGATCTGCGAGAGCATTATACAGTGTAATTAATATTTCTTCACCGGGGACATGGTGATGTGCACTTTACAATTTCATGTTCAGTTTTCCTAAAGAGTACACCTTAACTGGGGCGGCGGAATTGTGTGTGTGTGTGTGTGTGTGTGTGTGTGTGTGTGTTTCTAAGTGTGGGGGTGGGGTAGGGCTCCGGGGCAGCGTTTTTGGCAAGGGTCAATGGTCGATTTTTTAATTATGCTTTTTCCGTTTTCAGTATGCACCAGACCAGATTAATGAATAGGACCATCCAATGCTCTCTATAAAACATCATCATGTTTACCATTAATCATGATGTCAAACATCAATATTCTGATAATTTGAGGTCATTTAACTGTCGAGGTCATCAGAGGTCAAAGGTGGAAACCTGCCTGTGCTCTTTGGAATATATGAAGACAACGTCATTATTGTGTAAGTTCCCTAAAACTCCTTACTACTTTCTCCAAGCCGGCGACCAATTATTGTACAGAGGCGGATAGATATTGGATTGGTCTGTCAGCTTCTCTCTGTACTGGTCGGGGGTTAGGTACTCACATAGACACCAATCATCACCAAAATTCCAAAAGTAGAAGAAACTAAATATTGTTCCACAACACCAAATGCAAAATGCGTTAGAATGATAACATTTACATGGATAACACCAATGCTACTAACGGCATATTTATTCCAACGACCTGCCTTCCTGTAGGTCTGAAACAAAAAACTTCTTCACAATCAAGTTTCTTTCCTCACAACTTAGTTTAGCATTCCACTCATCACTTAGGAACGTCTTTACGGCTTTTGAGACCATTTCATATACCGTCTTATTCTATGGGAAATGGAGGGATTTAGTTAGTAGGGAGAAATGATGCTAGTGGGTGTGGTCACTTATCTCGACATCGGTACGGTCGACGAATGAGGTCCTCGTCTGCATGTCATTGTCGATCTCGTCAGTGTGGCTGGGCCGTCCGTTGAGTGGTATGCTGTCGCGCTCTCATTAGACTCTTCGTCACCATCACTGTCCACTTTGTATCAGTCTGACAGGGCGCTTCAACATCTCCGATGACACCAGTTGACTATTTGGAGTTTGTAATTGAACTCCAAATTGGCGTAAACCAAAGTTTTGTCTTATCGTGACGCAAAGTTTCTCCTCATGTGCTGCTGCTCGCTGATTCAGTTACGACAGTCAGATCCTCATCACATTCACAGCGTCGATAAAGATTAGTTGATTGACTTGGAGGGGGCATGATGTACCAAGGAAGGGGAACTCCTGTCTTTATCTCTGTGGTCTCCAACTATTCTCAAAGTTCCTCAAAGTTCCAAAATGCTCCGCAGCCTTTGCTTCACTATATAGTGTGAAGCCGCTCCCATTGTGCTTGCCACTCTAACTGATTTCTCGGCTCAGACATGTTTTTTATAACTAATTTACTAACAAACTTCCTTTCTCTAAAGCATTTCATTGGCTCAATCTTATATTGGGGTGTGGTGTTCACTAGAAATTAATTCCTTATTGGTCAAAATGTTCAATTTGCTCCTCCTATTCGTTTCTGTGAGAATTCAATTTTCTAATGATTCATCTCAATTTCTGATTAATTCGCCCACTGTCTTTTAGTTTCTTCATTCACTTCTTCTCTGTAACCACTGGTAAAGACTTTATTGTTTCTTGTATATAAAAATGATAAACCAAATGGATATTAGTGTCCTTATGACAACCAACGTCATCGCTGTTCTGGGTCGTTGTCCCTGAATTTGTCTTTGGAGTTCCTGTTTGACCCACTACACTAAACAATAAATGCTAGAATAGAGGGATACATTCTGGCAGGAGGGCCACCTTCCAGCTCAGAGGGTCATTTATGTTTGGGGATCGGAGGGCAAAAACACGTCATCACGTTATTCCCCGTAATTTGGCGCGGGGCTTTGGGGATGGAGAGTGCTGACCACTAGCGAGGAAAGTAGCCAATGTCAAACTCATAAATTCCTTTCACCATAGAATTTTCTTGGGAGAGGGGGGTTTGAAAAAAAAAAGGGAACAGCTGGAAGGAAGATACTAGTAAACGGTTTTAAAAACTCCAAGAAGAGGAAAATACTTAGCATATTGGCGTCACAGGGTGTCTAGGAAAACGACTGCAGTGATCTGTTTTCTTTTACTCTCTATCCTATTATATTCTATTCTATTCTATTCTATTCTATTTTATCCTTTATCATAAACATGTGCTAGTAGCCATCTGGGCTACAATTGTGTTTGTTTTGTACATCCTCTAAAGATCACCAGAGGTCAAAGGTAGAGCCCTGTCTGTGCTCTTTGGAATATGAAGACAATTTCTTGTAAAACAGATATGCTTGTTTTGTACATCTTAACCATGTTTATCATGAACTAATAGCATCACAGGTCAATATTATGGTATTTTGAGGTCATTGACCTCTAAAGGTCATCAGAGGTCAAAGGTAGAAACCTGTCAATGCCCTGTGGAATCAGAAGAATTGTAGTACAAATGCATATTTAGTGCAGCGTAACCAACGTCTAGGCCTATCTTTCACAAATGCCTTCAAACATCAATATTCTGATATTTGAAGTTCATTGACCTCTGGAGGTCATCAGAGGTCAAATCAGACTTACCTCCCGATCTTAAAATGAATCTCATGGTATGTACTAACACTGGTGAAAGTTTCATGCTTTAGTCAAATTTTGCACAATTCTCATGATTTTGAGGGCTTAACCGCTCTACTATACTCCAAACACCCAGAGTAAAACATGGGTATGGTGATCGTGCTTTTTCCGTTATGGGACCAAAATTGTGGAATCAGTTGCCTCTTCAGTTAACCCTATAAAGCCCAAGGGGGGGGGGGCACATTGTGCCCCCTACCATATTTTCGGCCACTCCTACACACTTTATCTGATTTCAACCAAATTTGGTGACATTACCAAAAATCTTATTGCAAACATTTTGATGTATAATTTAGCTATGTCCGATATTGCTGGTTGCCATGGCAACCGTAAACTGACAACCATGTTCGTCAGATTTTGCATGATTTTCTGTTCCAATTTCAGTTAACAATATAATCATTAATGAAATGGGAGTTATCTTTGCTGTAATTTGCTCAAGGACCAAATGGTGACGTAATTACGGTTGTGAATTACTCTGAAATGGTTTTCTTATTATTTCCTTTATTTTTATATGACATAGGCATCAAACAATAGATATAATAGAAATAATCGAAAATACAGCATTTTCCAAAGACTACCCTTTTATTTTGTGTTATCTTCACACAAGCTTTACCTGTAATATCATTTGTTTGTCATATTATCAATCTGCAAACTAAAAATTCCAATATTTTGGAAATATGAAATGTGATACCAAAATATGTATCCATTCCAAGCAATACATCATAGGTTTCATATATTGCTTTATATTGTAATGAATAGCGCCCCATATGTTGACCTTGAGAAATTTCAACCATAACAATTAGTGAAGGTTGACTTGCTTTTCCTTTGTGGTAAATATTAAAATGATTGATATGAAATAAAAACATATATGCTTGGGATAAAGAAATTAAAAAAAAATGATTTTAGCGTATTTCTTATGTATTTCTTTATATTTTGGTAAATAGTGCATGAGTTGCTCTATCCATGTGCCAAATATGACGGTCATATATCAAATAATAAAGAAGTTATATAGGGGGCACAATGTGCTCCCCCTCCCCCCCCCCCCCCCCCCCCCCCCCCCCCCTTGGGCTTGGCGAAGGGGTCAAAACAGCTTGGGCTTTATAGGGTTAAGGGAACTTTCATCTACAGAGTCATTCAAATCCAAACTTAAAACTTATCTGTTCCTTTCATACTGAGGACTGTAATTGCTGTGTGTCATTAATGTTGGATCAATATTGTATTTTTAATTGGTATATGTTGTATTCTTCATTTGGTATAATTGTTTTGTTTTTGTTTACCATTTTCTTCTTTGTTGAAATATTTGAATATGTATATACATGTGAATATATGATATCTTTTCATTTTTGAAGCGCCATGAGCACTGAAAAGTGGACCTGTGCGCTATACAAGTAGCCACTATTATTATTATTATTATTATCATTATTATTATTATTAATTATTATTATTATTATTATTATTATTATCATTATCATTATTATTAATATTATTATTATTATTATTATTATTATTATTATTATTATTATTATTATTATTATTATCGTGGCACTATCGCCTACAGTGCAGGTTGAGCGTAGAGAAACCGTAGTGTAATGGTCTCGGAGGCAAAAAATGGAGACGGACGGCGATCACGCCACGATTTTGTTAAATCGTCACAGATCGCCATGGTCGCCATGGTCGCCATGGTCGCCTTCCTAGTGAGATGGTAAAATGTGATTGTGAAGGGTGTCTATCAAATGTTAAGCTTATGCAATAATCTATTCCTATACATTTGTTAAATAAAACACAATTATGGACCATTATAGATTAGAGCCCCCTTACAACAATGCGACTTCTCTTTCGCTTTCTCCCTGGTCCAATGGTGCACTGAGCGTGCTCGAAAAGGGAAACTGGATACTGAATTCTGAAAACGCATTGGTACAGGAGTGATGCGCCCTGCCAGGAGTGAAAATAAATTAACAGCAGCGAATATAGCCGAACAGGTGTTCTTTTATAAAGTACAACCGGTATCTTCATTGATTGTCAACTAGCGAGGACTAATTTTGAAATTACCTCCTTTGTAGATCCTTTAGCTCAATGTTGAGAAAAAGTAAAAAACGGAAAGAGATAAAACGGTCTCGGCAGTATGAAAACTGCCAACACCAATTTGAATTAGATCAGACACAACTCTCCTATTCAACCAGGACTCATTTATTTTGCTTTATGTGACAGAAATAGAAAAAACAAATGTGTACTTTTTCAATGTACATTTGGCAATATTCATTTGACTAGACGCGATCGTCGTTAACGTTTGAATGGAATCAATCTGGAACTTCAGGCTATGACTTTTTAATAGCTGGGTTAGGGTGAGTTTGTAAAAAAAAAAGTGATTGGTCCTAAAGTTGCTCTGTTGAACACAGAGTGTCGTGTGATCAATCAGAACAACAAGTGTAGAATTCTGTGATATGAAAAATGTGATATTCCTGCTCATCACCAAAGATGAAATGTTAGGTCATTACGGTTGTTATGAGGTCATCTTGTGTTACTGTATTGTGTCTATGTCGATATACATTTTGCTATTCCCTCATGTTATATTCATCATGTTCATGTTAGTGGAATTCTGTTTTGTTACTTTAAAGATAGCGTAAGAAGTGTATTTTTACAATTTCTTTCACCCTAAATTAGTAATTACCCGAGTGCTGTTATATACCTCTGATTTCTGCAACTTGCCTGTAGAGTGCAAAGGGAATTGATTGATAATTATTATGAGGTATATAAATTAGATTTATTGTTATTACCATTGTCAACGAAATGGTTATTTTCGTCACTTCTTCAAACTGAATTACAGATCATTTCCAAGTCTCACTAATAGACAGCTGTCGATCTTATGTTGGTGGCTGCGTGTGTCCCATGCAAACATTTACCTGAAGATGAAGTTATATAATCATGTAGCTGGAGAGTATGACCTATATATTTTTTCCCTTCCACAGAGGTGTTTTTTATACACATATTCAGAAAGTGACATTTACAAATAATGTTTTAATACAAAACAGAATAAGAATTGAATAATAATTCAATCATCGACAAAAAGTGGCCTACTGCACTTATACATATAATAACAAAATTTTTTAACTTTTTTACAACATGTAATTTATATTATTCTCTTTGTCATTGGCAGAAACAACCCTAAAAACACTTTTGGTATCATATGATTTTGATTAAATGTTCAGAAACACTTGAATAAAGAATACAATGAATAAAGAACATTTTTTCACAAAATTCTTTTCTCTACAATTCATTTAACTTATACATATTTCCATCTCAAAATAACATTATCTCAGACAGTATAATTATGTTCAAATAACGGAACGGTTTTTTTTTTTTAATTTCGCTGAGAAAACTTCTCTTCTTATAACAATCATCATACAGTTTAGTGCACTGTTGTTGAAACCATAAAATCCGAATAACTTATATTGATTTGTAAATACAATTTGTTTATCTATCTTCAGGAGTAACCATCGCCCAAACTTATTCCATATATTGTTTGAATAAGGACATAAACAAAATATATGCATTATGGTTTCCTCACTATCATTACAAAACGTACACTTTTTATCTGTTACAAAACCGACCTATATTTTTTTTACCTATATATTTATGACGTAGGGGGAAGGACCGGTAATTTAAAGTAGTGTCAATGTGTTCATTTAGGATATGTTGCAATTACAATATTTAAATGTGCTTTCGAAATAGTGGATCTGTTCACAGAGGTTCGCGGAAAATACGAAGAATATGAAGACCAATATTATGGTTAATAAAAAATTATTAAATACACAAAATAGAGAAGAAACTAATTGTAGGAACAATGGTCATTTACCATTGATTTTTTTTTCCTTTTTTTTTTCGGAATTTTTTTGACTTTACCTGAATTTGAACTTCAAATAATTGAGGGAGGAGATCGCCGGAAAAGAGCCTAGACTCTAGCGCCACCATTGGACATATCCAGTACAGGTGTATGTGTTAAAATGACACAGAAACTTTGGCTCGGCAACTACCAAAGGAACATCCACTTGAAACTAACACATGCCACAGCTGAATGGATATTACTCCTGAAGAGCGTGACTGGGTAGCTCATCGTAACTGTCAGCCACTGACGTAAGTATCCAAGCTCCTTAATGTTCCTTTTAAATGTTTTTCTCCTCCTCCTCCAACTCCTCCTTCACCAAATTCTCTTTACTCTTGTTCTATTCGTCTTCTTACTTTTTCTTCTCATCTTCCTAGGTTTTCGTGGTCTTCCCTACATTCTACACTTTTTTTCTACTTCAATGTGTCTTGTATTTTCTTCCTTTCTTTCGAACGTAACTCTCTTTTCCTTTCTTCTTCGACTGCTGAAAAAAATAGAAATGCGTAAGTTTTATGAACATTTCGATATTGTATGTGCATGTCGTTGTGTGTGAACTATATACACTATATTTGCTTCTATGTAGATATGGATAAAATGTACGCATGACAGCCTGAGCTAATACGGGTGATTACGCTTTGAGAATTCTCGCGTGAGGGTGTATATTTTGGTGCGTTATCAGTCCCATACCCGGTCCCATTTCAATTAAGTATGTGTAAAGATGGTTACTTTTTGCAGATAATTATCGTCAGTATCATTTCGTTATATTTTGCATTGATTAATGCTATTAACATTGAGATTGTTCATCTCTGTCGTCAATGTCAGTTCTGTTAATATGATCATCATCATCTTCAGTATGAATTCATTATCATACAACTGATGTAGGGTCATCTTGAGTTTGGAAATGAAATTGTTGCAAATGGAATGGTTAGAAATCCTGCTCTGACCATCTTCGATGTGAAAAAAAAAAGCCCAAACACCAGCAAATGCATGGATCAGAAAGAAACCTTACCTAGTCTGTGATAATCATGGTAGAAACTTTGCCACTTGGGTATTGATGAAAATTACGACAATAATACATCAGTTATTCTGCCTGACAAACCAAAGTGAATGAAGCAGCTTATAAGCTTTGTCATTCACTGCACACGTTTCAATCGCAGTCTCTTCCTATATACTGTATCGTGTTTATGTACACCAACCGACACAGTCTATGTTCTATTTCAGTATAGTAACCCAAGACGGCAAAACCACGTGCCCACATTCTATTGTTGCCTGCACTCTGTTTAGACGGAAGTCCACTTGCTCTACATATCCCCGATGTCACCCTGTTCTAGTATTTTGATGAGGAAACCACAGAAAGTTACACCAAAAGAGGTGATACCTGCTTGATAACACTTTCACTTTGATAGAAAAAAAGCAGCGAGGCAGAAGCCACACCTGCTTAATAGGGATCACGGTGATATAATATAATTGGTCCATTACGCCCATAATAATGAAAACGGGCGTAGTGGACCAAGCCACTTTGCGCTTGAAATAAGCAAAAGGGATCATGGGTTCGACTCCTGCCCAGGCTCCTGCCCCCCCCCCCCCCCCCCGCCCCCTCCGCCCTTGCAGGCATAGAAGTCATGAACACCGTGCCCTAACCCACGATGCACTATAGCACATCGCTCGATCCAGGTGTACACATGCATGCCTAGTGGTGCTCTCATAACACGATGAATATACACCAACAACAAAAGCACCCCCTCCATCACAATGGCGTTACGCTTTAATGAAAAGATTTTGAGCAAAGTATTTTGGCAGGGGTATTTATCCTTATTGACTTTAACGATAAAATGATCACTTTTTAAAAGTCACATTGGTCACTTTGGGGAGTCTAAAAAACATTATGTCTCTGGTGTGGGGCCTATGTTTAGGTGTTGTTGTTTTATCATTCATCCTTTGACCCCCTTACACCTATTCTGATACTGTTCCTGTTTGTTTATGGTTAAATGAGTACAACTCTAGGGGGAAATGGCTTTGTCCAACTCTCCCATTACTTTTGAAAAGTGACCATTATGTCTTTAATGACGATTGTCTTTAGTGACCTTTATTTTATTATGTGCAAGTGTTAACTCGTACATGTCTCAACAAATCACTTCCATTTCAGAAATTATAGGCAATAAGGATAGAAATAATCCTGCCAAATCATTTTGCTCAGAGCCTTATCGTTCAACAGTTACGACATTCTGATTGATGGAAGTTATCATTATGTGTGTGTGTGTGTGTGTGTGTGTGTGCGGAGAGAGGTGCGTGGGCGTATGTAATAGAGAGGAAAAAAAAGAGGGAGAGTTCCGTAGTCACAGGTAAGAAGCTTGAAACCTTCATCAGCTCCAAATACCCGGGAGCCATTGCTTTACTGACGAGAAATCCCAGTCTGAAATACAATCCAAGATTGCCTCGACCATAGTTCTCACGAAACTCAAGATCGAATATTGGAATGACAAATGCATTGTAGCCTTTAGTCGGAGAGATCGGAGAGATAATTATGCTCCTTGGTCAGTATCTATATGTATTTACGTCATTAGTTACGTTCATACGGTGATCCTAAACGTCAAGGATAAGCTCTATGGGGCGCCTAGTGTTGTCCGGTCAATTTCGTCGACCAAATGACTGATTTCGTAACGAAATCGACCCTGCGACACTCGGCGCCCCATAGAGCTAAACGTTACTAGTGATTCATGTAAGATAATAGCAGAGAAAGAAAACAAAAGGATTAGAGGAAGGATTAAAGAGGAATTGCAGTTCTGTTACAAGTTAGTGTGAGAAGAAAAAACGTAAAATGTTTCATGCACAATAGTGACATTTGATAAAAATTTGATTGAAAGGAAGTTATGCAAGATAAAAAGTTGAAATAAGATATGATATCCTAAAGATTCGTTAATTTTTGTAAAGCAGTCCTCAAACAATAAAAAATGATGGAGAAAGCTGGTTGAGACGACCGTATTCTTTGATGCCCCAATGATCTATACAGTATGCCCCCCCCCCCCAAAAAAAAAAAGAAGATACAATCGGATTTTTGTATTGATAACTTCCAATATGATTAAACTGTCTGAATGTTATTTGGGAGTCTAAAACTGTAACATCTTATCTATATTTTGCAGAAAACCCCACTCAATTTGGTTCAATTATCACAGTGAAATGTGAATCGTGAAGCATGTCGTGGATGTGTTTCTTCCAAGTTTGGTACTTGGGTGCTTTTGGAACTGAATACAATGGACAGAACTTGGAGGGAAGGGATTTCTGACATGCTCTACAAAAATCCTTATTTCTCTTTGACCACTGATAGTCCATGGGCCAGGCCAGATATTGGTACCATCTGAGGTGGCAATACCTTTTTGGTGTCATTTTGTTTGTCGGGCATAGATATGCTTATCAAGCTATGATAGCATTTCCAAATGAGTAGCTTAGTCATAGTAAATGAATTTTAAACCAATTTGGTCTCGTTGTTACATCCCTGTACTTCTGAATCGAGACCAACCGCTATACAAAGAAGAGCACTGTCTTCTGTATGTTCACAGGTGTTCTGTTGTAAACGCGGTGCGCTTAGTCTTTATTCAAGGCAGCAAAGGGAATATCCAAGGGTTATGATGTCCACAGTGCTTAGTCTAATATTCAAGACTGCGAAGGGAATATCCAAAGCTTATAATACAGTGTATATCCCTTTATCTAAAAACAACAACAACAAAAAAGCAATTTCTAGTGAATTCTAGCGTATTTTTTTCAATTATTTATCATTTTCCGGTGAAAACGCTACGGTGAAAACGCTAATACCACGCCAATGTCGCTTTATTTCCATCCAACAATGAAAGATTATGCAAAAACAATGTACCGGTACACTACAATACATTATAATTAATAATGTTGTAAATGAACAGAGTGATTTTTGTTTAAAACTGATGTATTTGTTGAGAGGGTGGTATAAAAACAGTATAGATAATCCCTTTTATTATGAACTTTAGATATGATTAACGGTACATTGTTCTAGATAAAGACTAAGCGCACCGCGTGACAGCTGTGGACATCATAACCCTTTGGATATTCCCTTCGCTGCCTTGAATAAAGACTAAGCGCACCGCGTTTACAACAGAACACCTGTGGACATGCAGAAGGCAGTGCTCGTATTTGTATAGCGGTTAGTTTCGATTCAAAAGTATAGGGATATAAAAACGAGCCCAAATTGGTTAAAAATTCATTTATTATGACTAAGCTACTCATTTGGAAATGCTATCATAGCTTGATAAGCATATCTATGTCCGACAAACAAAATGACACCAAAAAGGTTTTGCCACCTCGGATGGTACCAACAACCCATTTTTCGGCTCTTGGCCCATGGACTATGAAGCAAATCGGGTGGGGTTCTCTGCAAGACGTGGGTAATGAGTTACATTTTCATAACCTGAAATTGTATTTGGATTGATCACTATTTTTACAGTTATTGCGGAGAGTCCCGTTGTAATTTTTGGGACATAACGGTATACCTCCCAAATTTTACTTTGTTTTCATTCCCACTCTACTCTCATCAGTGATCAAAGCATTGCATGATAGCTGGTGCTCCATTTTGACAAACGTCTTTCATCATTTTATGATCATGTATCTGGTTTTTGGCGTTTGAATTACTGTTGGTGATTTCTTTTTTTTTTCCTTTTTGTTTTTTACATGGCACCTCTATCATAAGATTATGCTCGAGAACACAATGTTCAGGAAAATGGAAGACACAGTTGAGGTGAACAGATGTTTATGTAATATCAATTGCCACTAAATTTGTAACTAGGCCTTGTTCCTTGCATTTTGCAAGGAAAAAGAAAACACTTACTGGAGTACTACAGTGATAGTGTTTTTCTGTCTGTTTTAAATAGTTAGTACGTTTGCCGAGTGGGCGAGTTTCAAGATTAATTGTTTGGATAGATATCAGTTAAGGGATGTTGGATTCACTTTTGGCTGTTTCTTGAGGAAATAGGAAGAGCTAACTATCAAAAGTGCTCAGGTGGGTTATGCCTGCTTCCGTCTTCGAGATGTATCTTCTGTTTTGCCTTGTTTCTTCTCATTTTTTTATTAAAAAAAAACTGTCGGAGCTCAATCATGCCGGTGTCTTTCTTACAGGTGTCATGGTCATTTTAACGAGTGTGATTTTGCATGAGCGAAGATGAACATCGTTTGGATCATGTCTAGAAAATGAAACGCAAATATCACGTGACCAATAATGAGAACGTCATTATTGTGATCACCCGGCAGGGCAGCAGCTGTCTGTCCTGTTGGGTGTCGCAGGCAATCAGCCGTCTGTCTTTCCTCTTGACAAGCTAGGGGGCGCTCTACGGGGCATTCGTTTGTTTATCCTTTTGTCACGTTTGAGGGTTCTATAGCGAGAGCTGAATGGTTTAAATTTCATAATGACGAACTAATCGCTGTCCCGAGGTGGTGGAATGACATTTTAGTGTGTTGTGCCATTTCGAATTACTATCTATCAAGTTGCCATTATTCGAGTTCAGACGGAAGTGTTGCAAGAATGTCCTCTACATTAAGCATTAAGTAATCAGTCCAAATGAGTGTCACAATTTTTTTTTTTTTTTTTATAGTAACTGATCCGGTCCCTGCTGTTTGAAAAATAGAATATTGAAATTGAATTATTTTTTCTCTGGGCAAAATTTAGGACGAGACAGTATTTTACTGGATGTTAAAGATGAATGCTTCAGAATGAACGAATGGGTTTATGGGACGATGTAAAATAGATATCCATCTAGGCACCATATACAAATGACTTCGATGATAACATAGCATTGTGTGAGAACATGTCTTTGATATTTTATGAATAGCGTCAAGATTAGCATGTCTTTTTTATGGGATTATGATCGTCACCGGATGATTTTGCCGTGCTTTTTAATCCGTCATATTCAATGACATGTCATTCTCAAATAGCTATATCTTGATTCAATTCAATTCAATTCGATTCAAACTTTATTTCATTTTTCGAAAAGAACATAAACATTTCACTTTCTTTGGTAACAGAGAATATGTAATCAAAACAAAGTAAATTGAGAAAACATAATTGTGGAGCCTTGGGGTAACAAATATGTTGTAATGAAAATTGATTGACTGAAGTGATATAAACGATATAACATTACACAAAATATCGAAAAATGGAGGGACCCACTAAAAAGACAATTTAATCTCCTTTTAAATGAATATTCCAATAAATTGGGCCAGTATAGATAAGTGTGTTCTTAGCAAGAATTGTTCGTAAAAGAGGTAAATGAAATTCAGTGGAACGTCGAGTGGGATAGTCATGGAATGATTGATTTCTTTGAAACATAGATTCGAAAATGGAGGGGAGTGAGTTGTTGCTGTACGTATACATACATTGCCCAAAGTTAAATAAATACAAATTTTTAATTTTTAGCAGCTTATTAGCAGCAAATAACAAATTTGAGTGGGAGGGTATGGAAGGATAACAGATGACACGGAGAGCTTTCTTTTGTAGAAGGAACACTCTATCCAGTAGGTTCTGGTGAGTGTTGCCCCAAACTAAAACACCATGATTAAGATAAGGCAATATCAATGACGAATATAACATAAGTAATGATTTTTGTGGGATATTCAATTTCATTCTATTTATAACACCTGTATTACGTGAGATTGTGTAAGATATATAGTCAATATGTAACTTTCCAGGAAAGTTTGACGTCCACAATAATTCCAAGGAATTTAACATGTAAAACTCTTTCTAAATGAAAACCATCCAATACTATAGCTGTACCCAAAGCGTCAACAGTATTACCAAAAATCATATATTTCGTTTTTGGGGCACTCAACGATTATTTGCTTTTGTCTGATAAGGTCAAACGAAATCATATCAAAGCGGGTTTCCGTAGTTTATGATCAATAATATCAGTATGTTTGATATATTTATCATTTAGATTAGCTATGTTAAAGGGATCATATAGTTTTGGATGAGACCTAATTTCAGGTTTCTAACATTGTTTGGCGATATAATGAGAAACCTTTTACGAAATGTGAAAAAGCATGTAATTCTATGAGGAATTCAACGTTTATTTGATGAAAATTGGTTTTGAAATGGCTGAGATATCCAAAAAAGAGCGATTCTAATAAAGTGTGGGACCCACACTTTATTACGATCGCTTTGTTTTACTTTGTTTTTGGATGTTTTAGTCATTCCAAACCCGATTTTCATCAAATAAACTTTGAATTCCTCTTAAAATAGTATGTTCTGTACTATGTCATAAGTGTTTTCTTGGTATCTTGCAAAAAAATTAAAGCCCAATTCTCATCTCTACCAATGCTGTACCATCCCTTTAATCAATCAATACATTTGGATTCTGAGTAATTGTGATTTCGTTTAATAAAACACGTACAGCCGCGATCAAATCCGATAAGGCTGCAAGCTTGGTAAAATCAAATGCATGAAAGCCACGTCTTTGGATGTATCAGCTCTCGTTCGCTCTCTTGTACTTCATACAGTCATATATATATATATATATATATATATGTGTATATATATATATATATATATATATATGTATGTATATGTATATATATATACATATATATATTTATATATTTATATATATATATATATATCACATAATATATAGGTTAGACACAGCAACAACAACAAAACAGGTCATTGTTTTCTCTTGTCTTATCTTTGATGTGAAATCATCCGCACGACACGATCCGTTTGTTCGGCGGAGTCATTTAGTCCGGACACAGTGACCTGTGATCTCATATACCGAACTAGGTCAGATGTGCCGGTTTCACGAGATTTTGTGATTTTCGCAGTCACTCACGACTATTCTTTTGTACGATCAAATCGTCAACCCCATTTATACCAATAATACCTTTCATACAAAGCTTTACAGAGTTGAAAGGGATGGCATTAAAATAATTAGTATTGGTTGAGGCGAGGATTGCGCTTTTAACTTTTTGCGAGATACTATAAGAAACCACTTATGAAATGTTACAGAGCATACAATTCTAAGTTTACTTGATGAAATTCGGTTTTGAAATGGTCGAGGTATCCAAAAACAAAGTAAAACAAAGCGACCCTAATAAAAGGTGGATCCCACCTTTTATTAAGATGTTTTGGATATCTGCAGCCATATTGAACACAATTTTCATCAAATAAGCTTTGAAACCCTCTTACAATGGTACATGCTCTTTCATATTTTTCATGATTCTCATGATCTCACGAAAGAAGTTGGAAACCTGAAGTTCCTCTCAACCAAAACTATACCACCCCTTTAAGTAGATCCCCGTTATTCAATTACTTTTGTTCAGTATAAAATGGAGCCTCTTTTGTACCAGAATTAGTCAAATTTCTTACGGGATCAACTTCCGTGCCAGAAGGAACTTTTTTTTTATTATTGTTTCTTTTTTTTTCTTTAAAACCACTTTGCTCATAAGCTCCTTTTCCATGTTTTCCATATAAGTGCTGAAGTTCTGTCATAATCTTTAAGCAATTTAACATTAAGTTGACTGTAGGTTGGTTGTAAAGTAATTATGCTTTGGCTTAAAGTATTTAGATTTAGTATAATCTCTCCTTGTATTTTCATCTACGTCAAAATACATCTTCCCAGTTATAGCAATGACAACGGGTTAAAAACAATACTTTGGTTGTTGTTTTTTTTACGTGTCGATGTCTTTTCACTCTCTCGCTATCTCTCCCATTCCCTCCTAAGCCATTTCGTCCTACCACCTAAAAGTTGTCTTGGATTTGTATAAAGGCCTATCAGGTTGATGCTGATTTCAATGTGAGAGATGACGGTTGTACGGAGATCAGGAGGTCGTAGGTTCGAATCCTGCTCGAGTATAAGCTTACGCCCGAGAATATTTTTTATCATGGCTACTTCTAAAACGCTGATCAATTCAGTGCTTATTTACGTCGATGTAGGGCAATTTGTCAATCAGTTGCAATGAGATGAAAGTTAGCTAAAAAAAAAAACGGTATCAATCTCTCAGACCATGGCTAGATATTGATACTTTCTGATACTTTATTGATACTATATATTTGAGAATGACATTATTGGTGATGGTGATAGTTGTAGTATACAGCTAATAGTAAGTTCCATAAGATTGTGTCGTTCTACATAAAGTAGCCTCCTAAGAACTGTAGCATTGTTCTCACACAGGATCCGTGCCATTGCTTGAGTTTATAGACTTGGAGCAAGAGCAATATATTGGCTGATATTCTTACAATACGTTATTGCAAAGGTTCATGATTTAAAAAAAAAAATGGAATAAAGTTCGCAATTCCGAAGGCACAAAGCTCCCTCCCCCCCCCCCTCTCTCTCTCTCTCTCTCTCTCTCTCTCTCCCTCTCTCTCTCTCTTCCGGATTAACGAATCTTCGGAATTATGAACCTTATTTCATTTTCAGGTTAATGAACCTTCGATATAACGAACCTTCTCTCATTTTTAGATTAACAAACCTTCGTAATAATGAGTCTCACTTCATTTTCGGAACTGCGAATCTTCGAAATGATTAACGCTACAATTACAAATATGTTCGGATCAACGAACATCCAGGTACATGCGTTCTCTGTCAAAGGTAAACTCCTTCTGGATGGCATTGAATTCGAGAAACCCTTATTGTTACGTCATCATCGCCAGGTATACTCATATTCTAACAAAAGGGAAGAGCCAATGTGGCTAACAGATGTCCATGGATCTGGATGCCAAGCAGGACTAGATCACAGTAGCTTGATTCTAATCCATCTAAGCACCTAAGGCCGTTTGCACTATACCAAAGAGCAAACCAATGAAAGAGAGAAAAATATACATTGGTCTCACAAGATTTTTTTTTTTTCATTTGTCATTTTGAGGAGTGGCTTTGACATTGTAATAGGAAACGCACCGGTTCGAGTTCGCTCGCCCGTGAGCGTGGGAAGCGACCCGCTTCGCCGGGGCGCCGGTACAGCAACAAATCGACGGAAGAAAAACAAATTAAGCCCGAGTGCAAGACTCACATTTTGAGAGGAACGTGCCATTTTTTGACAGTTCTCTTCAGTAGCATAACACGTGTCTCCTTCCAACTCAGTTCATGCATGGGGGCTTTTCTGGGTTTCCTCTGTATAATTATGGTTACTTCTGGCAGTTATCTTAAACTAAGAAGCAATAGGTTGTATGGAGACTGGATGCCCTTCTGCTTGTGATGACACCCCGTCAACTTATTCTGGTTCCTAGTTTTGTGTTTCAACCTGTCCTTATAATGATACTAGGACAAATTTAACAGGAGATTACGCAAATCTCCGAGAAATTCTCCGTTTCGTTGATACAGTAAAAGGGCATTAACATCCGGCAAGTTGGGTCACCCTTCGGGGTGAGATAGCAAAGTATAAAAAATGTAAATCTAGACTATGTGAATGCTATACTAGTATACACTATAATGATGCTTGATTTTGGTCGTAGATAATGTGGTTTGTGTATTTTTTTTAAGGAAAATGGGTCACTGGGGTGGGGGAGGAGAGGCAGACCCAAGGGGTCAAAAGGTCGGCTCAAAAGGTGTTATCTACACCTGAATAAGTTGATGCCTGGGGAACGGAGTTAAGACTGATTGTTTGTTGAGAATATCGTCGAGAAATGTGCAATGGGGATGGAATCCAAGAAAACCACATTCTAGAGTTGTTTTCCGTTAAGGAGAAGTCTACAACGACTGAAAAGTGAAAGAGAGTGCACGTAACACTGCATGTGGTAGGTAAGTATATGTAGTGATGGAGGATGTAAAGGGTACACGTCACGAGTTCGACACCCACGAATCATACAGCCCACGAGTCATACAGCCCGTGAGTTCGACACTAAGTAAACAAGGCCCACGAGACCTAACACATTAAAACCCGTGTTGGAATTAGTCGAACTCATGGGCTGTTCTTTACCTAATGTCGAAATCATGGTCCCTATTTTCCGTAGTGTCAAACTCATGGGCTGTATGACTTGTGGGTGTCGGTCTCATAGTCTCATTTAGAACCAGTGGTCATGATTATTTACTTTGCTTAACCGCGTAAATGTTGCAATTGAGAATAAATCAAATGAAATCAAATCAAATACTTTCCATCATGACCACAGCGTTACATCATATTTTCATCAAAATGGTTTATATTACTCGGAATTATTGACGGTTAAGTAACAGCGAAGGGACTGGTCCCTTATAGAACGTATCTAGGAAAGGAAGTTTTCAAATAAATATATATACACATACACGTACATGTACACAACATATAAACATACGAGTACATACATTCATCAAAAAAAAAAAAGAAAGTAAACATTTTTCCAGCACATATTTTTCATAGAAGATTTTGATCAAAATCATTGTGTCATATACCATATTAGAGATTATTTAATTGGCTATCAAACTGATAGGTTAATAGAAAGAGAAATTTATGCATGAATGAACACATTGATTTCTGTCCTTCAAGACACAAAAGTAAAAATTGCAAAAACTTTCATTTTGTCTGTCATTTCAAGATAACAATATAGACAACAACAGACCAATTCAATACAATGAGAGACATGAAGGAAATAACAAAAATAAGTTTTCGCCCTCTTTTATCTCTTTATATCCCCAAACACTAACAAAGTGGGAAACTTAAGGGGAAAAATAAGAGCTTTCTGTCTGATCTAATTTCACATGACACAAGGAGTAAGCCGCAAAGGTGGTAAAATGGACAAAATTCATTTATTTCACTTTTTGGGGGGAATTAGGAATTTAAGAATTCATGACCCCAATTCAAGAACCAAATATCATTTTCAAAGTTCTTAATTTGAAATAACATTTGAATTTTCTACCATTTATATTAATATTGCCTCTTTCATGCCATTTGAATTTGGATTTGACAGAAGATTCTTAATGTTCTCTTATTTTTTCGCCGTTCTTATCTTTGCGGGCTACAAAGTCCTTATAGAGATCATAGGATTATTTTTGAAATTCAATTTGTATTTTGTATTTTTTGAATTGTCTTTTTTGTCATTGTTACATGGAAGAGCACATAGGCATGAATGACAACTTGTCCCTTTTTGCAATTTTTACTTTTGTATTTTGGAGGAAAAAAAACCGAATGTGTTCACTCATGCGTAAAGTTTGCCTTTTTATTGAACTACCAGGTTGATAGCTAATTAGATCACCGTTCACATGCACTACATAAGACATTAATATTTATCCAAATTTTCTATGAAAAATATGAACTTAAAAAGTGTTTACTTTTATTGCTGAGTGTATATATATGTATATCATTTAAGATAAATAGAAAGATACATAATATATACACATGTATATATATATATATATATATAGAGAGAGAGAGAGAGAGAGAGAGAGAGAAAGAATAGTAGATAGATTTAGTGCACGCTGAAAGATAATCTGTTAAAAACTTAGGAGTTTTTATAATTTTGGTTTTTAGTTTGCTTTTATTTGATTGGAATTATACAACATTACTTGGATTATTTTGCAATACCACAGTCGTATGACAATGTAAGGAAAAATAAAATGGAAATAAAAAAAGTAATACTTGTTAAGGCTATCGAATGATTATGAACTAGTTCATTCATGCTGCTACAGAGAATAATAAATGTATGGCTGTATATTCTCAACAGCAGGTTATGGGAATGTGTATTATTCATTAAATATAAAGAGATGTACACAATCACTTATCATGCTATTTCTTTCTCATATCATAGAGAGAGGGCCGCACATTGAATTACCGAAAATATTTCATAAAAAAGATGAATAATCTTTGAACGAGATAGATTTGTCCGATTGTCATCAAACTTTCACAAAGTGCTTCACAAATCTCTTCGTACGTGCTGAAGCCACAATCCATAATAAATGTGAGAAAACGTGCTTCATAAGTAGGACTTGACTATCACCCTCATGTCAATCAAAAATGTCTGCACAATAAAAAAAAGAAATGCATTTTAAAGACATCTGGAAATTTCAAGTCTATCGCCTAAAGCGATATATCGATGAGTCACATCCGGCAAATGCTTTAGTGAGTAAATGAATTCTAGAACCGATATACTGCATTAAAAAAATATGAATTGGGTCGATAGCAATCATGTGACATCCTTGAATGGAATAATATCGGAAACATGAATTGTTTCCCTTCAAAGCCCTTTACAGAAGCAGTCATTATCCTATTGTTGGTTTCTTCCATCCTTCCGTTCTTTTGTTAGAAAGTCGCGTTGCAAAGTCACAGAGATATTATTGACTCAAGTAATGTGTGTTGTAATGACAAAGTGCGATGCAACATTGAACACCTATTCTTCATGTGACCTTGAATTTAGATTCGTACCGTTTTTCCTATTGTATTTCGCCCTGACATGTAGAAGGAATAAACACGTAGATAGAATGAACAAACTACACCTCGATCGCAGAAAATCCACCTAAGGGGTATGCAGGTTTCGACCACGTGCAATGTGATTATGATAACGTTATTACAGGAAAGTACACAAAGACAGAGTTCGTTCTTGAGCGAAACTTGACTTAAAGTGTGCATACAATTTGACATCATAAACCCGTGCGTTTTAATTTCATCGCGACTGAGAATAGACGACGTAATCAGCGGTTAGTCGCCGAAAAACTGTAAGTTTTGTGTTTCGGAGGATTGCTTCTACAATTACCTGTCACCTTTTTAAACATGTTTAAGCGCTCAAGAGCGTCGTTTCAAGATAAGCCACTCTGTTTGAATTAAATAATTCATCTATTCATTTATTAATCTATTTGTTTTTAGTTTTGGCTTATGTATAATTCTTGTTTCAGTATGAAAACAAAAAATACATGTTGATGTATCATGTACAGTTACACGTTTCTACGCTCAGACACAATGTTTAGCTCTCTCTGTCACAAACTTGCCTTTTATGGAATATCAATAAGGGAAGATGACCACCATCCTGGACGATCTGAGAAGACTATTGAATGCCATGGTCAACAATAACAATAGTTTTTATACTGTAACAGTTCATATAATACTTTACGGCAAAGTCAGGACAGTAATATTCAAATAAAAGAAAAACTCAGCCACAACCTTTATCATAATACATCAGTTGTGCATCCCCCATCTTTTTTGTTCTGATTCATCCATCTTCAATTCGTTCTGTGGCGAAATCTCTTGTTGTGATACTGCCACTCTGCTTTTGAAAGTTCCTCTTCCATCTTGGATTATGCATTGTTTTGTTTTTTCAGTTTGAGAAGTACTGCACGTGAGATATGTGCATGTGAGATACCTTCAAAGCGAGCTTTGAAGGAAAGTCTTCAAGACAAGATCTCAATGGAGGTTATTCCAGCGCCCCTTCCACGAATCCCCACCCGCCATCTCCCTCGCCCCCCCCCCCCCCTCAAGAGTGGATGTGCTTGAACAAACGATTGATATACATTCTGGTGTGATGGTTGTTATTGTTGTTGCTGTAGTAGTCTTCTGGGAAGCCTGACTTATACCAGGTCATTGTTGGAAAAAAAACAACAACAACAAAAACGAGGGCTGCCTTTCGAGTTCTATCATACTGTTACAGCCATCACAATTTGCACCGCATTTTCCCGTTGGCTGTCGCTTAAGACGGTTATATGATTGTTCCCTCCAACGCCTCTGATGTGCTTGCCAATAATGCAACATTCGGTATAATAGCTGTGTGGATGAGCGATGGCAGGATTCCGTGGAGAAAATGTTTGCACCATGTATCTTTTTCGAAATATTATTTATGACTTTGATCCTCTCACCTCTCGTTTCAAACAGAGTTGATCTTGCACCGTGCTTCTTTTGAGTTCGTTTGGGTTTTCATCTCGGTTCGTGCCCCAAACTATACTAGTCTTGGCTGTGTGAAAGAGCTTTGCAGAATCGGCATCCCATTCAGGTAAGATCATATCACTGAATCTTGTTTGTAGCAGTGCTACCAATTGACGTTATCCTGTATTCTAATCAATTTAATACACTAATATTGTGGTCTAGGGGTCACTGACACAGTTTTCCTTGGCTGAATTTGTAAATGCTCCACCCCCCCCCCCATAGCTAAATGATTGTAAACTTGCGAAAGTAAACGCATTTGTAGTTGGTTTGTCAGTGTTTTTTGTGCAGAGTAATAATGACGTAGACATATCGCAACTGGTCGGGAAACTCTGACTGATGTTGCGCGATTTGCTAGAACATCATCCAAATCAAAGGAAATCAGACCATTACTAAAATCCACTAAATTAGGGGGGAATATTAACCACTTAAACACAATCGCTTTACTTATTCTTCCGCCCATGTCAGTCCTTGACAATCAATGACTAATAACCTTGAATGAACTTCTCATGGTCATTATTTTTCTTGAGAGAATTCAGGGAATTAATTTTGTAGATGATAATTATGATTCAGATGAGATAGTGTTGTGTGAATCCCTAGAAGCGTTGTTTTAAGCAGTGCTTACGGCATGCTCTTCTTCGTTTGCAAGAGAGATAATCCCAGGCAGAGACTGACCATTTTGGTTCAAATCAGTCATTTTTTTTTTAAAATTCGAGTCACTTGTAGAAAGGTTGCCTCATTGCATCAAGGTGACACGTTAAAAGAGCTCTTTTATCTCTTGGCAGTGACCCCACTTGGTTCAAAATTTCCTACTGTTTCTCAGCGATGATGTAATTTATTTCTCCTTCTATGCAAAAAGCACTCCCGTATGAACATGGCCGAGAAATATTAGACGCATGGCTTGCTCAAACATCATCCGATTGAGAGGAAATAAAATCATGGCAAAGATTCAAGAAATTTAATTGTAAATAGTGTTGTGTTTAATACGGTGCTCCGTAATATCGTTCGCAAGTTGTGTGGACAAGACATCTATTTGACCTGATCAATAACTTTTTAGCTTTAATGTTGTTAGATAAACAAATTGGTCGTAGCGCTCACACAATTTCGGTCAACGTATTCAGCTAATGCTTCAGGGATCCCCCAGCTCCTCTACCGTATTCAAAAAGTCTTTAAATGACATGAAACTGAGGAAAGCTTCATTGGACAGGTCTTAAAAAGTTATATTCGTGTGCAATTCCGACAACCCACCTAGAGTGTTAACAATGGTAAAGCACACAAATCATCTTACCCTAGGAATAGGTTTCACAGGTTTTGATGTCAGTGAACTTTTACTTTTCAAGATAGCTGCGTTCAACATCCGGAAGAGGGGTCCTGTAAACAAAATTCTTTGCTCTTGTGTCAATTTTCGTTTTCTTTTTGGTTTGACTTTTTGTTTCAAGTTTGTTATGTTTTTGGGGTGGGTTTTTTTTTTTTTTTGGTCTCTAAACAAATCAATAGAGGTGGCAGAAATGATCTTTTCCCTTAACTCTTTGTTAAAGGGGAAATCCAGTCCAAAAATAAGTTAGTCTGATTAAAAAAAAAAGAAATAATCTTACGAATTCTATGGTAAAAAGTTGACTGAAATCGGATGAAAAATAAGGAAGTTATGAAATTTTGAAGTCTTGCTAATTTCTGCAAAACAGTTCTTGTACAGTGGATGTGAATATGCAAATGAGTGAGCTGACCATGTCATAACCTCACAATTTTCCATTGATCGTGTACAATAATGACAAAACAAAATATCAATGTTTCTGTCTTTAAGTCTAAAACATGATGTTCTTCCTGGTTGAATAACTTCGGAATAGTGATCAGTTAGATATATCAGGATTTGAGCCGCGGGCATAATTGCGTTTGAATGAAAAACTGGAAATTTCAACATTTTATGTACAAACTATATGGAAAGTTGTGAGGGGATGACATGCTCACTTTGCCATTTGCATATTCATATTGACTGTTCAAGAACTGTTTCCTGAGCCTAGCGAAACTTCAAAATTTTAATGTTGAACTCGTAATATTTTATTCTTTCTTAGCAGACTAACTTATGTTTTGACAGGATTTCCCCTTTAATAGATGTATTTCTTTTACTTTTACGCACACTGCAAAAAGTCCGGTGTTAAAAAGTGAACACCGAGCTGGTGTTAAATTTTCGGTGCTCATTTATGGTGTTAAGTTAACACCTCCGGGTTTCATTTCCAAATATAAAACTGTTTTTTGAAGAGTTTCTTAGTAACTGCACTTCTTGTTGATTTTTAATTCAAACAAGACGATCAAGAATTTTACATTAAAATACTAGATTTTTGAAAAAGTGTGAAAATAAATTTACAGCACAGTAACACCAGCTGGTGTGGTCTCTTATTGAAGCTGGACGGGTGTTAAACCATTCATATTAACACCAACAAATATCAAATCAACACCATGTGGTGTCATTTTTGAATTAACACCAGTACAGTGTCAAATTAACACCACGAAGTGTCAGGTGAACACTTTTCAACACCATCACAGTGCATTTTCTACACCTGTGGGTGTGGTCCTCTATTGAAGTTTGATCGGTGTTAAATTTAACACCCATGGTGTTAAATCTAACACGGATGTTTTTACAGTGCACTTATACTACAACACCGTAGTTATGGAAGCTGTTTGATCGTGGCTCGCCCTGCTGCATGATCAGTACTGTGCATGATACCAAGGTGGTAGACGGGGGTGAGACTGTCTATTAGGAGAACTCAATGTCACATTCAGAGTGGGGAAAAAAAAACGCCACATTATCAAAATATTGGTTCATGGTTCGGAGGTGATATTTTTCAACGGCAATGTAGCCAATCATCACAAGGAAACGGGGGGGGGGGGGGGGGGACAACTTCCTCCCTGTGTTGTATAGAAGGTGTAGGAGGGTGCTTCTAACATTCACCAAGGAGCCAAAGGTCAAAACTCTGTTTAACAAATTCATGCGGTCTCGTATTCTCTAATGTCATTGAAGCTTTCATGGTGTTTTTGTGTGTGTGTGTGTGTGTGTGGAAATTCAGGAAATCACGCATTCATTTCGAGCAGAAACATCATAGAAACCATTACTCGGTGCATGTGACTAACTAATAGTATTTTGCTGTCATTATACATGCATATTTCATATATCGTGCAGATACTACTTCAGATCACTTAGTGCACTAATTCGAAGTAAAGGAAAACAAATGATATATTTCTATGCCAAAATAGTATTCATAGGAAAGTGAACAAAGACTAAACAAAAAGAAGACCTGTTTGAATCCCGGGATTTTTCTACTCTCTTTTTTTTTTTCGTTTCGTCAATTCAAAACATGTCATATTGTTGGAGAAGGTGCAGGGTGTTTTTTTTTTTCTCTTGACACAAACTAATTTTCAATTCATATTGCCGAATCACTCGATCGCGTAGATTGATACGTTAGAAGTCGTTCCAATTAATATTACCGAAGCACTTTATTAACAGAGAACCTGTCGTTGTGTGCACAAAAGGGTTGAATTAAGGCAGTAAGGCACATGTCCCTGCTGGAAAGAACACAGTGTCCCACAGTGTGTTCACACCTTGTTCACATAGTCGACTATGTGAAAACCTCGAATTTAACACTGTGAAGATTATTTCACAATGTGGTGTGGTTTTTCACAGGGTATCCACATATTAATGATCTGTTTCACACTGTGAATTAATTATTCACAATGTGTTCACACTGTTAAAACGCTCGAATTTAACAGTGTGACGAGATTTCACACTGTGTTTCACGTTGAGTTTCACATTGTGGGACGCTAGTGTGTTCTTGCCAGCAGGGATGTTTTCTTGCGTGTGGTGAATATGATTATACGCTGTTCCCATTCGATGAGCCAGCAACTTGTGGGCGAACAACTTCAAGCCACATCTAAACCTAAAGGAACAGGCAACATTAAAGAGAAGTGTCTCCCCAGAGGGTATTCTGCCGATATTCTGCAGCTATCAGAGAACTATAACCGGGAAACGCCAGATTTAGAGTCTTTTTAGCACCCACTGGACCACAATGGCTCTTACATGTTTGTGTTCATGTTCATGTTAATCCTGTCATGCGTGACATCCGCACAAATTTAGTCCATCTGGAAATAGCGAAGTGAATAGCATAACACGATGACAAGGATCGAGGTATACCCTCTTCGACCACCTCAGGGGGGTTTGCATGACGGGCATTGGGGGGAAAAGATCACACCGGTTTAATAGAATACGTGGGAACTTGGCACCTATCATGATGCTTTGCTAACACCGTAGTCATTCATTGAGAGGTAGGAGATGACTGGTAATACGCTCGAGGCTGACTGATTTCTTCATCTCCGGAAATTGGTGAAATCTATTCTTTGTGCAGGATGGGTGGGTGTCATTACGTGTCGAACAGCTGAACATTTAAACAGAACTGAAAGAAAGAAAGAAGGAAGAAGGAAAAGAAGAAGGATCGGAAATAGGAGATACTGCTATTAATATAAGATTGAAAAGTGCGTGAACCTGACCTGCAAGAGCACATTAGTTCGACGAGATTATTCCATTCATGACTAGCCATAGGCGGCGATCACGGTAACACGATGACATCTGTAGATACCAGGTAGACATCAGCAAACATTATGCGTCTGCAGATCAAAATATCAAAGATAAGGGCGATATACATTGCGCATACGTTGTCCGTAATGATTGTACTTCTCATAGTGATGCTTATGGAGTGTCGATGTGTCATTTAACAAGCAAATTGGGTTTATCAAATTGTATTTAGCAAGGCATTTTTTTTTTCGCTCTCTGGGAATTCGTACGAATGACAATTCTTTCATGTACCAGAAAGAAAAAAAAAAAAAAAAACATGCGCTGGACTCTTGTTCTATATTTTGTTATTCTTTTCAAATGTGCCATGAAAAAAAAAAAATGGCAAAGTAACTAATATCCTTGCCTATTAATAAAACCATGCAACTCTTGACTAAAGAGCCAGTTAACTGTCTTTTTTGAATAACAATCAGTTTATGTTATCCCAAGGTTAACTTACATCGTTGGATGCTTTATCTATCAAAATATAATTTATTCAGATTATTTTTGTCAATGACTACGTTCAGATTAAAGAGAGTCAACGAGACGAAACAAATAACCGCCGTAAATGATCACGTTTCGTATAATTTGTATGATTGCCGATACCTAATCGCATGGAATGCACTTTATCATCCAACTCAGATAAGAACAGGATGGCCGTTAACTGGGCGGGAATCGCTGGTATTGCCGTCTTCTATATCGTGATCCTACTGGTGGGACTATGGGCGGCGAGAAAGACGAGGGGTGTATCGGATCCCGATAGTGTGCTCGTAGCTAGCAGGGATTTAAATCTATTTGTCGGCGTTTTCACCACAGCTGGTAAGTATAGTTATAATGTCTTCCATGCCTGTTTTGTTTCTTAATTTTCACTATCAAAAGCATGAACACAAATGCAATAATGAAATGGCATACTAATCAAATTGACGTTGTGGTTACACATAGTCATAAAGCAATGACTATGTGAACTTGCGTTTCGTAATTTCATCTGATTCATTTTTAGATACCTATGATACAAAGTTATGACAATTCATTTCATTTTACGAACCCCCCCCCAAAAAAAAAAAAAAAGAAGAAAAGATACATGTAATCGTCATCATGAGCAATTTAAGCCTGACCAGAATGGTTGCCTCGAAAAAAAAAAATGATAAAAGCAGTTCGGTAGCAATCCCAAGAACAGTTCAACATCAGTTCCATGTGCACGGAAGCGTACGTTAACGTTGGACAAGACAACGTATTAACTGCTCACAACTGGCAGAGAAGCCTTTTTAGGGAAACAAAAAGCTAGAATATGAGACGCTTTGTTTGGAACTTTTGAAAAGTACAGTCCTCTTTCTGTAAAAAAAGAAGAAGCAAGACTCCTCTGATGAGTATCGACAAGCCACTTTCTTGACTTTTGTTGTTGCCAGTATTAATATCTTTCCCTGAGAGATTATGCCTTTGTGTAAAACTTTTATAATATCTATAAATGTGTTTAAAAAAAAAGACCCCATGAAACAAAAGCAAGACAATACAAAATACGTGATGACTAATGGCACATCATTGTGAACAAAATACTATTAATGCATTTCTGTACTGCAAATGCTAAAAGAAACTCCCTTCATTTAGTTTTGTGTACCAGAAGAAAGTCGGTGATTATTGCGGAATTTCCTCGTGCATTAAGAAGAAGGGAACTGTTTATGAGGCGTTCTTTACCTATTTTTTTTTAACCAGTGGCGGATTCAGAGGGGGCGCAACCGGCGCACGCCCCCCCCCCTTATTTTTCGTTAAAAACAAAAGAAATAAAAAGAAAAAATGAAATGAAACCCGGAGGTGGTACCAGAAATATTAGTCACGCCCCCCCCCCCTTTACAGAATTCCTGGATCCGCCCCCAGTTAACGTACATAACGTAAATAACAACAAAGGAACTGTATAATTCGTTGTGTTTAACCTCACCTCTCCTATCACTGCAACATGGCTTGTTTGTTTGTTTGTTTGTTTGTTTGTTTGTTTGTTTGTTTGTTTGTTTTCAATGTGCAACACTCACTCACCTCTATGGGAGATATCTAACGCTGAATTTTATTCCAATGACACACAGCCACTGTAGTGGGAGGAGCTTACATCAACGGAGCAGCAGAGTCCGTGTATGCCTACGGTCTGGTTTGGACACAGGCACCATGGGCCTATGCCGTGTGTATATCCCTAGGTGAGGACCAGGTCTTTGCCATATCACACTCTCTTATCTGTTTGTTTGCGATATCTATCACCTAAATCAAAAGGATCTTGAATTTTTATAAAGGCAGACGTCTTATAGATGATGTAAATTTAAAAAAACCCGAATAACTTTCATAGATCTTTCACTTTGTTTCATAGTCCCATTTTGTGCACATATATCAAAATATTACAGTGCATGTGTATTGTCAGTATATTTATTTTTCAGATGATCCGCAAGAGGAACTTAGTCAGCAAAATGCTTCAGTCTTCATAAAATATTTGGATCAATGGAATCAAATGTCAGTAAATCGTGGGACTAGAATTGATTTGTTATTGTGTCGACTTTCAAGTTCGTATAACTTTGTGCGAGTACTGATCTGAACCATTAACGTTATATGATATGATATATGTATATCTCCTTCTCTCTCTCTCTCTCTTTCTCTCTCTCTCTCTCTCTCTCTCTCTCTATATATATATATATATATATATATATGTATATATATATATATATATATATATATGTATATGTATATATATACAAGAGAAATAAAAATCGTCATACTAACTTTAACATTTTTCGAATGTCTATCTAATTGAATAGTTAACTGACGAATTTTTGTATAACTTTGTGCGGGTACCTGGTACATCGGTACTAAATATACACAATTATGTCTGTATGTCTTTGTGTGTATACGTGATATACAGATCAAAAAGAAAGCTAGGCCGTCCCTAGGCTTTGGTCTCCCATCTTTCCTTTAAGGCACCACATGAAATACTTCGGCTGCAAATATCTCCTTTCTGCTTTAAATCACTTAATCCATCGTCCAAAATTTCGTTGTTATATAATTTTGACGGACCCACGCATGACTCGATTACGTTTGTATTTTAGTGAGTCCTTCCACTTTCCCCAGAACATGCATGTCAATGTCATTACAACGTTGTTGTGAAGAAGTGTTAGAAAATTACTGAATAATCCTCATTTGATACTTATCATGAAATATGTATAATAATCTTTGTTTTTCAGTAATATAACATGTTCTATACTGGATAATACGTTTGAATTGAACGGGAAAGAGTCGAATTAATCTAACTAAATTGAATTGACTTTAAAAAAGTCTTATCTGTGTACATTTTCTTTACCTCACGAAGCACTAACCTCCATCATTGTTCTACCAATTATATTCTTCGCCATTGTTACGCAAGGTGGTATCCTCTTTGCCAAAAAGATGAGGGCAAAAGGTTACGTTACCATGCTGGATCCCTTCCAAATCACCTACGGGAACAGGATGGGAGGCCTTCTCTTCATACCCTCTCTGTTCGGGGAAATACTCTGGACTGCGGCCATCTTGGCGGCTCTTGGTAGGTGGTTACCATGGCAACACATTAGGAATTCATATACATTCACGTAATATACGTTATGTTATTTTCAGAAATGTATCATTCTTGCAGCACTTACACGTAGATCACTCTCCCCGTTCCCATTCAAAGACACAAAAGTTCACTGCAGTGTCCATTGCAGTGTCTATTCCATCCTGTCTATCTGCTTCTTATTATCTCTCTAGATCGTCTATTCTCCCTCTCTCCATTCTCTTATACCCATCTCTGCGTTACTTCTACATTTGCCTCTATATAGATCTCGTCCATTTTACTTTCTTTGACTTTGTCTCTATCTCCTCTCTCTCTCTCTCTCTTTTCTCTCTTTCTGTCGGATGATGCCCGCTTTCATATCTGATTGGTAATTTTGAACATTAAATGACGTTTAGATATTGTTACAACTCGTCTCCTCAGTGACCGTTACTGCCTCAAGAAATTCTTGTCATGTTTATGTTTATATATATATAAATATATATATATATATATATATATATATATATATATATATTACACTTATTTATCAATTTATTTATTCATCTATTTGTTGCTGTCTTAGGCACGACCATGAGCGTGATCCTTGAGCTGGACGTGACCCTGTCAGTCATCATCTCGGCATGCATCGTTGCTTTCTACACCTTCTTCGGTGGGCTTTACTCCGTGGCCTACACCGACGTCGTACAGCTCTTCTGTATCTTTTTCGGACTCGTAAGTCACTCGCACTGTCATCGTAAGTCGCTTGTAATGTCATCGCAAGTCAACCGTCTGCCTACTCTCATCAATAATAAATCGCAGAGCAGGACAATGATATAAGGAAAACATAAAGAGAATTCCACAAAATTTTATTTTTTATGGAAGTAGCCACGCCCTTGAGTTGTTACTGACATAATATCATTATGTTCAGAGTATAGTGGCGATTATTCCACATGCTTTCTGAAAGAGGTAAGTCATGTGCTCATTCATTATGCTAAAAAATGAAAATGTGTTGAATTTTCTCAATATTATTGTTCTGAGGTGACGTCACGAACTGTTGTAGTCTTCTCAATAAGGTGACACAGAAACTTTAAAAATTCAGAACTTCTGAACGAGTTGTCCGACTTTCCTAAAACATAACTAATGTTGCTGCACTCACTCAATCCATCACATAATTATTATATTCAATATATTTGGTTAAGATTCCCCTGTCTTAACAACGTGTCATTGATGATAGCATTCTATAGCTCCCAAACCATATAAGTTCGGTACACTATCGTTCAGGAAAAGGAAATTGCCCAAAGTGTGACTCTTTCCTAAGCAAACACGACTTATTCGAACGTGTATTCAAGGAACTAGGAATTTCCTTCGGTAAATACAACACCATGATGAAACGATCTGGTCGAATCATTTTAAAGGTCGAAGCCTTTAGAGATAATAGAACAAGTAACCTCTTTATTTATATTCATACATCGATGTTATGTACGCTAATTTCTTCATGCAGATAAGTTTATCTTCGCGGGCGGGAGGTGCCGGGGGTTTCCATGTTCGGGTTGTCGATCGATTCGTCCATCCGGTCGCGTAATCAATTTTAATGTCATGAATGCCTCATCAACAGAAGTAGAGAAGAACCTGTTGGTGATTCTTTTTGGAAACATTACTTAATTATGCCAGTTAAGTGTAAGCAAACTTTCAAAAGGTCACCAATCGAAGGTCGTCCAACAAAATTTTATGCTAAGAAAGTCCCGTTTGAATGTAAGTTAAAAGTACCAATGTCATGAATGCAGCCAAAGATTCATCCTTAAGATCAATTGTCAAGATCACTAGATAGCTTTCAACCACACAAAAGGAAAGTTTATCATTAGGCGATCGGAATGGAATGCAGAGGTATCTCATTGTCCGACTTCGACCTGCAGATGCTTTCTTTCAATTACAAATCCTTTTTTTACAATTCCGTCGATTTTGTGTCTGATTCTTTGCAGTGGTTCTGTATTCCCTTCGTGATGACGAGCGAGCACGCGAAACCGATCACAAACACGTCCTCAGAATGGATCGGATCTATCGAAACTAGTGATATCGGAATCTGGATCGATTATACCCTTCTTCTAGTAAGTATCTCTGATCCTTCGATGAGAACAGTGAAAGCAAATTATACAAAACGTTTTCTTTAGCTACCGTGACAGTTATTTGACACCCAAAGCTCATTTCGTATGGATGAATGCACATTACAAACTTACAAACATTAAAAACAGATGTTTGGCAAACTGGGAGATCTGACCTCATGCTCCAAGTTGAACCTGCACCCTCTTTCTCCTTCCGCGGATAAACACTTCCGTGCAAACATGGACCTATATGGTGTAAATAGCTTTATTCTTTGGTGGCATTTTACTGCTTCCGTTCTTTGGTTAGCTGACAGTACAAATCCACAATTTTCTAGCGTTTGATCTTTTTCTGACAGTTTTTCTTGGTAAAGTTATATTTGACTGTCTGTAGGCCCTATAATGGGGTGATTGGCGGTGTGGTGTGTCTTGCGTATATGATGTGAAGTTTGTGGCAAGTATCTCCTTGGTTGTACCAAGGTACTATATGATAGAGATCTCTTGAAATTCTTAAAATATCAATGACACGATTCTCTGGGAATTCTCTGGGAGAACGTTTCTATTAATACGGCATTAAAGACACTGACGAAAATGTATCGTAGTAGTCTCGATCATGGTAGACCATAATTACCGCGATAGAGAGAGAGAGCGCGCACTCAGTGGAAATGATGATGATGATGATGATGATGATGATGATGATGATGATGATGATAATGATGATGATAATCAACATTGATAATGATCGTGATAAGTTACTATTATAGGCCGATACAGATGTGCATAATGAATTAGATGCTTGGTAGTGGCAGTGGTGATGGTGTTGGTGATTGTCGTGATGGTTATGATGTTAACGACGACGATAGTACGGTGATGAAGACAATGATGATGATTATGATTATTTTATTCTGACTCTATAGTTACTTGGAGGCATCACGTGGCAGGCATACTTTCAGCGCGTTCTTTCAGCCAAGTCCCCGGATGCAGCTCAGAAGATGTCGTACATAGCAGGCGTGCTGGTCCTCATCATGGCCATACCCAGCGTCCTGATAGGAGCCGTGGGCTTTGGCACGGGTGAGTTCACTGTAACAGTATCTTTCTGGTCAAACGGCTTGGTATATGGCAATCAATACAGGAGCCTATGGGTTCTGGGGGTGTTTCATAAAGCTGGTCTTAAAGTTACGAACGACTTAATAACGACTGGTGATCAGTTCTGATGTGGAATACTTTTCAGAATTTCAATAATTCAGCACAAGAACTTATCACCAGTCGTTCTTAAGTAGTTTGTAACTTTCAGAACAGCTTTATGAAACACCCCCTTGTTATTATCGTGAGACGAATGTAGATTTTAACTTCCACACTATGTAAAAAAAGAACACAATTTAAACAAGAATAGATACAGTGTAACATTTATTAATGGACAATATCATCAGAATCACAAGTGTCATTATGTGAAGTGAGAAATAAACTATAAAGAAAACTACGGAATTTTCAGATTGGTTTCCATTATTAGTAGCATTAACACTATCACTACATATCAGCCACACATGCAAATTGGAATAGGCAATAATGTGGCAAAATTGATTGTGTTTGTGAGCGTTGATTAAGCAACTGCAGCCACTTTCCACCAAATGCCATCGTTGATATATTCCAAGATGACATAGTAATTCAGTTTGAAGGATATGTTGTTCTGAATTAATTCAATGTCAAAAATAGAAAAATATAAAAAATCACAAACACACACGAATAATGGAAATTCAATAAAACCTGCGTCAAGTTCTATTGGAGACATGAAGATTCATATACATTTCTTCATTATTGTATGTCATTGTGATGTGTACACAATTGTCATGTTTACATCATACCCATTTATTCATTTTCTATTTATTTACATGCGTACATATATTTTATGTTTTATGATTATGAACACGTTGAATTGTAAAGGTAACCGAAGCAATCTCTCTTGTTTATCAGGCCTTAAAGCTCTTCATTTCTACAAGCTTTCCAATCATAAATTCGATTTTTTTTTATCACGTCTTCAGTTATTAATGGCATGGCCTTCCAGTGTCCGTGTTCGTTATCAAAGTTAGATGTACGGCTCGAGGCGTGTCATCTAAATTATCTTTTCACAAACCTAATCTATTCCTTGGCTAGAAACTCTTATCAAAACACAGTAATATAGTGGTGGGAATTGTGGGATTACATGGCCTAAGTGTTGTTGGTTTTGTTTTGTTTTTTCTCCTGTATCGATGTAGACTGGAGTGAAACTAGTCTTAATCTTAACAAGACCGTTCCTTCAGAGAACCCATCGTTGATTCTTCCGCTGGTCATCCAGTATCTGACACCAACCTACGTGGCTTTCATCGGGCTAGGGGCCCTGTCGGCCGCGGTCATGTCTTCTGCCGACTCGTCGGTGCTAGCAGCGAGCTCCATGTTTGCACACAACATTTACAAAGGCCTCTTCCGAAACGCGGTACAGATTCAAGAGAAATTTCACTGTGATATTGCCTGTTCATGACGTCATGATTAATGGTGTGATTGTCTAGGTAGAGGCTAATGACATAAACTGGCGGTTTGACATTGTCAATGGGATCAACAATGAGACCAATGAGAACACGGAAATATTAGATAGAAAGATAGATAGAATAGATAGATAGATAGATAGATAGATAGATAGATAGATAGATAGAAAGATAGGTAGATAGATAGATAGATAGATAGATAGATAGATTGATATATATAGGTAGGTAGATAGATAGATAGATAGATAGATGTAGAAAAATAGATAAATATAGATAGATAGATATAGATAGACAGACAGATAGATAGATAGATAGATAGATAGATAGATAGACAGATAGATTGATAGATATCTGGTAATAAAAGATTATAATGATACAAGAAGTAGATAATATACGATTCACAGTGTTACAATGCATGCATAACAGTTTGTTTATTAAGTAAATAGGATGACAGTATATTGTAACAGAAGAAAAAGGTTACTATGATTTAAGTATACAATCACAGGACTTTAGAAATGCATAATACACTGCATGGAGCATGGTGTACAAATGAAGAGTTTGTTCGCAAAAACCGATAAGTCCATTTTTGAAGATTTTGAAGTACGGTCTCTGTCATAAAGTACAAAATAATACCTTTTAAATGATATATTGGTCACTACATAATATAAAGGCACATTTTTGAAGTTATTGTCAAAAGAAGCAAAAATTTTCTTATTATTCTCTTTATTTTTCTTGACCTTTAATCGCAAATATCTCCATTTGGCAAATTACATTATGGACTTATCGGTTTTTGCGAGCAAACTCTTCAAATTGAACGTTGAGATGAATACTATACCGAGAACCTGAGAAGAAGAAAAACAACTACATCACAACGTCATAAAGTCGTATAGTGTTATCGTCAGAAGAGGGAGCTGTACGGTATCCCCCCCCCCCCCCAAAAAAAAAAATACAATCAGATTTTCGCATTGATAACGCCCAATATGATTAAACTATCTATATGCTACTTCAGGGTCTTAAAACATAACATCTTAGCTCTATTTTGCAGAAAACCCCATTTGGTTAAGCGGTCACAAAGAAATGTGGATTGTTGTAAAGCATGTCATGACTCTGATTCTTCAAAGTTTAGCACTTGGATACTCTTGAAACTGCATAATAATGGGTGAACACGATAGACAGAACTTGGAGGGAAGAGATTCCTGACATGCTCTCCAAAATTCCTCATTTCTCTTTGATCACTGAAGCAAATCGAATGGGGTTTTCTGTAAAATGTGGGAAATGAGTTATAGTTTCACACCCTGGAATTGTATTTGGATTGATTCTCTATTTTCAAAGTTATCGTTTGCGGAGGGTACCATTGTATTTTTTTTAGGGGGGGGGGGGACATACGGTATTTCACAAGATTCGCTCATCACCGGTCCCTTGCCTTTCCAACGCATGTCAAATTATCTTTCTCTCTCTCTCTCAAAAAAAAAGTTATGGGTGGACATTATATTTTGTATTACCCATTGATATTTATGACTAGAAAAGGCACTCATTGCGTGGGTATGAAAAAAAATCCACAGAAATGGAAGATTTTTTTTTTCCTATCCACGCAGTGAGTGATTTAATCTTGAATTTACCGGAGAACACAAACCTCGGCAAAGGCAGTTCTCTAATCCTAGTATTCTAAATAGCCTCTACCAAATCATTGTTTGTTTGTTTATTTTTTATTACCAGGCATCCTAGCAATTACTTGAGGAGATACGTATTGAAATGATGAAATCATCTTTACCTCGAACAGTACATTGTATAAACGATTTCATGAGAAATTCTTGATGCACCCTATAATCTGGCTCAGCACCATAATTATGAAACATTTTTTTTGAGGGGGGGGGTGGGGGGGGGGCATTTCTAACCTTCCCTGAAGTTTTCATACAAAGTCGTTCACAATAATGTGCATTTAGTTGCCAGCAAAGAGACGATCAGAAAGACACACAAACGAACAAACCAACGCCTGCAAAAACTTTACCCACCCCACCCAACCGAAGTGAAGACGTTCATGAGTGATACGACGGACAATAATCATCTTTTATGTGTGAAATGATTATGTGAATAATTGTCATTATCTTGCCGAGGAGATGTAGTTGAAGTTAATGAAAGAAATGAATATTATGATTTTATAATTGAACAAGATGATTGCAACCACTAATATTCGTAGGGACCAATGTTTTGTCGTTCCAGGTCTCGAAACAAGAGATTGTTTGGGTCATCCGAGCGTCCATCGTTGTGACCACTGTACTGGCCACGGTCCTGGCGCTCACCGTGAACTCGGTCTACTACCTCTACGTGCTCTGCTCCGACCTCGTCTACGTGGTCATCTTCCCCCAGCTGGTGTGCGTTCTCTATGTTAAGGTAGGCTTAGGGCAGTTCAAAGACAAGTTTTACTTTTGAGTTTCAGTTTGTTTTATTTGTCCGCCTGTACAAGAAAAAAAAAAGTACTCAAATTCATTAAACTCTTCCGTCGAGATGTTTTCATTGCTACTGATTGACAAATTACCCTACATCGACGTGATTTCATGAATTTGAATTACGCCGCACCCGCTGCATACTCTAAGGGTTAGAACCAACACTTGCTGTCGGGCGAAAGCTCGGTGGTCAAGTGGAGATGACGCCTGTCCGGAGATTAGGAGGTCGTAGGTTCGAATCCTGCTCGAGTATGTACGCCCATGATTTGTCATCATGGCTGCTACTAAAAGACTGATCAATTCAGTGCTTATTTTACGTCAATGTAGGGTAATTTGTCAATCAGTTGCAAAAAAGAAGTAGTAGATCAACGGCGATTCAATTATGATAATGACAAACTCAGAGATAGCTTTTATTTTGTCCAACTATACGTAAGAAATACAATAGTGCAAGTAATAGATTAAAGACAATTTAATCATGATAATGTCAAAATCAGTGTTAACTAATCTTACTCAATTGATATATAATATATTGACATACATCAATCATGAAAGAGCTAGCATGAATTTACGTGTAAATACATGTATTCACATATTTCAAGATGTAAGTGGAGGAGAATGCCATTAATAAGCGTTGTGCTTGACTGAGATGACGGCCACGGAGTAAATGCAAATACAAATGAAGTGAATGTAATCCACTGGATTACCGAGGAAGGCTTTTAGAGAATAGGCATGACAATTAGGATGTTAGTCTGGAGTAAAATTACGATCCACATCTTTACGATTTGTTTTCATCTGCAGGAAGAGCTAACAACAGGATTCATAGAAAGGGTTGAAGAGGTTAAAATCTTCATCTACAGTAATTCATAAAATCATCAAATTTTCCATGTATGACTTCTCTTTTTCTCGCTTCACCCCCCCCCCCCCCATTTCCTTTCCCTTCTTCCCCTTCTTCCTCCTTTTTCTTCTTTTTTTTTTTGGGGGGGGGGGGGAGGTTGGGCGAGGATGGTTAAGCTTTAGATGTGAAATTCATCTTCATTTGTACCGCATATGTTTACCTGAGTTGTGTTGTGCTTTTTCATTCATTCTCTTTCATTTGTTCCTCCGGGGTCATAATTCCCTATATCCTGACCTGTACACTCATCACCCGATGCCATGTCACTGGTTTTGCACCCTCTAGGCCTGCAACACGTATGGCTCCTTCGTGGGCTTCATCATCGCCATGCTGCTCCGGATCGGAGGCGGCGAGAAGACCCTCCTGATTCCACCTTTCATCAAGTTCCCCTTCTTCAGCGACACCAAGGGCCAGCTCTTCCCCTTCCGCACCTTCACCGTCCTCATCTCCTTCCCCATCATCATCGGCGTGTCTTACCTGACACACCTCGTGTTTACCAGGAACATCCTCGGCCCCAAGTGGGACGTCTTCAGGTGCGTGGTGAACGTCGAGCGCGTGGGAGAGGTCGACGACGAGGCCGTGGCTGACGGAGACGTGAGGAGCAAAGAACATGAAGCGCTGAACATCGATGAGCAGAGCAAGAAAAAGAAGGAGGCAGAATCCCTCCTCTCAGCCGGTGACGGACTAAAGGAGGATACGAGGTTATAGACCTGTGAACATTTCTTGAAGTATGCTGCTGCCATCTCGCACTATAGGCTCTCGCTTCTGTTGACTTGATAAAGCCATTGACTCAGTATGAGAGCATGATATGGCATAGTGGATAGGATCCGCAAACAGATCCAGGGTTCCAATCCTGGATGGTTCGTCCCTTTGTCGGACAAGATGCTCAACAAAGCGTTTCCCGTCAAACCCAACTGTGTATGAAATGAGTACCCATGCCAAATGTTGTGACAATGACATGTTTAATGGTTTGTGCCTTATATAGGTGGAACAGTGCCTTCACTGACTTGGTTACACTGTTAGACAGGACTGGAAGATGGTGATAATGATATTGTTGTTGTTGATGATGATGATGATTAATAGATAAAATACAATGATGATGATGATGATGGTGATGGTGATGATTATAAATTAATTGATAATCATGATGATAGATAAATGATGATTATGGTCATCATAGTCATTGCTTGGGAGTTTTAGATTTTCGCGACGGGGACGTTCAGAGGAAAAAAAAAACTGTTCTGAGCATGCGTAGAAGCGCGCGTCAAGTCGATCTATTTTTAGCTTGCGTAGTCTGAGTTTTTCATTCCGCGTTCTGGGCTATTTTTACGTCCGCACAATATTTGCGACGTAGAGAGCTACTTGATGCACCGATCATGGAGGCGCCAATTTATTTCTTATATACGTTGCGTCCCAGCGTAAACTAAAGCTATTTTTCAACACGACGCAGGGGAGAGCAGAACGTCCAGCTCAAGCGTCGTCTCAGCGTCCGCGCTGCAAATCTAAAACCCCCTTCGAGGTGATTTATAGCTCATAGAATTCAAAAGAAAATGGATGTCGAACTACCCTGGCTCATATTATTATACCAAGTTATAAATCTTTCAGTCATTTTCGCAAATGACGCAAGTATACGTGAGGTAATAAACAAATATTACTAAAGCCCACTAATTTTTCTTTTTCATACTGAATTTATACCACATGCATATATGCAATTGCATAGTGGACGTTTCACTGTATTTATACGTATCATATTTCATTAGTGTAATGCAGTAATGTGTTATTTACACGAGGAATAACAACCCTTTTAGATCAATTTATTTTGAGACAAATTAGATACAATGATTTACGGGCGAGAGTAGTTATGGTGGTTTTGTCGGGTTAAGGAAATATGTCTACCATTCTCATTACCCCCCAAAATCTTGAAACACTATTTTATACATGTCAGAATCGTAGGTTAATTTCAGACTGCTGTTGACATACTATCTTTGTACAGTAATGATTTTTATTTTAAAAATGTCATTTGCGGAAAATATCGCTGATAGATGAGGTTGTAACCTTGAAGCAAGGACTCCTACCTCGTATCAATTTCCGGCGGAGAAATTAATGTGATGTACAATTTTTATTCCGCCGTCATGAAAACTCGCTCAAGATCAAATTTAATCTTTTCAACAAAATCATGATTATCCATTCTTTGGTATAGAGTGTATTTTTTTCTAAATAACGTATATTTCCTGTGAATACGATGCGACTGCAAATCTCTCTGGGGGGTCTATATAACATGTATATGGGACCATTAAATTTTATGAGAATGTAGTCGTGTTGTGTTTTTTTTTATCACGTGACCGTTTGAACATAATAGTGTATACCTTACAATTAACAATACGTTGTACCTCGTACTCTCTAAAAAAAATCGAGTGAAAATTTTCACTCTTAAAAGAGTGTATACAAAAAAGAGTGAATTTCGAGTGAAATTGGAGTGAATTTTGAGTGAAAATGCACATTTTCACTCATTTTGGAGTGACGTCAGGGATCACTCCAAAATCTTCGAGTGATCCCTGACGTCACTCCAAAATGAGTGAAAATGAGCATTTTTCACTCAAAATTCACTCCAATTTCACTCGACATTCACTCTTTTTCGTATTCACTCTTTTTAGAGTGAAAATTTTCACTCGATTTTTTTTAGAGAGTAATTTTTTATCCAAATCAACGAAAAAGATCATCTTCCTATCATGCCTTTACATTACTGAATGTCGTTGCCATTTGTTATCGCTGAGACCGCTGAATGATTGAGCCCGATTATAATTAGATTCGTCACAGTTTTGCAATGCTTCCATATGTAGAAACTTACATATTTTTGCAAAGGAAAGATTAGGTTCAAGAAAAAAAAATGGCTAAGATATCGGGCAGAGAGAAAGAGATAAAGAGAGAGAGAGAGAGAGAGAGATAGGATGATTGATCTGTAAATACAAGATGTTCCTTTCGTGATCCTCTCGCCCTGTATAGAGAAAGAAAAAAGAAGTACTGAAATCCATGGAAAGTAAACAGCAGTAGATGCCATGAAGACAGTGTTGCCATGTTGTGTTGTAACAAAGACTGTATAATTCCCAAAATTATCTAATTTTTCACTGTTTGTCGTTGTTGTTTGTTGCAGTATTTTTGTATTTGATATCAAACAGATGATTAGCAATGCAAGCAATAAATAAGACGTTGCCACGGTGATTAAAATTGGTTGAAATTTTGATTGATGTTACTTTCTTTTTTATTGCTTCTTATATGTAAGTTAAATATTTAAATCATCCCTGCCATTCCTTCTCTTTATCTCGGGACCTCCCTCTTCCTCTCTCTCCCTTACTAATTCTCTCAATCCCCCCTTTTTTTTCTCCATAATGAATAGCCCTATGGTATACGTATCAACATGATCAAGAGCGGTTGTAGGCCTATGCATGTAAAGTATAGGCCTATAATGTATCTATTTTTCTATCATAAGTCTGTCTGCATATTTATGAAGTTAGTGTGGGCTTATGGCTGCCGTGAACCACTCCGCTCCGTTCATAGTACAACTGTACTGTATACATTAATATTCTCTTGACACCCCGGATAGGTGGGGCATCAGGGAAGGCTACCCTGATGGCTATGGCAAGCAAATAACCGGCCCCTCAGAGTTACCGGTTTTAAGTGTGGCCCATTTGCGGCGTAGGGCTGTGCGCCAGGGCTGAGGGGTGGCAGTGGGAGGGGTTTTCACCCCTATTGGTGAGTGTGTGCCCACTTGACTGAAAGGCTACTCACCCGCCTCATCCGCTTTTTCGCATTGAGTCGTACTGAATAAGAATCCATACTGGATTCTGAAAGGGCGGGTACTTTGACTCACGACAATGAACAAAGATCAAGAGGGTGTGTGTGCGGGATGCGGGAGGAGGTTCAAGGGGAAGAGAGGTGTGGCAGTTCACAGAGCAAGAACGAGCTGTGGAAGAGTGGCAGTAGGGCATGACTGCACCAGCAATGAGCTGGGTGAGACAGTGGGAGGTCCCAGTCAGGTTTCAGACCACAGAGCCGGAGACCCTCAGCATGCTCTACATGCTGTGTTTGAGCGGAAGGAGCCGATTGCATGGCCACCGGCGAGAAGTGAGAAGTGGGAGCTTTTTGACATCAAGCTTGCGGGAGTTTTGAAAGTGGAATTGGCTGGGAGTGTTGAAAAGAAGATGCGTATGTTTGAGGGGTTGTGTTATGGGGCTTGTGCAGAAGAGTTTGGGATAAAGCCTGTGGGTAGTGGAGGTGGGGGGAATGTGGAGGGGGATTTTGGAAAGTCAGGGTCGAGGAGACAGCGGTTGATGGCCCAATTGAGGGCGGAGAAGAAGAGCTTGCGGCGTAGGTGGAGGCAAGCAGACGGAGAAAGGGCTAGTCTGAAGGGTTTGTATGAGGACCTGAAGAAGAGGTATGCGGATGTTAGGAGGGCCGAATATCAGTGTAGGAAGAGGAGGAGGAGGAGGAGGGAGAGGAGGGAGTTCTATAAGAATCCGCACAGGTTCACAAAGAGGTTGTTTGAGGAAGGGGTTTCAGGAAGTTTGGAGGTGTCGAAGGAAGAGCTCGAGAGGCATCTGAAGGCCACATACTGTGATGAGAGGAGAGAGGAGCCTTTTACTGGGGTGGCAGGGCTATTGAGGCCACAGGAGCCAGAGGTCAGTTTTGACTTGAGTGAGTTGAAGTTGTGGGAGGTTGAAGCCGTGGTTAAAAAGGCCCGAGCTGGCAGTGCAGCTGGGCAGAATGGCTTGTCCTACAAGCTGTTCAAGTACTGTCCTCGTGTCCGAAGGGTGCTGTGGCGGATCCTAAGGGTGCTATGGCGGGAGCGGATTGTTCCAGCCAGCTGGTGTGTGGCAGAAGGGGTATATATCCCAAAGGAGAGGGATGCCAAAGGCATTGGCCAGTTTAGACCGATTTCGCTTCTCAACGTGGATGGTAAGATCCTCTTTAGTGTCTTAGCAAGGCGGTTGTCAAGATTTGTCATGAAGAACAAGTTTGTGGACACCTCTATACAGAAGGCAGGGATACCAGGTTTCCCTGGGTGCACGGAGCATGTCCAGATGATTTGGGAGTCAATCCAGAGGTGCAAACGTGAGAAGGAGGATGTGGATGTCATCTGGTTGGATCTTGCAAATGCATATGGATCAGTTCCTCACAGGTATCTCAGCTTTGCTCTTGAGTTTTTCTGGGTCCCTAGGGTGATCCGGGAGATGGTGCAGAGCTACTACAGCCAGTTCAGGATGAGATTCACGACCCAGACTTACACAACAGAATGGCAAGCGCTAGAAATTGGCATCCCCATGGGGTGTCCAGTCTCGCCGCTGCTGTTTGTCCTTGGGATGGAAGTGTTAACCCGGTGTGTGGCCCCGAGAATTGAAGGGTTGATGCTGGCTGCAGATGTGGTTGTGCCGTCGATTAGGGCTTTCATGGATGATCTCACAATCGTGTCTGGCAACGAGACCCAGGTCAAAGATGGCCTCCATAGGTTGGAGGAGTTGGTGGCCTGGACACGGATGAAGTTCAAGGCCAAGAAGAGCCGCTCAGTGTCAGTGCGGAAGGGGAAGGTGGTCGCAAGGAGATTTCAGATTGGGGGAGAAGATATCCCTCAGGTCACTGAGCAGGGAGTAAAGAGCCTTGGGCGGTGGTATGAGTGCAAGTTGAATGACAGGCACCGAGGAGTTCAGATCTATGAGAAAGTGGTGGAGTGGTTGAAGAGGGTGGACAGGACACTCATCCCTGGGAATGCGAAGGTGTGGTGCTGCCAGTTTGGCTTGCTACCACGGATCATGTGGCAACTGCAGGTGTACGAGGTGGCAGTGTCCAGGGTTGAGAGGATGCAGCAGAAGATGAACTCATACTACCGGAAGTGGTTAGGCGTTCCAAGAATGCTTACAGATCTGGCATTCTTTTGCAGATCAGGCAGGTTGCAATTGCCTATGACGTCAGTGGTGGAGGAATTCAAAGCTGGCAAGGTTAGGCTAGTGATGATGATGAGGGAGTCAAAGGACCAGGTAATAGCAGGAGTTAGGCCACCGATCCGCACAGGGAGGAAGTGGAGGGCGGAGGAGGCTGCGGACGAGGCAGTGGCAATGGCAAAGTGGAAGGAGATGCAGGGTGCGGTTCAGGTGGGTCGGAAAGGGGTCGGGTTTCATCAGGGTGTCAGATGGTACAGCAAGCAAGGCAGGAAGGGTAGGAGGGAGTTGGTGGTGGAGGCGGTTAAGGAATAGGAGGAGGAGTACCGCTTTGCCAAGGCTGTACAGCAGGGAGTGCAGGGAGCATGGACCCGATGGGAAGGGGTGGAGCAGAGGAAGGTGTCATGGAATGACCTTTGGTCAATGTCCTCTGGAGCTGTGCGCTTCATGATCAGTTCCACCTTTGATGTTTTGCCGTCTCCATCAGTAAATCTCCAGAGATGGGGCATTGTGGAGGATGGTGGATGCAGGGTCTGCAACAAGGCGAAGGGCTCACTAGAGCACACTTTGTCAGCATGTAGAGGTCTATTACAGGCCTATACATGGAGGCATAACCAGGTGTTGAAGGAGATGGCGGAGGTGGCGAGGGTGGCAGTGGAGGCAAGGAAAAAGAATGGGCCTCCTAGGGTGAGGGGTATCCGGTTTGTGAAGGAGGGTGTGAGATGCAGTGTGAGAAGGAAGGGTCAGAGGGATGATGGTGGGGGAATCTTAGCAGCGGGGGATGATTGGGAGGTGCGGGTGGATGAGGGAAACCGTACAGTGCCAGAGGAGGTGGTAGTAACTGCCCTTCGGCCGGACATGGTGCTGGTGGCTAGATCTGTGCACAGGTTAGCAATGGTGGAGCTGACTGTGCCATGGGAGACAAGGATGGATGAGGCAAGGGAAAGGAAGCTGGATAGGTATGCTGAGTTGAGGGAGGAGTGTGAGAAAAGGGGGTGGAGAGCGGAGGTGCATACTGTGGAGGTGGGGTGCAGGGGATATGCTGGTCGATCGGTAAGGAGGTGGGTCAGAGGGATGGGAATAGGTGGTAGGGACGGGGAAAGGTGGATCAGGAGAATTTGTGGGGCAGCGGAGACAGGATCTGCATGGATAGTAGGGAAGGCTTGGGGGGTGGTGGGAATAGGGGGGTGTAGAGAGAGTGTTTCGGGAGTGAGGAGAGGTGATTGATGCCAAGCTTTTTCTTTTCTGTCTTGTTTTGTGATGTTTTGTTTTGTTTTGTTTTGTTTTTTCTTTGAAATGCCATGGGGGTGCTGTCAAGGGGATCCCAACGCAGCACCGGCCAGCCAGGGGGAGGTGTACAGCACTTAAATGGCCGAAACACTGGTGATCCCTGGTGTGCTGCTGACGACCCATGGCATTTGCGGAGTTAACATCTTTCCGTTTATTTTCTTCTTGACGGCTATGTACAAAAAACTCGGTGCGAACTATAGAGGGTGTAATAACTCGCCCGCAGTTAAAAAAAAAAAAAAAAAATGCGTGTTGACTTACAAGTACATTGTACGTAGTAATTGATCATCACTTACGGATGTGGCCAAAAGAATACGTTGTATCTAAATAATGCTCCATATACGTTTTGCGATAAAATTTCTACTCCTTTTCTTCAAATTTTATACTCCGATACACCAACAAAAAACATGTAGTACCATGCATGCACACGCAGGATCTGCCGGTGACGTCGTCATCTGTCAATTATTACTCAAAATAGAATTGATAAAAGAACCTATAATGCACCTCCCCCGTAAGCTTTCCATATTTCCCTTCAATGTACTAGTATTCATGAATCATTAAAGGCCTATACGTATTCCGTAAACAGTCGAGGTACTGCACTCCAATATCATTTTTATTAATCATAATTAAGCAATGACTGACATGATGTCACTGGCAGAATCTTGGTTTGGAAGGTTTTTCGTGGGCGTTACCAAATACTGCGTAGTCTGAAATTGAAAACTAGAAAACAATACTGCAGTATTATCATAAAAACATATGGCAAATAGATCGTCTACCTAGCTGGTATTTAGGTATTCATTTGGAATGTAATGTTAAAGGGATGGTAAGTATTGGTGGAGTTGAATTAGGCTTTTAACTTTTTTTTCGAGATAGGCCTACCAAGAATTAAACCACTTAAGAAATGATTATCATACAAAGCATCATTATTCCATTAGGCAAATTGCTATAGGAATTGTCAAAGTTTGTTACATGAAAATCGGTTTTGGAATGGCTGAGACATCCAAAAACAAAGTAAAACAAATTAAGCGATCCTGATAAAAGGTAGGTCCCAGTATTTATTAGGATTACTCTATTTTAGATATCTCCTGACGTTCCAAAACCAGTTTTCATCAAATAAACTTTGAATCCCTCTTGGAATTACATGCTCTGAGCTTTCAGGCTTCATCCCTCCTAATTTTTCTCATTTTGTAGGCCTATCAAAACAACGTTAGAAAGCTGAAGTTAGCTCTCAACCAGGCTCTCAACCAAAACTATATTATCATAAATCAACACAAGTCAACATGAGGTTGTATACGGATGCTTGGCAGTTTATTTCTATAACTCCCTTCCAAAGCAAGATGAATGTGAACTTGATTTGCAGTAGCAGGAAGCATTAAAACAAAAATTACCGTCTGGAAACTACGTCCGCGTGTATCCGGAAGTTGTTAGACTGAACGATTTCGTGTCGTACGTGCACATGCATGTACTGGTACCTCCAGTACAGTATTCGGAGCTCGCTCTCGGAGAACTTTGGCCGAGTCACGCAGCACTGTTGTGTCGTACGTGAATTGAAGTACACTTGTACTTGTGTACATTGTATGTACCAGTACAGTGCATTCATTCAGAGCAACGACTTCATACAGAGAAGGACAACGCTAGGAAAAGATGATGGAAAATCAAGGTCAACAAGTCGTACCGCGTAAGTTACAGGAGGAATGATTTCTGTTTGATCATTTTAGATGCCATATATTGTACTCGTTTAACCGACGTATATTCAATCTGAAGCATACGTTGATGATGATTAGCAAGTGATTTCGTGTGTAGTATTGACCGGCGTCTTCGATCTTGGCATCGCCAGAGGCCAGGCGTGTATTTCCTACGGAGTGAGTGTTGCGTGGTATTCCAGTGGGGTCGTATCGTACTCCGTAGCCGACGTAACATGATAATACGCCTACCGTGCCTGTGTCAACCTTGCACTGCACGTCTGTCTGTTTCTGTTTCTGTTTCTGTTCCGGTTCCGTCGGTATATTCAGAATTAACTGTACTCCACCAACGTTTTGTAACTAGTATGGTCGTATGTGCAGGGCAGGAAGAATGTTTCACATTTGAAACCTCTGTTTGAAGACTGTACTGCCACTGCACTGGATGTAGACGTGACTGTTTGAGTGTTTCCTCGTTGAGTAGGTTCCAGTCTAAATTTACTGCTGTCCTGTGGAAGAAAGAGTACTTGTGTACATCTTTCTTGGTCAGTGTTCTTTGGATTCTTCTGCTGTTCCCTCTGGTCATCCTCCCCCCTTTATCATTAACTCTAATGTAGACGTTGGGATCAATTCCCACTTCCCCATTCATGACTTTGAACAGTAGCTGAAGTCTCGAGATTCTCCTCCTGTTCTCCAGGGTGTCCCATTCCAAATCCTTTAACATTTGAGAGACACTGCTCTGTTGTTTGTAGTCATTCATACAGAATCTAGCTGCCTTGCGTTGAACAGATTCTATGAGGTGAATATCCCCTTTGTGATACGGATCCCATGAGCTACTGGCATACTCTAAGTTGGGTCTAACTAAAGTTGTGTAGGCAGTGGTTTTGATGGACTTGTTACAGAACCATAGATTCCTCCTCAGGAAACCAAGAACCTTGTTGGCTTTGGTGGTGATCTTTTTGTAGTGGGTGTCCCATCTCAGTTTGTTGTCAATTTCTACCCCGAGGTGTGGATGCGGGGTGGCTTCTTGGAGAGGTTGTCCACAGAAGGTGTAGTTCCTGTCTGGTGGATTCTGTTTATTTGAGACTTTCATCACCGAGTATTTAGACGGGTTAAATGACATGGCCCATTTATTCTGCTAGTCTTCTAGTTGGTGAAGATCTTCTTGGAGAGAGTCTAAGTCCTCTCGTGAGTTGCTGCTTGTGTAGAGGATACAGTCATCGGCAAACAGTCTGACTGTGCTGTGAAGATTGTCTGGTAAGTCATTTATGTACAACAGAAACATCAAGGGGCCCAGTACTGTACCTTGCGGTACGCCTGACAAAACTGTCACAGGCTGTCTTTGGTGTGTTGTGTCTGTCGTATGGTGTTGTGGCTGTTGTGGCCCACGTTCATGTACATGGGCATCTAGACCACGGCACAAAATTGTGGGGTTTTCTGGAAATTGGTTTTAATCCATAAAGACCTACGCTAGAATATTGTGCCTGGGTCTTTGCCCAATCCCCACAGCCAACTCATGACACACGAAGAAACTCATTTTACATGCATATCAGGAAACCATGGAATGGTTAACCAAGAAATTTAATAGATGCACCTACAGTAGTATTAGTGTCTTCAGTTTTGAAGTTGGTTTGGACAAATTCTGGGACAATGAACCCATAAAATTTACCGGTAAGTTTGATACCACTCCACCTGGCCATGACCTAGCTCATCTCAAGAACCAAACCTGGATCTGAATATTTTAGAGGCTCAGCCTGCGTTCAGAATCTTCCATAGGTATCCACATCACAGGTATTAACTGCATACTGGTTACCACACCCTTGGGTTGATATACTTTAATAGCCTAACAATAGTTAATGATATTTAGATGGAGTAGGCCTGACCACACCAAAGCCAACCCCAACACACCCTGCGCTGGGGTTATAGACTTAACTAATCAATAAAGACAGGTCTACTCTAAAGCAAGATATTTTCGTGAATTTGCATGCAATTTAATTTCAAGAATTTTGCATCTTATTCTTGGCTCACAAAATTTGTGAAATTAAAATTCCTTGAACCTTCAACCTTGAAGTATTAATCCCTTTCAGCAGCTTCTTGGAATTATCCCGGGATGGTAGAAGTGTCGTGCGTCAGTGAGAGGTGACATGGTAAACAGGATGATTTTAAATGTCACTAATGGACAATAAAAGTGACTGTGCATTTTACAAGTAAAAAACATGCCTCTTTGCTTAATAGAGCATATGTGATCCAACAGGAGGCTGCATCACTTGGATGACTGGAAGAGCAGCCTCTCTGAATGTTGTTGATGAGTAGGCAATCTCAACCACAGGGCCAGGCAGATGGATTTACTGTATACGCCGTTATTTTCGCGAGGGTTTAATTTTCGCGAATTTCGCGAATTGCAGTTGGATCGCGAATTTAACAACACGCGAAATTGTCTCCATGCGCTTTGTTGATAGAGCATTAACGTAAGCGTCAGCATCAATTCGCGAAAACAACACCTCGCGAAAATGACCTCGTCATTCGCGAAAATATCTGTACGCGAAAATAACGGCGTATACAGTATATGAAAATGTTTGAACCAGGGAAAATTACCTATTGAGAACAATGAACTACTTAAACTGGTATGGCATTGCAGAACTTTCTAAATGCAGTTTCAGCCAGAGATAGGAAAAATTGAATTTTCACCAGTTTTACTCAGGGTGTGTACACATTACAGACACTGAAGAATAGACTTGAAGCTACGTTTCTGGGCATTCCTTGGATTGACAACTCTTTGTTTATTTCTGTTGCCCTGATTTGATTGACAGAAGTGGAGAATGACAGGGAGCCAACACTGGAAGAGCTTGGTCTTCACTCTCACTGCATAAATTGTATTGTGAAGCGATGTAATGTCTCCATCCAGCCTGGAGTATCCTGTTCCCACATGGAATGCCCATTCAGGTATAAGATTTGTTTGTTTGTTTGTTTGTTTCTAGACCTACAAATTTCGTGAACAGGGGTCCTAAACTTGTCCTGCATTACTCTTGCACATTTCTGCAACATTAGTGAAATACAAGCTGATACATGTGCTCAGCATCATGGTTTCAAAATCAGTTTGGGTCAGTCACACTGTATGACATCACAGCTACTGGTGCTAAAGAATGTGCAGTATTGACTATGAATGTAATTACATGTTCAATTTGACTTTCAAAATGGTAAGAAATGCATTTAGAAAATTGATGTAATATTATTTTAAAGGATGCACCCTGTACTTGTGCAGTTGGCTTTGTGTGCATTTAGCATTTTATGATATAAAGGTGGTGCACTATCACTGTCTTTTCATTACTATTGATGCTCTTGTCTTTACTATCATTAAAAAGTTGGTGTCATATTTGTTGTGTTCACATCCAGCTGTGGAGCGTACTTCCATGAGTGTAAGGCAGATGATCACAGCCTCCTGTGTCCCAATGTGAAGATCGCATGTGTGAACTCTTCCCTGGGTTGCCAGACCAAGGTGACAAGGGAGCTATTCAAGGTCCATCTCAGGCATTGCCCCGCCCATGTCATCATGTGTGGTCATGTGAGTGAAATGTCATTGAACATCAGGAGTAAAGACAATAATAGGTGGTATTGTGGAGAATGTTCTGGATTTTTAGCTCACCTGAGCCGAGGGCTCAAGTGAGCTATTGCGATCGCTCTTCGTCCGGCGTCCGGCGTCCGTCGTCCGTCGTCCGTCGTCCGTCGTCCGTAAACTTTTTACATTTTCATCTTCTTCTTGAGAACCCCATGACCGATTTTCACCAAACTTGGCAGGTAGCATCCCTAGGGGGATAGGATCTCAATTTGTTCAAATGGGCACCATGGCCCACCTGGGGGCCCCAGGGGGGCCCAAACACCCTAAAATTAAGGAATCTTTAAAAATCTTCTTCTCTAGAACCAGAAGTGATAGGGCTTAATTGATACTATGAGTAAGTACATTGAAGACTGTAGTTTCAAGTTTGTTCATGGGGGAATCAGGGGTGCCCCCCTTGGGACCCAGGGGAGGGGTCCTAATGGGGCCTAAATTGTACATTTTCATCTTCACTTTGAGATTGCCATGTCTGATTTTCACCAAACTTGGTAGGTAGCATCCCTAGGGGAATAGGATCTCAATTTATTCAAATGGGCACCATGGCCTACCTGGGGGGTCCCCAGGGGGCCCAAACCCCCTGAAATTAAGGAACCTTTAATAATCTTCTCTAGAACCAGAAGTGATAGGGCTTGGATGATACTATGAGTTAGTAAATTGATGACACACATAGTTTCAAGTTTGTTCATGGCGGAATCAGGGGTGCCCCCCCCCCCCCCCCCCCCTTGGGGATCCAGGAGAGGGATGGGAAGAAGTCCTACAGTTGTAATGGAGCCTGAATTGTACATGTTCATCTTCTTCTTGAAAACCTCATGATGAATTTTGACCAAACTTAGCAGGTAGCATCCCTAGGGGGATAGAATCTCAATTCCTTCAAATGGGCACCATGTCCTCTTGGGGGGCCCCTAGGGGGCCCACCCCCCCCCCCCCCACACGCATTTTAAAGGAATATTTAAAATCTTCTGCTCTAGAACCAGAAATGATAAAGCAAAGTTAATATCATGAGTTTGTACATGATGACTTTAGTTCCAAGTTTGTTAATTGCAGATCCAGGGCTGCCTCCCCCCGAGTTGAGGGGGGGGATCCATATGCAGACCTAAAATTTCCAATGTTCTCAGGTAAGAGTGTGCAAGAATGCATGGAAGGTGAAATTGCGATACTCAGGTGAGCGCGTGACCCGCGGGTCTCTTGTTAAACAAGCGATCGTGTGTTTACTGCCTGATTTGTTAATCCATAGCAAGATGTTAAAAAAAAATGTTGTGTTGCTTCAAGTACAGTGCACTGATGTTATAACGAGCTTGGTTACCTGTATAAGAAATTACTGTTACACCGAAGTAAAAATTCAGGCCTCAGAATTATCCACTCAATGTATCTTTATTGTTTATTTGTTTGGTTATAACAAAAGAAAACTACTGGTCCTCTGTATAGCATAACAATCCAGGAGCTGGAAGGATGATACGGTTGCTTTACATCATTTAAATTCACAGAATTCATAACCAAATTTACAATAACACCAAATATATGCATGATAGTACAATAAAGCACAAAATCATAATAAATACACATCAGACCTAAGCTTCAATAATGGGATAGGTGAAGTGCAAAACAGGGAATGAGGTTTAGGGTTGTCTGAGGCAATGATGAGAAAGACAGGGATTGCAGTGAAGAAGCAAGAGTGAGGACATACACTTGTAGGCGCACGAAAGCATGAAAACTAAAAGTAAGGAACATGGTATGGATGAATAGCATATTGATGACCATATATAAAAATGTTGTTCCTGCAATGATATAAACTTTTTACCCAAATTATGAGCAGAAATGTCTTGTCTCTCCTTTAGAAGGCATTTTGAAAGTGTTGGTCTGTCAGATGAGACTGAGGATGATAATGATGATGGTAATGATTTTGAGAATATGATGATGATAATGATCATAATGCTAACAATGGGTACAATTATAATCATCATAATCACAATGATGAGGTAATGATATTTAAAGTGCCCACCATGCCCCTTCTTTCCAACAGTCTGTAGCAGCAGACGAGATGGACAGTCATTACCATGGCGACCACGAGAAGCATTGTGAACCGGTGCTGGCGGAACGGCGGAAAGAGTGGCTGGAGAGGATGGAGGGCAAGGTTCCGGACATTGACAAGTTGACGATCAAGGACAACACTGACCAATCGGTGGACAGTACAGACCAGGGTTCAAGTAAGACTGAAAGCACCAATTTACACTAGTTTTAGATGCTGTCAGAAATTGCTCTTCTCTTGTGGACACCATGTATTTGTCAAGCCACATGTTGCATCTCTTCTTTTAAATTTCTATGGCTGAATTCTACATATTATACAGTTGTTATGCTGTGTCTTTGTGTTATTATGGGAACTGATAAGGAAAAGTCAAATTTGGGTAATAGGTACAATGTAATATCAATGACATATCAGATGTTTGCTTTGTACTATTAAAGCAAAAGTCTCTTCACTTATGTGTTATCATAGACACTGTAACATTAAACAATTTTTTTTACCTGGCTGTTTCAAATTCTAAATAAAAATGGTAGCAATGCTCAAATGATTAAGTAGTCTCTGTTTGCAAACCATTCCATGGTCAATATATTTCTTAATAGTGTCCCCTCCAAGGAGAGCATGTTGTAAACAATTCATTAGGATTTTGTAGAGTTGTACGTTGAATAGATATATACGAACAAGGTGATTTTTTTTTTAATCATTTGATTTTAATGATGATGATACAGCTAGATTTGATATTCTATGTTTACTGTTCTTTCTCTCTATTCAGGCACATCGACCAATAAGAAAGAGGCACATGCCAAGCGGGATCCCTTGCACACTGTGCCATGGCAACTGAGACCATATGATGAGGAAGCGGAAACAGAAAACGAGGGCGAGACACCGCTCTCCCCCACCTCTCCCGCTCCTCTCTCGCCCGCCCCCTTCTCGCCCCTGCCGGAGGAGGAGTCGCCGAATCTCTGCCAGCTTCCGTACGGCATCCTTCAGCAGATTTCGCTGTACCTCAACCGGGAGACGCTTCATGAGCTGGCGCTGGTGTCGCATTTCATGCGTCAGGTCGCTGCCTCGCTGCTCAAGAAGAAGGGCCTGGTGGAGACGAAGTGGAAGAAGGTGGACGGCAAGTGGGAAGAAGACGGAAAGGTGAGCTGGAACCTGTCGATTCAAAATGCCCTCTCAATTAATGCACCATGCTGTAAACCTCCTATGTGCCACATTATTCTGCTTCCCAAACATAGGCATGCTTTGGACAAACATTCTGTGTTTCAATTCTGTGTATAAAAGTTTTAATAGATTTTTGTTGCACTGGACATGCAATGAGCAAAATCATAGAGAAAATGCGACGCTTTGCTTTGATGTTAATTTTTATCACAAATTTTTGATTATTTTTCATTCAAATGATCAGTAGTTACATCATATTGTCCAGGCATGACTTTTGCTCACAAAACAGTGTCAGAAACTTAGAATTTATTTCCATATCCAAGAGATAACACCACTTGATATTCAATCACAACATTATGCAAGCCATGTGTGACAGAAACAGAATCTCGAATGACACTTTCATTGTACTGTATCATTTTGTGATTTCTCAAACGATTTGGACAGATTTGTTCATTAGAGCAAAATATGCAAACATGGCACCTCTTCGACTGAGTCAAATGGAACATGGCACATAAAGATTTAATTACCTCTACCAAGAAGGTTGCGAGATTTTGCCAGCTTTGGTTACTTTATCTGTTTGTTTTCAGAATAACTCAAAAAGTTATTGACATATTTTGATGAAAATTTGAGATGAGGAAAAGTCGATAATGACACTAGGAAAAAATGAACAAATTTTGGACATAATTTTGATCAACGTCTGGATTGAGGAATTAAAAAAAAAAATTTAAAGGATTCTTTATCATTGGGAAATAAGACCTTTTTCAGCAAATGTGGATATAGCTCCAGAATAAATGTCCAGATTTGACCAACAAAGATATCAATGTGATTCCAAATGCTGAGGATATGTTTTGATAGTCAAGGAACCTAATAATGCAGATGATTTGGAATTAGGACTATGATATTGGGTGAAAATTTGCTACTGTAATATTGGAGGTCTGTGCTGTCAAAGTACTTTCATTTCCGAAGTATTTCCTGAATTTGATGTATTCATTGTGTATGTGGGGAAATAATGATGATAGTAATAATGATTATTATAGTGATAGGGTAAATCAAGAAAAGGTGAGGAGATGAAAAAGAAAATAAAAAGAACAATTAGACTGCAGTGGGTACATAAATTGATTAGTCTAGCATTACTTTATGTTTGGTTAACAAAATTCAAATTTCCCTTTTGTAATGAGGAATGGAATAAGTACTGTACATGCTGAATATTTTGCGATGATTTTGTTTTCTGAAATTCGAGTGTTATTCGCGAAATTAAAGGGTGTGTACAGTTCTGGTCGAGGTGAGGATTTAGCTTTTAACATTTTGCGAGATATTCAGAAACTACTCTATGAGATGTCAAAGAGCATGCATTTCTAAAAGGTATCAAAAGTTGATTTGATGAAAATCGGTTTTGAAATGGCTGAGATATCCAAAAACAAGGTGAAACAAAGAGATCCTAATAAAGTTGTGGCATGTCGCCTTTTATTATCATCACTTTTTTGGATATCTCAGCCATTTCAAAACCAATTTTCATCAAATAAACGTTGAATCCTTTTAAAAATTACATGCTCTTTCATATTTCATAAGAGGTTTCTCATTATCTCTCTTAGAAATGTTCAAAACATGAATCCCTTACCTCAACCAGTACTGTACAGTCCCTTTAAAGACACGCGAAAATAATGACTCTGATCCTGCTATGATGTGACGCACACGTATCATTCTCCATTTAGTACGGTACTCCACGATCGTGAATTTAACCACTCGCGAAATACATTGTAGTTGGGAAGTCCCGATTTGCAAAAATTTAGGCTCGCTAAATGTATGGCGTATATAGTACAGTCATGAAATGTAGCACATTATACAGCAGTCTGAATATGAGTTTTTTTTCTGTGCTGCAGTAGTCTTTATATGGGATTGACCTTTGAAGAAGTAAGTGTCACACAAATCTTACGATTCAGCTTTTTCGAAACGTACAGGTTGCTTTCATGAATGGCTTGGCAGAGCTCAAAGGAGTGAGGAGTCTTCAGGAGATATATATTCAGATTCGAGAATAAGCAAATGAATTCAATTCAGTATGGTGTTCTGTTACATGTATCATTCTTCAGCCAAAGTGACTATGTTCCTTGTACTTTTCAATTATCTTCATGCCTAAAAAAATGTATGGCTCATGTTCTTTTCTTCACACAGATCTGGAGGTATGTCCCAGCACATCTCAAACCAGGGACATAAAGTTTTCGCTGGCATGAGTGAGAGATGTACAGATACCAAGGGTGCTACTTAACAGTGAGCAACTCCGCCTTCGTCCTCACACAAATGGCATGAATTTTTTTTTTTTTTGTCTTGCCTTGACATCACTAGTAGAGTAGATCTGTGAATACTGCCTACATACTGAAGAGAGCAGTACCATTACTGGGAAGCCAATATGTGACCGCCCAGCCTGAACCCCACAAAAAGTTGGCAGAATGGAATTTCTACTTTTCTGCATGATTTAAAACTTTAAGTCATCCTAGCCCATTCAAGAAGTGATTGCAGTAAGAGAGAGTTAGTGTGTACAGTTTCATTGTAATGGGAGGGGAAAAAATGATTCAAAGATTAAGTCACTCAGGCATGCTGAAAACATGTTCTATTTACCAAGGAAAGTAGTGCATGTCCTGGAAAAATGTGGTCCAGAAAAACTTCCTACATCTCAATTTCGGTTTTGTTTTAAATTGCAAGATTTTGGCAATAGGCGAAGAAGAAGAAAAAAAAAAGAGAACTCTTCCAGGTAGGACTAACTGTAAAAATTTCAGTCAGTCAACCCAAATCAAATCCTAATCCATGACTTTTTGTGGGTTTGAGCTGGGCAGTTACATATTTTAACTGTAGTGCAATTTTTATCTATTACCAAATGTCAGGAAACACAAACTACACCTGTTGTGCTGTAGTGAAGTGGTATCAAGCCATTTAGTCACAGTCATCCAGTGCATTCTGTAGTGTGTTAGCTCATACTTTGTCAGTTAAGTCTTCCACTACTTAACACTGAGTTATGCCATTGCGCAGGTGAAACAAGGTTTGGGGGCGTTATGTTTTAAGGGTAGACAGATTCATGTCTCAGTGCACCAACGGCTGTGAAGTATAACCAAAGATCCCACACACTACATAAAATGGTCAACTCTTGAAAAGTGAAATGCTGCTGCTTGGAATTGTGGGATTTTTAAGAAATGCACCACTAGCGTTAAGCTAGGTCGCTGAACTCACTGTGACTGTGCATGTCCACAAATTATTGCAAACTGCCTTTGCAATAGACTATTGTCAAGTTTCCAGGTGAGCTTTACTTTCCCGATATGTTTGTGTAGGACCAAGACAGGTTAAGGCAAGGAAGAAGGAATTTTCTGTAAAGAATCATGAGTAAACCTAAAAATTGGTGCAGTGCATTAAACTGCATCAATAGCTACACCAAACCATCAGCAGGTTTATCACTGTCCGATTTCCATTAGCCTGCACAGCGAGTTCTCATCTCACCTCCCTTGTCACAGCAAGCGGTAGACTCGCACGCAGCTTGCTCAGCTCCGCTCGCAGGTCGCTGAACTCACTGTGACTGTGCATGTCCACAAATTATTGCAAACTGCCTTTGCAATAGACTATTGTCAACACTTGTTCAGTGTATACCCGCTCAACGCTAGCAAGCGGAAGCCTCTTCTGTTTCACCAGCAGCCATGTAAAATCGGGAGAGTTGATCATCTTGTTTTAATAGGATATTTGGTGTCAGATAGGCCCAGTGGGTCTCCCCTTCTTGACATCAAGTACCAATGACTGAACAGCTCCCTTCTGTTCCTATCCAGTAGAAATTCTAAGGTGTCATTGACTGTGATTGTGAGCACGGATTTCAAAATGTCTAAAGTTTCCCTCATTTCAGGCGCGTGAAAGTGATAAGGTGTGGATATTTTGTCTACCTTTTTGCTCGTGCTTGAGTTGAGTTTGATTTACAGTAAACTGCTCTAAGTCTGGTATGCATACATTTGCAATTCATGATAATGCAACTTCACACCCAAACACACAAACATTTATGCACAGAAGGTATGTTTTGAATATCCTTTTACATGCCCCAACAGTAAATCAAGCAGGCATTAAACTCACCTATACATGAAGGATAAGATATCATGAAGGATACTAGTTTATGAGCGACCTTGACTTGGTTTGTGTAGAGCAGAGACTTTCCATGAAATTGGCAGGGTTGATGACACATTAAAATGTTTGTTGCTTTTGTTTTGACTGTACGGTAGTAGACCCCATGTGCTCAGGTAGCATTCTAAAAAAATGAGGTATGTACTGTAGACCTTGTCTAAAAGTGTATGCATTTTTTTCTAAAGCAGTTTTCACACCATGTGAAATATGCTGCATTGTCTTATCAACTTGATAATGTGCAAGTAGTTACATGTAAGTATGTTATAGAATTTTGATTCTGTCATAGGCAGAAAAGTTTATTCTTAAATGTGGAGATGATGCAATTTATGCTACAGTACAATGCATTTGACATTATATAAGTGCCTAGAAAATTGTGGGAATGAATATATGCTTGTTATTTCAGTCTGAGAGTACTTATTCAATGCCTTGCATACAGCCTTGTTGACAGTAAAATTACTGTAGATAGATGTAATTACACATTATATGCAAATTTTATTATTTATCACTTGTATTGTGAATTTACATAGCCTTTTTTTTTATGCAATTCTTCAAATATCTTTAAGTTTATTTAAAAGTTAAACTTACGATGTACCCATACTTATTTAATGTTCATCTAACATTTTAATTTACAGATATTTACATTTTGATATACAGTGTCTACATAGATATAAAAAGTAAAAGCCCTGATTAGCAGGCAGTATTTACATATTTATTTTGTAAACCATTGTTTGTGGATTACAGTTTCCTTTCGTTTAGAGGAGTTTCATTTGATACTAATATTCTTTGCTGTTTGTCATATGGTAAGGGTTTATATGACATGTCTATTGTAATCAATGCAAAGTGTCAGGATTAAAGAGTAAACTGAGCCAATAATGTATTCATATGTGATGCATGCATGGAAATTGTTTTAATTATAGTGCATTAAGTGTTGACAGTGAATTGTTTCATAATTCTGCATATGGCTCTTAGCTTACATTTTCGTCTCCAAGAAGATAGTTATCATGTCCTGTAGACTTTCATTTCAATGGGAAATCAGAGAATATTGCACTATGAAGACACAATGCAGTTTGTCTTTGACCAGTGCAATATGTTTCTTTCTCAAGCAATATAGTTTGATATTCCCCTCATGGCCATGCAGTATCTTAGAAATATGCCGTCTTCCTAGTACACTGTAGGTGTACTTAGTAGCGGTGCATAATTTGAATTGCACCATGCTTTATGAAAACAAAAACACCAATCACTGCTTAATTTGCCTTAAAGATCACTGCTGAAAAGTAATGTAAATGTTTACAAACTTAGAGTTGTAAGCACTTCAGTCCATATACATTTCATCACTGTTGACAGAGACATAATGATGGTTATTCATAACCAAGCTTAAAATGCCAAATGTATATCCAAATATAGGGTTGTTGTTGTTGTTGTTGTTGTTGTTGTATTTGCCATTACATTATTTTGTTGATCAAGGTGAAGCCAAAATTTGTACAGTTTTGTATATCTACTAGTCCCTTATCTGCCTCACTCTAGCTGAAGGGTTGGCTGACTCCTGTGCAACATCTGCAATGTCCTGTAGCCCCTTGTAGTGATAGACATTGAGCTCAGACTTATATCACATTTAAAGATGTCAAGATGTCATAATTATGTGATGTTACATGCTGAGATTTTGCATAGAGGGTGCCATTCCTTGTGTACAGGTACAGGACTATGTTGAGCTTTCTTGACTTGTTCCAAAAAGTTCAGAACATTCGCAATTCGCAATTTTGCAGGTTGTGGAACAACAGTATCAAAGTATAGGAATTTTAAGGATGAAGACTTGCCTAACTTTCAGCAGCTTGTTAAGCTTGTGTGAAATGATGCCTACAAGTTTCAATTCATTTTAGATTATTTTGTTTCAATTACAAATATTAAAGGGAATCATGTCAAATGAGTGTTGTATTCAAAGGTTTTGTGTTCTTTAGAATGTTCAAATGTCAGAAATTTCTTTCAAATTAAGTTTCATCCTTCAGACACTTGTCAGCATCACAGCATACATTTCTCACCTATTGTGGGTGACTAAATACTTCAGCTAATTCTTACTCTCATGTAAACTGCATTGCTTCAAGAATTTTGTTACTAAGTCATCATGGTTACCCATACAATTGTATATATGGCAGTACAATATGTACAGCAATTTGGTATTGTAGATTTTCTGTGACCAGTCAGTCACAGTTAAGATTTATTATGATTCCTATCGCCACAAAACCCTAACAGAGTTGGAAACCAGCATCAATGTGACTGAATAGACTGAATGTGCATAAGACAAAATTACTTTCTATCATTACTCAAGTCAAGCAAAATAATCTAAGATGAGGGATTTTCATTTTTTTCTTTTGGTTTTGTTGTTGTTTCATGTTTGTTTTCAGAGGGGCATTGTAATGTAGAACTATGTTTACACTATTCATTTGAGTCTACAATCATTTTATTTTTTGTCTTTCTAATTGCAGCACACACAAAGAGGCATTTCTCTTAAAGTCACATATATTTCCATTTTGTAGGAAGACAGTGCAAGCATGAAGGAAGCTACACAATTTTTGCCATAGAAGTACTGCCTGTTACACTGAAACAATCATTGCTCTAATTACACTGTATGTGACAAAAAAAAAAAAAATTGTATGTGTATGCATGGAAATGTGTGTACATGTACTGATATAGTTTGGTGTTAAGATTGGTATGTGTATGTAGAGTTTTTTTATGCAAATGAATAGATCAGTGTATGAATATGAATTTATATGTTTATTTTATATAAAAGAATAAATATAGCATCAATTCTAACGATGTCTTTTGACAGTGTCTGCGTGTTGGATTCATATATAGATAATGGGTACATTGTCATAGCTGTCAGTGAGTGTATGCTATACATAAACACTTATGTTACCCACCACACTATTTCATACATTTTACATGCATCACTCATAGATAGCTCAAATAAGACCAGAACAAGACTTTTGGTGTATTTTATAAAACAATTCATTTTTATCAAGTATAGACTTCATATTATTTCTGATTGCAAAGAACAAACGAGAAAATATAGATATTTCTTTATAATACAACATCCATACAATGAAGTATACCAGGGAGGCAGGTGAGAGTCTCATTCCCAACTCCTGGAGTATACCACAGAGTAAACCACTACCACATGAGTTGAAAAGTTTTATTCACTTCAGTACAGTGCACCAAAAGGTAGTTCACAGCCAGAGGTATATATGACTTCAGTACATTAGTTAACATCCCATGGGCACTGTGCACAAAATATACCCTCATCAAATATCACATTAAAAACTTGACTGGCATCTGAAGGGATACACAAAATGACCCATCCAAGGGAACTGAAAAGCTTTTGAGGGAGGTTATCATTTCCCCGATGAAGTCCCAAAAACGTAAAAGTAGCAATTCAAACCCTGACATTAGGATGGTATGTATATTCCTCACAAATGAAGTCATTATCTGTGATGTGGGTAAGTCACATCACTTAACAGAGTAATGATTACTGGGTACATATACCTTCAATCTACCTAGGATTACCAGCATCTAGTAAGCCATGCACAGTTTTACACAGCTATAGTGTCAATTAGTATCACCTCATGCATACAGTGTGTACCCAAATTGTGTTACACCCTGCTTCCCTCATTTGCCATCCATCACAGAGAAAGATTCTCTCATGGAAGAACATTCCACAAGAATGTTTCACCAGTGGGTAAACATTACAAATGGGTGGCTGTTATGTGATAATATCCATACGATTACTGAATGGTATTTAACAAACCCATACAACATGACACAGTGCTAATGAAGTCCTTGGAACTGGCAGTTTTCTTTCATCATATCAAAATTTTGTTAGAGCCGAACAGTAACGTATACTACACGTGGTACATCTACATGTACAAAGATATTATAGTAATTTTGGGACCACAATTTTTATTTCATTGTAACTAGAATTTTGCTCAAACGGTGTTCATTACAATGGGAGAGCACTGTATACCAGTAATCAATGTGAATAAGTCCATAATGAACACCCTCACAGCCTCACACACAACCACGTGCTTCAGATGAATGAAGAAGTGCTTATACCAAGGTGAAACTGAAAGTCAACTCTTGAGCTTTTGGCACAGGACTTTACAGATGAGTTGAAAGATTGCACTTTTAATTCCTTCACTCTTTTCAGCAAAACTAAATTTCTTATCACTATACAAATTTATAACATAACATTTTTCTTGTCCTTGTAATCATTCAGCCGTACCACAGCTTCATGACATAACTTTCAAAACAGGATAAAACTAGAACCACTTGGAGAGCACAAACCTATGCCAAGGCGACAATAGGATCACTGACTGCTTCCATAGACCCGTGCATGTTTCATTCACAGTATCTTCTGCATCCTGCTCATGGTACATGTATAGATGACAGCCTAAAACTAAGCACCCATACTTCTCCTACAAAGGTCCTAACCTGAAATCAAAGTTTGTCCATAACTTTTCAACAAATACTAATATGCAAATAAACAAATGTCAGCAAACACATTATATTCTTGGCACATACATACGATTCACAAGAAAAATATTGTATTAATTTAGTTACTATAAGTAAGAAGCCACTTATTTAATCCCTCGAGATATAAACCACACTTTATCCTAATATCCCAGCTAACACACCCACGTGGGGCCAGCGGGGGTAATTTGTGGGCTAGCTGGGTTGGAGGTGGGCAAGGGCAACTTGCAGGCCATCCTTCATGGGGCCCGGGTGGGCTACCCAAGGACAGACGTGGGAAAAATGGACATGGGTTTCACGTGGGCACACTCGGGCACGCAGAGAACCTGGAATTTTGTAGGGCTTGCCTGCCTAAGGCCCTTGTAATATGCAGTATTACAAGGTTTATTACGATCGCTTTGTTTTACTTTGTTTTTGGATGTTTCAGTCATTCCAAACCTGGTTTGTATCAAATAAACTTTGAATTCCTCTTAAAATGGTATGCTCTGTACTTTTTAATAAGTGTTTTCTTGGTATCTCGCAAAAAGTTAAAAGCCCAATTCTCATCTCCACGAATAGGCCTACTGTACCCATCTCTTTAAACATCCTTCTCTTTGCGATGAATGAATGAAGCAGGGTCTTTTACGTGCATGAGCTGTTACTCTTTCATACACGGGACCTTCATTTTTACGTCCTATCCGAGGGACAGAGTGTTTTGCCTCTTATTAGAGGAGACGGTATGCTTACACACAACATTGCTCATCAAGACTCCGGTTCAAACCCGGGCCCTCAGGATCGTGAGGCAGACGCACTACCGACTGAGCCAATCCACCGCCCTACACGTATTACCACATTTCATATTTCCATATTTAATACATTATCTATATTAGAATTTTTAGTTTGTAGATTGATATGATGAATGAAATGATCCTATTGGCAGAACATGTCAAAAGAGTCAAGATGATACGAAATAAGATAGTAATCTTTTAAAAACTACCGTTTTTTCCATTATAAAGATTTCTATTATATCCATTGTCTAATGCCATTGTCACATACGAATAAAGGAAAAATTTAATGATAATAAATATATCTCAGAGCCATTTGAAATCATAATTACTTCATGTTTTGCTAATTCAGCAAATCATCCAAGAAAAGCCCCATTCATCTACTCAGTGTACATTGTACTGGAGAAACTGTAAACATGCACAATCGGACTGACATGGTTACATGGTTACCGTAACTGTTACCATAGCAACCAGAAATGAAAAAAAAACAACAACAACAGCTGGACAGAAAAAATATACTTAACTATTATAACCCTCGCTGGCCCTAAGTACTTCATAAGGAAAATGATTCGGCGCACTAAATTACCAAAATTGTTCCTTTTTTTTTTTTTACTAAGAAAAAAGGACGAAAGACATGGACAATATAGTCCCATTTTCTCCTTTCTTTTTCTGTGATACTTGAAATAGCTTGTGTGTAAACATGGACCTTCATATCATCAAGGTCAAGAAGGGTCAGTCTGCTGATGAAGGCTGTAGAATTGGCGGCTGAAAATTTCTGAGGTAAATATTTTGTATTGAGATCAAAAGGTTCGGCATAACAATCTTTCTTTGTAATATACATGTTAGTAGTCACACCTATAGTAGTCCATGGCATAGTTCTAGCTAGTTGTAGCTGCATGTACCATACCACACTCCACTGAAACATGCAAGTCACAACCCATGGCCATGCTATGGCCTGGGTCATGACAGGACATCTGGAAAGGGCTGACACCAAAAATAATTCCTTGAATATCCTTTGGTTACACCAAATTTGGTAATCATTCATAATTAATATCTGAACGATAAAGTACTAAATGAAATAGGCTCTACATGTCTGGTAATATTTTTGTGACCTTGTATTTTGTAACCAAAAATAACAAAAATATTAGTAATGATAAGTTTAGATCAAACTTAGATTTCAACAGAGATAGTTCTACTCAGATAGTTTTAGTTGTTTAACTTAGAGATGAAAGTGTGCCATATGCTTTTTTAACACTTAACTGTTAGTATAACAGACTTACTAAGAAGCACACACAGAACAAGAGGGGACTGATATCACGATTTGGCCAGCAACAACATGTAAACTTGATTCCACATACTGAAATGTAAATTTTGTTAGATGTATCCACAAACTTGAATGTGTTATTTTGGAAACCAGCCTTTTACACACACAGATAGAAAGCATACATGTAGGACATTGAGTATAATTCCAACTCAGGGGCGTCACCAGCTTTTTTTCAAGGGGGGTGCGTTTTGACCGGCTAATGTAACGAGATTTTTTTTTTTGACAGACACTTGGAATATAGGAAGCTTTCAATGCCTAGACTTTTCCTGTTTTTGAGGGAAACCAACGGGGAAAGGGCACCGGCGTAGCTATAGGATTTCATCTTGGGGGGGGGGGGGTGTAAGTATGCGAGGGAGCGAGCAAGGGGGGGGGAGAGGGTGTGGGAGTGCCTGTTGTCCCCCCCCCCCCCCTCCCACGGTGAGGACTTTTTGCATTTTGATGTTGTAAATGGTGCAATTTGATGCAGGCTTTTTGCGTGTTTTTATCGACTTGAAACAGTCCCACTTGTAATAAGGTAGCAGTACATTTTGATGAAATTTGTTGTTGAACAATGTGCCTATAAACTATATCATTTCAATAAACTTCTTGTATTGATTCTTACGCTGATGTCATGAACACGACCGAGCCCGAGCAAGCAGAGAGAGCGAGGGGGATTTGATGCATGTTTTGCTTGTTTTATCAACTTGAAGCAGTCCCACTTGTTAAGTAAAGCAGTATATTTTGATGTAGATTGTTATCAAACAATTTGCCTAAAATAGTATCATCCAATTAAACTTCCTGTGTTAATATTTACACTGAATATCATGAACGCGGCCAAGCAAGAGCGAGAGGAGTGAGCGAGGGGGAGGATGTGGGAGGGAGTGTCCCCCTCCCACCGTGAGCACTTTTTGCATTTTGATGTTGTATATGGCGCAATTTGATGCAGGTATTTTGCGTGTTTTATCGACTTGAAACAGTCCCACTTAAGGTATCAGTACATTTTGAAGTAAATTGTTATTAAACAATTTGCCTATAAATGGTATAATTCAAATAAACTTCTAGTAATAATTCTTACACTGATGTCATGAACGCGACCGAGCCCGAACAAGCGGAACGAGCAAGGGGGAGGTTGTGGGAGGGGGTTGTCCCCCTATAAATGGATTATGGAATGACGGTGTGAAACGACAAATTTCTGGCAGCAATATCGGAAAAATGGCTTAACGATTACATGCGAGCGAGCTTTAAAATTTTGACATTTTACAGTCCCAAAACTGCCGTTTGTAGCCATGTTGTTTTGCTTTGGAAATTAAGGGGGGGGGCGCACCGGGCACAACTGCTGACAATTACTGGCAGCAACATCAGGTGAATGGCACAACGATTAAATGCGAGTAAGCGAAGAGAGCGAGCTTGAAAATTGAGACATTTTACAGTAAAAAAAAAAAACCCTGCCGTTTGTTGCTATATTTTTTCGCTTTGGAAATAAAGGGGGAGGGCGCACCGAGCGCAACTGCCGGCAATTACTGGCAGCAACATCAGGAGAAAGGCATAACAATTAAATGCGAGCGAGCGGAGCGAGCGAGCTTGAATATTTTGACATTTTACAGTAAAAAAAAAAAACCCTGCCGTTTGTTGCTATATTTTTTTGCTTTGGAATTTAAGGGGGGCGCATCGGGCGCAACTCCTGGCAATTACTCGCAGCAATATCAGGAAAGCATAACGATTACATGCCAGCGAGCGGAGCGAGCAAGCTTGAAAATTTTACATTTTACCGTCCAAAAGCTGCCGTTTTTAGCCATATTTTTTCGCTTTGGAAATCAAGGGAGGGGAGCGCACCGGGCGGAACTGCTGGCAATTACTGGCAGCAGCATCAGGTGAATTGCATAACGATTAAATGCGAGCGAGCGAAGAGAGCGAGCTTGAAAATTTTACATTTTACAGTCCAAAAACTGCCGTTCTTAGCCATATTTTTTCGCTTTGGAAATTAAGGGAGGGGGCGCACCGGGCGGAACTACTGGCAATTACTGGTAGCAACATCAGGTGAATTGCATAACTATTCAATGTGAGCGAGCGAAGAGAGCGAGCTTTAAATTTTTGACATTTTACAGTAGAAAAACTGTCGTTTGTAGCTATATTTTTTCGCTTTGGAAATTAAGGGGGGGGGGGGGCGCACCGGGCACAACTGCAGACAATTACTGGCATTAACATAAGGGGAATTGCATAAAGATTAAATGCGAGCGAGCTTGAAAATTTTGACATTTTACAGTCCAAAAACTGCCGTTTGAAGATATATCTTTTTTATTTTCGAAATTAAGGGGGGAGGGCGCACCGGGCGCAACTGCCGGCAATTACTGGCAGCAACATCAGGAGAAAGGCATAACAATTAAATGCGAGCGAGCGGAGCGAGCGAGTTTGAATATTTTGACATTTTACACTAAAAAAAAACAAAAACTGCCGTTTGTAGCTATATTTTTTCGCTTTGGCATTTAAGGGGGGCGCATCGAGCGCAACTCCTGGCAATTACTCGCAGCAATATCAGGAGCGAGCTAGCTTGAAAATTGTGACATTTTACAGTCCAACAACTGCCGTTTGTAGCTATATCTTTTTTTTTTTTTTGCGGTATAAGGGGGGGGGGGCGCACCGGATGGAAAATGCCGGCAATTCTTGGCAGCAACTTCAGGAGAATGGCATTACGACTAAATGCCAGCGAGCGGAGTGAGCGAGCTTGAAAATTTTGACATTTTACAGTCCAAAAACTGCTGTTTATAGCTATACTTTTTCGCTTTGGAAATTAAGAGGGGGCGGGGGGGGGGTAGTCAAGGGTGTCGGTTTATGTTCATGACTGGGGAGGTACAATGACCAGCGAGGTGGCGTTGAAGTGACCAAGCATGGGAAGGATGTCCAAAATCTATCTTAATAGTAAACACTGTATGAAATACACTTATACTAGTAGATATGTATAAAATCAGTGCTGCCAGAACCAGGGTGCGAATTGTTTTTGCCCACGATTTTTTATATCTTTTTATTTTTTTTTTTTGTCCCCGATGCATAATTTCAAAAAACGAAAAATAGATAAAAAATTATTATTATTTAGGGTCCGGCGTTGAGGTCGCTTGCAGACTTATTTTATTTTTTTTTTTTAAGGGTCTGAAGGGGGGTGCGTTCGCACCCAACGCACCCCCCCTGGTGACGCCCATGCCAACTTCAGTTTTGAGGGAATTTTAGTTGAATTTGGATTGAACATGTTGAATGTGAAAATTACAGTCCACCATTGTCAAATTTTCTCAACTTACATGTACTGTATGTTACTCTTTGCATTTAGCTATTACTTTTATTTTTATTTTTTTTTTGCTCATACAAATGTCGAGAAGGGGTCCTATAGCTGAATAAAAAGATGGTCTTTTATACAGCGAAAGAGAAAAAGAGGCGTGATAAGGTGAAGCGAGCCAACTACAAGAGAACTGGTAAGTAAACCTGTAGAAGAGTCACTGTCTGCTCAGGAAAGAGTCTTTTTCAAACAAAATAACACTTAGAAAATTAATCTTGGTATACTTTTTTTTTTTGTACTGTAAGATGTAATAGTGTGTGACATATGTTATTTTTACTGCAGTCATTGCAAGGCATTGCTATGGCAACACATTTGTGACTTCTGTTGTAGAATCACACAAACTTTGTTTGGCTTACTACTACTTCTAGAGTCTTTGACCGTATACATTGTAATGCAAATTAGTACATTTGATCACCACCAGCCCCGTTTCATAAAAGTTGGTATGGTAGCAATTTAAGTGAGGAACGTCCTTAAAAGCGAATGAAATACTTGAAGAGGCCCTACAAGGATGTGAAGGACCACAATAACCACAGTGGAGGAGCGAGAAAAATGCACCAGTGGTATGACGAACTGCACTCAATTTTAGTTCCAAACTCGCTCCAACTCAGTAAGCTGGTGAGACAATAATCTTGTTGAACATATGCATCAAGAGTTCAGTCACGTACCTGCATGCTAACCGAATTTTGGCGTGTTATTGAAATGGCAGGGCATGCCATTACAGCACCTCATACGGTGACCACAGTACAGTCCCATACCCAATTCTGTGGCAATCGGAATTGGGTATGGGACTAGTGAGGTTAATAAATGGATGGAGATTTTCCTATACGTGTTCGGGATGATTTTGTGTCTGACAGCAACCAATACATCTTTGGAAATGTCATTGGGAATTCATACATGCGAGGGTGTGACACATGTCGTGTTTCAGCCGAGTGTGGAGCAGACAAGCCTTACCTACTGAAATCAACTAGGCTTAGGAGAAATCTTGTCAGTATGGTTCAAGTTCTGTGCCTCAATGAGAACAACATAGACTAGGCAGCCTCATTCCTGGGACATGGCATATGTGTCCATCGTGAATTTTATCGCATATCGAGTGAAACCAAAGCAACGCCAGACTGCAGCTCGATATTTGACATGGTTGCTATATTAACGCTCTGGTGAAGTGGAGTCTGCTGGATGTGGCTGTGTTGCAGCGTATGTAAAATTTCTACTGCCTTACCCTATATAGAATGTGTTGTCTAAAACTAAAGACGACTTAAAAGTTAGAGCTCTACCTTACTCTTAGTAAAGGAAAAAAAAGTGTTACAGAATAGTAGACCATGAATTATGAATAAAATCAGCCGTAACTGTAATAACGATATTTTTATTTTCATTTAATTTTTTTTTTGTCTCTCAGATTTTATATAAGAATCTTTCCCCAATCAGCTCTGTTAGAAGTGAAATCATAGAATCTGTACACTTTTTATATTTACTTTACATGCCTCAAATAATGTGGAGTTTGGCTTTGTTTTGTTTAGTTTTGTTTTTATTTAACACTACTCATATTTATGAAAGATGAAACATATTGTGTGCTATTTTGAATGGAATAGCAAGTTTTTTAATTAGGCCTATATTGTGCTTCTTTTTCTTTCTCAATTTTGATTGTGCAGTGATGCTGGGACCTGTAAGCATGTGTTGCATTTACTTTTCGCTACCGACAGCTACAAAGGAGGATGTCAGATGCTGGAACATCCGGATGTATCGACAAGCCCTGTGTCTGGATAAAACCTCGAAAAGAGTCTAGACCTGTAAAACTCTTCAACACTGGACTTCCGACAGAAAAAGAACCATCCGAAAGAAACTCTCCAGGAAATTTCAAACCGGTATCCTCTGTGAAGGTGAACGCCATCTGTGCAAGCCTCATTGACTCAGCCAGCAAATCCATCTCGAAATAATATTTTTGACAACAGAAAATACAGTCCCAGATGGTACAAAATCATCATCCATCCCAGATGTTATCTCCGAATTTCGGCAGTCCGGTGCTACATGTGTCATCAATTTTCTTAAGAGTAATACTTCTGCCTCGGATGTCGACTTTTATTGGAACCTGCAACAAGACGATGCTGCTTGGATGAATGCCCATGTTGGCAGGATAACGGCCAGTTTACAATGTAGCAGGAGATCTAATTTCTCTACTTACACAACATAATTGTAAATCATCAGAAGCCAAGTCTCTAGTTCAGAGAATACTGGAAACAGCACCTTCATTCACTTCAGTGGCCACCGAGTATGGCAAGAAGCATGAAAGCGTCACTCAACATCTGTATGAAACGAAAATCCTCTGCATGACTCCTTTGAATGTAGCAAAACTGGGTGCCGTATCAGCAGCAATCTACCGTTTGTTGGTGCATCACCAGGTGGAATATCGTGCTGTAGATGCCACAAGCCACAAGTAGTGGAGATCAAGTGTTCAGCTAAACATAAAGATCTCAGAGCACATGAGATTCTATCGGTTGATACATTGCATCACCAGGAGTACGCTGGAGAGAAACTGGTATCGAAGAAGAAATCTAAGTGGTACTTCCAAGTACAATATCAGATGGGAGTGCTTGGGTTTCAGTCATGCCAGTTTGTTATTTACACTGGGCATGGTGTAGAGGTGATGGCAGTTGACTTTGATGTGGATGTGTGGGCAAAGGTTAAGGACAAGGCAGTTAAAGTGTGGATGGACGGACAGAATTTTCCCCCTCCTGTAAACTCACTTCCAACTGCTGTAAACTCGGCCCGCAAGAATGCACGCGTTAATTTGTGCAGAAAACCTTGATTCTATGACTTTTTTTGGGGGGGGGGTAGGGGCTACCATTGATAAAATGGTGGTAAATACTTGATCTGTGGCCAGTGGGTCTGTGGCATAAACCACACACAAAAACAGAAAAGAATAAGATCATCTAGATCTTGATCTACATTCAATGCACTATCTGCATTCATTCTAGAAATTAATGTGCTTGTGGAGTGGGTGGATGGATCAAGAAACAAAGTGTTTATCAAGCATCTGCAGCAGTTATTCTGGCCTTTAACAAGGAACAAGACCGTTAGCATGCTCTATGGAACGAAATGGTTCAAGGGGAAAATTTTAGACGGGGGATAATTGGTTACACTACTTAGACATTTCTCAAATACTCTCCACTTTCCCAATTTTGTTCTACTTTGAATGTGTATGTAAAGTTAAGTTTATTCATCTTGTTCATGTCAGTCTTTTGTATTTTTTGTGTATCAGATATGAATATTCTTGTCATTTTATCTGTATATTATATAGAGCATCATTTTTAAAAAAAAAGCATGAATAGATACCAAAATAAAATAAGTTGTCCTATACTTATTTTCATGCTTAACTTCAGGCTTAGGAAACGTACAAAGATTGTGAAAGCTACCCTTCTTGCCTACAAACATGATGAAGAGGCAGCTATGATTGGGAATTTCATATCAGTTCTGGAACTCAATCAAGGTCTCATCTTTGGCGACGCACATTACGAGAATCTGAAAAATTGCCAGGTGCAATTAAGATGACCTGAAAAGCTCCCTCTTGAAGAGATGTTGAAAGATGAAGGGAACTAACCCGGGAGAAGCTACCTGAAATCATGTCAGACGAGTATAGAATATGAGATTTACAAGCTTTTGTTGAACTGAGGGACCTCACATGATCAAGACTTTCTCTGGAATGGTACTGAGTAGGTGAGGGGGAGAGCCGAGCTGATTAAAGATTCAAGAGTGGAGAGATGCTGAGGACAGCGCAAGCACCAACAAGGTAAAGACGGAAGAATTCAAGATCCTGCCCACTGAAAACTGTTGTGGGTTTATTAATTTCCAGAAAGGTCAACACATGCAGCAACTCAAATACCTGTACCTGCATAACAACCCGTAGGGTGGTGTAAATTACCCTCAGAGAGGGGGAGTGCTGCCTGGAGGGGGTGGAGGCAAAGATTCGCTCCAAGCTAGATAGTGATGAGGACGTGGTATTTATGGACACAAAAAACAATGATGATAAAAATGGCAAAAAATAATAGAGGACTGTGACACCACCAGAGGTATGCTTGCTTTGCCTACTTGGGATAATTCATTTACTAATTGTTTTTCATTTTTAATTCTTATCATCCACGGTGTCACCAGTATCAAAGAATTCAAGTGCGAGACTAATATGTAGACATGATATTCATTATTCCCTTTATAATTGCTATTGGTATTCATTGTTCCCTTTGTAATTGTTATTCCCTTTATAATTGTTACTGTTGACTATCAAAGACAACACTAACAGCCTTCCATCTGATCGATGGAGGCTAATCGCCAGCTCAATATCCTTGATGGCACACCTCTTCCTTACAATGCTACACCAACCCACCTTGGAGTGAAGTTGGATAGACAGTTGACCTACAAGGAGCAACCCAAGGCCATAAGTGCAAAAGTGTTTTCAAGGAACAACCTCCCATGCTGACTTGCAGGCTCAAAGTGGGGAGCAACCACTCTTCGCACTAGTGCCCTAACACTGGTATGCAGTGCCGTGGAATACACCTCCCCTGCATGGTGTACATGTAGGAGCCCTCACACCACGAAACTTGACACTGACCTGAATGACACCATAAGGTTGATTACAGAATGTCTGTGGCCAACACCAACAGAATTTCTAAGACTCCCAAGATTCGAAGTGTTGAATGCAGAGGATTTGGAGCAGGCACTCAAGAAAGCAGATGGTAAAAACACAAATAGGCAATATCAAGTACAGTATGCGGTCTCTATCCTTGACAATTACTGCTCAACAAGCAATGTTGGAAACATGAGCAACTTGGATTTGGATAACCTTCTGTCAAGACATTATGCAGGAGTTTGCAATAAGGCCAATGAGTTGTACTCTAAGAAAACAATACAAGCACTTGCACTAGATCTAGTGTCTAGTCCCAGAGGTATAGCTCGTATATGAAGTATATGAAGTCTATAATGAAGAGGGATTAGCAGATACATTTTATTTCTCCTAAAATGAGTACACACAGGAAAATGTCTCCCTAATGCTGCTGTAAGTGAAAAGGAAACAAAAATGATAATTTTATATCTTTATCAAAACAAAGGAATTTTGAATAAGAAAGAGCAATGTAAAGATTTATAGAGAAATAGTCAAAATAATCATAATATCATAGATAATTGTTTTAGTGTCTTGTATTGGAAAAAACAATTACAGTAACTTTTTTGAAGAGGTGATGATGTGATAAAGACAATGTCTCTGAGAGTCAAATTTTTGTAGCACGTTTCCCTAAAGCTGGATCCAGTGGTGTATATATATTCATATATATATGTAAAGATTATATCATTATATATATTTATTTTTTTGTACAAGCAGTAAAAGAGTTGTGAGGTACTTTAGTTAGTATTAAACATAATCACTCCTGCTCATATGAATGAATGACAAGAGCACATTGTATGTTTTATAAATGTCTGTCACACTTTAAAAATTCCATAACTTCTTTACTTCAAGTCAAATTAAATGAAGCTTCAAATACTCTCTTCCTCTGATTTCCCCCATTAAAGCTAACCAGAACATGGAGTGACATTTCCCTTTAACTGGCTGAAACATTCATGCCTTTAGACCCAAGGACTTCCGTCTTTGCCTTTTCAATTTTAAATAGATACACACAAAATTTCAATTTAAAAGATTAATGCTCACCTTGGTGCTCTGGCTATACACATTTATCTAACCTTGCAATAATGACATAAACTTATCAACAACAAAAAACCAACAACAACAACAGCAATAACAACAAAACAGACAAAAACAAAACAAAACCTCAAAGTGTACAACCCAATGGGAATGTATTGCGTTTTGTGCTCAGCTTACATCAGCCCCGACCCTGTATACTACCTTACATGTACACTGTATTAGCAGCTGGCAAGAGATAGTCCAACATTAATAATTGTCTGGGGGAGTTTACATGGTCAAACTCCTGTCGTAGAATGTTTGGGGAGCTCACACATCACCGTTGCCTGGGCAACGACACATAACATGCAGTATTCTGTCAATACTGGAGTGAAGTATTGATAACACTAATAACACTCATCTTTGAACAATGGTTCTCTAATGCTTACAATATCAAAAGGCTATAGATAAAGTAAAGATTTGACTTTTAATAAAAATTCAAGATTAATTGTATTTGGTTATCTGATAGGGATTCAATCAAAATAACACAAAGAGGCAGCTAACAGGTACTTTGATTTTGATTTCAGCAAAGTGATTTTTTCAAAAATTGAAACAAATGAAATTAAAAAATGAACACAGACTTCTGGATTTCTGGTCTAATGCCTTTATTGGCAATTACTGACTATAATTTTTGCCTTCACTGCTGATTTTGGCAAAAGTGTATAACTGACAATATTTGAGTGTGTACTAGTGAACACAGATTCTCCATCAAAATTTCCCTCCACTTCTAACACGTGTGCCAGTCGACGACACGAACAACATGGATTTTTGTCGATTACTGTTCACATTTACTAGAAGTTGCCACAAGTTGTCATGAAATTTAAATTTTGATACAACTTTAAAGGGGATGGCTAGTAACTGATTAGTGGGAATCAGTGAGAATGCTGAGGGATGATTGTTCCAATCCTTGTGGGATTCATTTAAGAGTACATTATATATCTATTCTTGAGTGAAAATTATTTGCTTCAGAATGGTCTCATATTCAAGTAATGTGCAGTTTAATGCTTCCAGGTAAGCGTCCCTGGTCAGCGACGGGGCATTAATCTGCACATTACTTGAATATGAGACCGTTCTGAAGCAAATAATTTTCACACAACAGTAGATATATAATGTACTCTTAAATGAATCCCACAAGGACTGGAACAATCATCCCTCAGCATTCCCACTGATATTCCCACTGATCGGTTACTAGCCATCCCCTTTAAGCTGCTTTCCCCAAGTTTTGGGGGAGGTGTACAATTTTTTTTCAAATTCTGTTTCACGCTAATTAATGCAGATAATATCACATAGATCATATAACTATCCAAATTTGTTTCCAAAGGTAATTATCCATCACAGCAGTTTAAAAAAAAAAAACCAGACACAACAAAACAAAACAAAGCAAAAATAGAGCTAATGAAAGTTTGATGACCTGCATCCTAAATGTACTTAATTGCATTTTGAAAAAAAACATTCTGGAATGAAAGCTTTATGGAAAGTTCCTACTGTTTATCACAATGCGTTGAGCAAAAAGTTACAGTTAAAATCAACCATACCATCACTCTCAGCCAATCATAATCCTGCATTCGAAACATAATTTGCTGGAATGTTCAATTTCATTAATACTATGGCTTTCAAATACAATCGTGTTCCCATCTTTCTTTTCTTCTTTTTTTTTCAGAGCAAAATGTAAGAGTTGTTTTAAAACTATGAGCAACACAGTGTATTCAGTGTCTCATCATTCAAGGAAAACATCTCTAGACATCTAATGTATTCTATCACTAGATGACATTGAATGAAATATTGCAACAGATTCAGTTTGAAATCAATCTTCATGTACATTACAAGTCAATTAATGTCCATGAATTCTCCAACAATACAACCAAGTATGCATGCGCCAGAACCAACCTCAAAGACTGATAAATCTTTCACCAAAATCTTTTTGATGCCTTCTTGCCCTCCATTCCCTCCCCCCACCCCCCTTCCCCCCCCCCCACCCCTTGTCTGGGTTACACCAGCTTGATGTTCCCGCTTTGCGCCTGCACACTTATCTCCTCAAGAGTGGCGTCCGACGGGGCACAGAGAGCTGCGTACGACTTGTCGCAGTGGGGAAACGTCAGCGGCGGGTAGTACTGTCGATAGATGCCATACGCCACGACCAGGCCAAGCAAGGAACCAACTGCTACATCTGCACCGAGTTAAGAGAGTGGGAAATCACATCATGCAAAGAAACCAATTACTACTTGCAGGGTCACAGTGGAGGTCAAACCATTGAGTCTGGCTGTAACATAGATTACTGTAAAAGCTATCATTTTCAAATATAAATATTTTTTGCAAAGGAGGTCACAGACATTTTCGAAGATGTTGCTTTTGCAATTTGACACCAAGGGTATCTTAAGTGCCCCTAATGCCTGTCCATTCAATCTGCCACTTTATGCAACCAAGATCTGGTGGCGATATTTTCATGTGTCCCTTACTTGTGGCCAAATAGTAATTTGCAACATTTGCACAAATCAAACCCTTACAAAAATAACAGCTTTTACATTATTCAAACAATGGTTCCTCACTCTTTCAAACACAAAATACTCTCTTGCCCTCGAAGATTAATACACTGTAAATGTTTCATGGGCATAATGGATTTAGTTTTAATTTTACACCATGCAGTACACACTTACTACAATGTAGCTCATGTTGCTCAGTATCAGTTTCACCAAACTAAATATTCATGGCATTACCCATTCATTTCTGCATCTCTTCAAACCAATATGATATCACTGCAAACTTGGACAAGCTTCTTCATTGGACAAGCTACTTTATTTGCATAACTACCATTAATTGGATATTTTGGTCAACTAATTTAGACAGCCTCTGCACAGACTGTAATGTACTCTTTCTCACTTTCCCTTCACATCTAAACACATCCATCTCTACACTACCTTGATAATGATGGCGGTAGTCAGCCGTTCTGGAAAGCGCCACCATGAGGGCAATGTACAAAGGCAGCAAGGTCGCAACGATCTTCCAACCAACACCTCGACCTTGGCGCTCAACGGTGTGCAGCTTCCCGGCAAGATAGAAGGCTACGAACCCAAACGCACAGAATGCCACTGTTGACAGAATAAACACAATCATTAAATGCACTACCATGTCGTCGTTAAACATCCATCAAATTAATGACTGAGATGGCATTTTATCACCCACCTGAAGCACACAGTTGACTTTTTGACATAATGCAAAAGATATAATAGTAAACAGCATTTGATAAGTTTGCACAATAAAATTAGACAAGTACCCACAGGTGTGTCAACAAAAATGCATTATGCTCAATGAGAATACTAAACTTTGCAACAGCGCCTTGGTGAGATGAAGTTCATGTCATAAATCAGTAAAATGTAATTTAATGTACGAATAAAAACAACACTGAGAAATTTGAGTTTACAGTGCAGTTAATTGCAAAGCTTCCAAGGTCCCATACATCATTCTTTTTTTCTAGCAGCGAGCATGGTAATTTTTTTCTTTTACACTGAAATGAAGCTCACTTATCTAGATTAACCCTAACTTACCTGGGGGGGGGGGCATAATGGCCCCCCCCCCTTGACAAATTCCGCGACCATTCCGGCGCGCAAAATTTTTTGACTGCGCCGCTCGCTGACTTTTTACTTTCAAGTCTCGCGCAACTTTTGAGACCAAATTTGTCGCGCCCGGGTATACCGTTCCGAAGCCACGCCCCTTCAAAAAATTTTCGTCAACCCCAAAATTGCTCAAAAACGTGATTTTGTGTACAAAGTCAATACAAATTGTGTTTTTTCAATTATTTCATATAAAGATTCATATTTTTAATTTTAATGGCTGAAATCAATCTATTTTAGTATAATTATGCTTCAAAAAATGTGTATGACAAATTCTGTTGAAAAAAACAACAAAAACAAAAGTTCGAAAAAACAAAGAAATACATTAAGAAATTGATAAAACAATAAAAAACATAAGAAATCAATTTTGATACTGAATTTTTTTTTACACAGAAATGTTTGGAATGTCACTAGGAATATTTACACCACAAATCAGCATTCCATAAGCTTTTATAAGCCAATTACAGACAAAAATGAGTTTTTCTGCATATATTTGCATAATTAATTGATTTAAAATAGAAAATGCAAATTTTTTGAAAATTTAACTGAGCAGTCTTGTAGATTACATCCGGCTTTATGTTCATGCAAAATTTTGCGGCGATCGCGCGATCAACGGCCGAGATCTGAAGGGGGGGCCATAATGCCCCCCCCCCCCCCCCCCCAGGAATTCAAGCTCGCTAAATAGCCCAGGTAAGTTAGGGTTAATAGTATATTTTTCTGATTATTTGAACATCATCATCCTTATAAAACTAAACTGCTGTTGCACATCACTAGTTGCAGTCACAGCTGGAAACTGGGCAAAATTCTCTGGCATTTGGTAGTGATCCTCACATTGTTCCATCAAACTACCCATTTTTAGAGTAATTGAAACTCTTTCTTACCTACCAAATCACATTGCCATCAGTAAATGGTCGCTGATGTCAAGGCTTGATCATGATAGTTATAGCCAAAGTTCAAGTATCTTTGACCTTGACCACTGACCTTTCATAACTACCAGTCACTTTGAATTACTGTCATTCTTTTATATGTAAATTTAATTCTCCCCCATCATACGCACACTTGCTGATACAATACTAAATGGTAGGCTGAAACAAAAGTCTCAAAATTCAGAATCAAAGGATTCCTACAGCATGCAAAAACACAGTTTTTAACTTACATGAAGAATGTCCACTAGGGAAACTTTTCCTTCCTTCTTTGACAGTTGCTGGGTCCCCGGTACACACAAGATTTGCTGTCATCACTCCGTCAGGAAAACAGCGTGTGAAGAAATCTGGACGTGGCCTTCATTTTTTTTAAAGTAAAAAGATGAATGAAATGCAATGATGATATCTCTAGCACACGACTGTAAGTTGCTGTGCCTTGTAACTTGATTTCAAACCCTTCTGACTTTTGAGACAGATGAAAAATATACGCTTCACCCAGTGGTATGGTGCAATAATTTCCCTGACAGTACAAACCAAATGGAATCAAAGTATGAAATATCTGGCTTCACTACCAAAAAGAACAAGCATTATTTGACAGGGATTAACCACATTCAAATATCAATTCACATTGCAGTCAAGTGTACCCACACAAAATGCTAAACTACGTATGACAGCATCGGAATTTTCTGATTATGCTGACTGCCAAAGAACAAACATAGGACTAAGCACCACAAACAGCCAGCATTTTTGCACAGCTCACATTCAAGGACTCTTACAAGGGAATAAATGGTAGCAGGGTGACAGAATGAAGCCAATCAAATGCCACTCAACAGTCAAGTGGACTACAGCTGCATAGAGAACAACCAGACAAAACATAACGAAAGTTTCTTCCACTTCAATTATGTCACCAGTAACATTATTTCATCTATGCATATGATGTAGCAATCAGTATCACTGTCTCGAGAAAGTACTTAACTTCCAAATCACACATCATTCTTATCAAGCGTTGTTTGTAAGTTGGCATGGTGACGTAAATAAGGAAGAGAGATTTGCGGTTACAGTACATCATTTGGAAGGTGTGAAGACTGCTTTTAGTTTCTTTATAGTTTCCATTGTGAAAGTGGAGGGCAGTGTCCTTTGTTGAGCTGTGCGAAAGTTAAGCCGTTGAGCTGTTTTACTTTGATGAAGCTTATTATCAACAAACCAGAGCTAGAGTGAGGGTTTGTGTTGTAACGAGTCTGGCATGTGGGTTTCAAAGCATTCTATGTGCATATTGGCAATGATACGTGAAAGGAGAGTCCAAGACTGCCCCTTATTGTTTGGTTTTACTTCAGACATCTCTTCCTCAACATTCTTATATCTGCCCAAATTTGCTTTTATCCACAGGATGCTTCACAATTTTTTTTACCACTTGCCCAGTGGGGCAAGTAGATTTTCAAATTGTTGCAGAACACTTGCCTCAACATGAATTTTACTTGCCTAAATAGAAAGTTTGAAAAAAAAAGATCTAGAAAATCATTTGTAAGTCTCAGGGTTGATAAAGCACAATAATTTGAATAAACAGCACACATTGATTCTTATGCTTACAACCCTACCATCTTTGCTCAATTTTGCTTTCTTTCTTACAGTCCTATTCAGTTTTAAAACACTGTGTACGTCAGCCATGGGGGGGGGGGGGGGGGGGTGGGGCGCTTCCAAAATCGGGAGAAAATGCTATTTAGTGGGTTGTGCAGTGAGTCAGGTGCATTAAGTCAACGCAAAAATCAACTATTGCTAGGCATGCTGAAGCCCTGCAGTTATGGCCGAAACAGTCAACATATAAAAGAGCACCAAAATTGAACTGGTCTATAGTCTTGTGATGATTTGCGTTCTGAATAAAGATAGTGTGTTTGGCATTTCAAATCTTGGACTGATAAAGCAAGTCTTGGCAGCCATCTTACCTTCCTATTACAAGTTTGATGCTGTTTGTCAGGACTGAATTTAGGAGCTCTGCTAACGAACATGCTGCAATGTAAAAGACATTGGAAAATGCTGTACATATCAACTCTTTGCATTTGATGTAGGACTACACAATCTCACAGTGCATTGCATTATTTCCACACAAGTCATCCCTGCAGACACACCCAATTTCTTGTGCATAAAGGTGACATATAGTAATTTGCTTGGCTCATACATGATTTACTTGACCACCTACTATTACTTCCATGATACTTTCTCTTTGAGGACTATGCATCATTAAGGGATTCCCTGATTTTTAAAATTCTATAATATTATAAAGCAGACTATTCAGTGTCAGTACAATAAGACCTTTTCCCTTATAAACAGTCTTTTCGCAAGTCTGTAAGCATCTTGACCAAGAACATTTTGTTGGTAAAAACCAGGAATATGAGATAGTAAATGTAGACAAAGAAAAACATCCTCAGACTAATATTTCAAGTATATTGAGGATCCATCAAAATGAATAATATCACAATCACTCGGCAAAGCATCACTGACTTTATGTCCAAACTCAATTTTTGTTTTAAAATTTTTACCACATACAATATCATCAACAAATGCTTTCTAGGAGTCAATAACAGAATGATACCATACGATAAATGACTTGTAATATGAAGTGAACTCTAATCTGCTCAATCATTTCAGTTATAAATACCTGATAAGCTTTAATGATTCTAAGTCAGAACTGCATTCAGCATAGTTTTATATTCATGACAAAGAGGAAGCACAAGTGGAAGAATTCTGTACAATTTCATCTGAGGAATTATAATATAATTCTGGACCTAAAAGCTTTTAAATACCATGAATAAAAATACAAATTCTTTCCTCTTTTTTATTTTCCCCATTTTCTCAAACTTGCTGTCATGTATACAATAATCCTGACATAACTTGCATCTTGCAAACTAGGTCTGTCATGAACTATCTTCTATGTTTCTCCTTAAAAAAAAGGGGGTGAAATTTGATTACTACATTTACTCTTGATATACATAACTGGCAACATTGCATACTCTCACTCATACAGAATGACATACTGTACCTAGCACAGCTTGAACGAAGTCTATATGATCTTTCCGAAAGATGGAGAAAACTAGTATCGTACACAGTGGCACCAGAATAGCCAAAATCTGATGAAGAGCAGCAGACATGGAAGAAGTCCTTATTATAGTTCAATGAACAGAAATATAGCAGAAGAGGTAGTGTTCATTAACATTAAATGTCACAGGCTATGTGATACAGATCAAGGATTGGTACAGAGTATACACCCAAAATCAATTCAATCAAAGTCACTGTGGTAGAGTGCTGTGTTTATTCAGCATTTAAAAACAAAACAAAACAAAAAAACAAAACAAAAAAACATGCACACTACAATCCTCATCTATGAAAAAATTCTGTGATTATTCAATACTTGCTGTATAAAAATTTGTAGTCATTCCTGAAAGCACTGCACAGGCTGTATAATGTATACCTCTTACTCCTCTTATGTATTTTCATAATCCACACATTGGGTCCAACAGCATTTCGAAGGTCGCCTTTCATTTTGAAATTAATCCACGAATACACAGCCAGGTAATTCTGCATAAGACAATGCAAGTAATTTAACGTAGGGTCTAAAAAATTAAACTGCTTTCCACCCACAGCCCATGATATGACACTTTTATTGATATATAATTGATAAGATATCCAGTGCCAATACCCAGAGTAAAATTATGAATGAAATTTCAAGTATGATTCATACATAAGAATGAATGCATTGTCATCCATGTCTTTTGCTCAATCTCACAATGGTCACGATAATCACAGTGCAGTTTGGCCCGAATTTTCAGCAACCAGGATTCTTCTGAATTCTCTGAATCACATATATGCCAAAGGATCATTCCTACTCGAGAGTGCATAAGCAGTAATGATACATGTACCTATATAGTTAACATCCCCCACCAAAAATGTCCAATAGACCTTATCCCATGATGTCAACTTACAAAGAGCATCCTGGTTGACACTGTGCTATGTTCCACATGGGGGTTCTTGTACAGCCACATTTCTTCTGGCTGAATGACTCGCTGAAAGGGGTCCAAATCTTCAGATATCCTATCGATCATGAACAGAAAGTATAAAGCTTAATATGCTTTTGAAATACCTTCACTAGAACTATCCACACAACAAATTTGCAATCACCACTTTTGCCATCTACGTTCTTAAATATGATTTCACATTGGGTTACTATTATTATTATTTTGTTGTTTGTCTTTTCACTGAAAGAGTGTTTTTTTAATAACAGAGTTTTCAATATCATGCACAGCATGCATATTTTGAGTAGTTTGGTGTGTTCTTTGGAACAACTGCACGCCAACAAAACAAGCACTCCAATAACCCTATCCAAGGAAAGTTTCTGGGCACAAGTGAAAGGTAGATGGCTATTGTTGTCTTAATACAACTAAAGAAAGAGAAAAGAAGGAAAAATATTGAAAAAAAAAGGCAGATCAACCTAAGACAAGCTTAAGGACTACTGTGATAATTTGTCATGATGACAAATTACATCAAATTTGAATACAATGAGAAAAAAAACCTGATAAAAAAAATGATCTGTCACTTTGCTAATGCATTATCACTGTGCACTTCAATCTCATCAACTCAAGGCTATACACAGTGTACACGTACCTGCCATACATAAATCATACATATCTCAGGCCCTTGGATGTACATCTCATGCTGTGAGGTCTGGGAGAGACTTACAATTTGATAACTTGAAAACAGTGACATCACATACACTGATTTCTCCCAGCACACAATATACTACATGCACACACACACACACACACACTTTAACTCTCTCCCTCTCTCTCTCTCCCACTCACACACACACACACACACACACACACACACACACACACTGAGAAATACCCACTTCATTTCAAGACAAGTGATCAAGAGTACAAAATGACAAGGTTGCTACTAACAAGAAGGCAGCAAACAGCGACAGCCTCAAGAACACCTCGGCAAACATGTTGACGGCTTGTGTGTTGACCGTACACCTGCAAGACAGCATTGTGATGAGATGAGCGTGGTGACATCAATGTGGGCTGGATGGGTCTGACCGTGTGAAGACAGAAGGAAGGTAGGAAAGAGTAAGGATAGACAAGATAGTATGATGGAAGGATGAGATCAGTGAAAAATGAAATACATATCATATCAACAATCTTCAAAGTATCATGTACTAGCTCTATTCATACTGATGTATACAAGACATCAAATCTCCCTTTCCCATCTTCTATTCCATATTTATCAAGACATTATGATATTGATTAACAATGAAAGGAATACAAAAAATTGCACTATTATGTCATAATTTTCTTATTCTTTATTTCAAAAATATGCAGCCAGTTTTTTAACAATTGAGAAACTCTAGAAGGGCAGAGATTTAATACTTCTGACGGCAAGAGGTTATATGTGACCCGCTACAACAAAAAGGTCCTAAAGTCGCGCACGGTCGAAGCTGTGAAAATCGAGTTTGAAGTCAGAGCATTAAAATTGGTCAAAACTTACGATTTTCTGATTTTGATATTTTATTGGAGTCTAACATGTCTTCTATCATCTGTCGAAATTTTGAAGCAAAATGATCAAAGGAAAGATTTAAAAAATAGCGTTTTACTGAGCCATGTTTTTTGGCGTTTCAACGAAGCAGAAACTGGTTCGAAAATTTGGATTGAGCGCCACAGATAGGCTCCGCCCCTAACAACGACCAGAGTGATCTCATTGGTCAGTTTGCTGCTTGCTGCTAACCGAAGCGTGAAGCTCGCACACTGGCCAGTCGACTGGTGCGTGCGGGCGGGATGCGCTATGCTCAGCCGCTTCTCACATCCTGGTCACTGATTGGTTGGTGAGGAGACCGCCGACGCTGATGTGCTTGAATGAACTCTTCAAGGGTTGCTAGGGCTTACCTTCTACTGTCCAGAGGTGAAAACTGACTTGCGTGTCCCTTGATCGCGATTGCGTCGAAAGGAAGACTCTTAGGGCGCTTTTCTCGAAACAGTGATTTTCCAGACGTCTCGACATGCTCTCTTTTAAACATCGATATCTCCGCAGCCGATTATTTTTCATAAAATGTGTTATATATCAATTTAAAGCAGAAAGATTAGGGGATTATATCACGCAATTTTCAAATAATCGACCTCGCCCGACTTTAGGATCATTTTGTTGTAGCGGGTCACATATGCTATGAGTACACATATTTTCTTTCTCTATTCTTGAGCACCTTTGATGCATTTACCAAATCAAAGTGATCATTGCAATCCATCTTAAAGGCAAATAGAGAGGTCTACTGTTGATGGATACAACAGCTAGAGTGGGACTAGCTTTATATAGACAACTGGCAGAATTGGTTGTGTAGGCCTACAGTAAAATCCATCCAGACACCAGACGGTGTACTCAGTACCATCCTCTGACCTTGGCACACACTAACTGACTAATGCTACCCTCCAATCCATGGAGCGGGAGCTTTTACCAATCACCAGGCACCATCTCTGCTCTAAATGATTCGAACTATGACCTGGGTATATCCTTGCCATGTGTGTGCTACCATAAATCTCCTGATCTACTCCATAGCACTCACCACTGTAGAGTTTATGTGGGCGATCTATCTCAACCTCATTGATTCCATTTATGTCGAACATGCCAAACATCCGGCTCCTTCTATCAAATCTGGCATGATAATGTGTCTGCAAGGACCAGTGGAACTGGTCAGGTTTTATACAGCATGCTGTGTTGAATTGGTTGCACACAATTTTGTGATAAGGTCCGTGGCCGTCGTCGTCCGTGGGTCATTCATATCATAAGAATTGGCCAATTCGCTAGTCAGCACAAATAATTATACCGATACTGAGCCGGGATAATCTATTATTTAGATCTCTCCTCGTAGACTTCTATCTGATTAATGCAATAGGCTCATCACTATCACTCCACTCTCATATAATGACCTACAACTACAAGATCTATGAGCAGATTGCAGACAATAACGTCCATTCTAACAAGACTGCTGATATTTGATCATATTCGCCACATTTATCGTGTCCTGATCCTGTAAAGCACTTGAGCCGATGCCTTTACAGTCCCAGATATTACGTTTCACGTAACATCTGCGAGTATTATCCATAGCTCGTCACGTTACTTAAAATTGTCATCGGTCAAATCCCTCAATATTCTAGTAATTTGTGAAATGCCATCTTAATTGACGATCTAAGCACTTACTTCCGTCGTGCATTAGACGTGTGTCTCTGATTCCGGTACTCCCAGACAGCGCTTGACGCGTTGGTCTTAGAAAAACGAAATTAGGGTAATCTCCACACGTCGTATCCGATGTTGGGGATGATTGCGGCCCTCGCATCCAACCTAGCCACGTTTCCACTGTACTTGCGCAATTTCTATTATCGCACTAGCTGCGCTGCGAGGGCGCTTGGGGGGGGGGGGGGGAGGAGGGGAGGGGAGGGGAGGGGAGGGGAGGGGAGGGGAGGGGAGGGGAGGGGAGGGGAGGGGAGGGGAGGGGAGGGGAGGGGAGGGGAGGGGAGGGGAGGGGAGGGGAGGGGAGGGGAGGGGAGGGGAGGGGAGGGGAGGGAGCTAGAGGGGGGGGGGGGAGGGGAGGGTCCAGGGAGGCGGAAGAGGGGATCGAGGGCCAGGGGAGGGAAGGGGGAGGAGATTTCGAGGAGGGGAGGGTAGCCTATAAAGAGGAGGAGAGGAGGGGATCTAGCTAGGATCGAGAGGAGGGAGAGGAAGGGAGGGGAGTGGAGGTTCTATTATACTCAGACGTTTGAAAAAGAGAGAGTGATTATAGGGTCTACAGAAAGCAGCGAACGTTGTTAACGTTTTTATTTTACAAAGTTGTGTTGTGTGTGTGTTTGTTTCTTTGTTTCTTTGTTGTTGTTGGGTTTTGTTTTGTTTTGTTTTGTTTTGTTTTGTTTTGATTTGTTTTGGGGTCTTTTTTTTTGGAGGGGGTTGTTTGTTGAATTGTTCGTTACATTCATTTTTTTTTCCTTTCTATCTATCGCAATTAAGTGGGTCCTATATTTCATAGAATAGCTTGCCATAGTCAAGGGCCTCGGTAAATTCAAAGAAATAATTCGAAGAAATGAATTCCTTGCTGCATTTCAGGAAAGTTTTATTTTGTTATTTTCCACCTCGTGTACGTAAGAAGTAGTATGCCTTACAAACACCATGATTTATAGCGCATTTGCAAACGATTGGTGCTATATCTATTATAGCAAATTATCATTTAGGGTAGGCCTATATCATAGTGGCGCCATGCAGGCCTAGTGCAATTACTTTAGAAAACTTGCTATAAAAGCTGTTGCTGAGTCAGCGTTGATGGTTGTCGTGCATTTTCTGTTTAAAGAAATTTCTTCCTTTTGTTGTTTGTGTCTATATTCTGGGGGGGGGGGCGGTCATTCCTCTTCCCTCCCCCTCCTTTTTTTTTCATTATCGCAGTTTTCCTCGTTAGATTCATTTCTCTTTTGCGTGCTATTCGTTATTCCGAAGGTTCGTTATTCCTAAGGTTCGTTATTCCGAAGGTTCGTTATTCCTAAGGTTCGTTATTCCGAAGATTCGTTAATCCGAAACACACAAATTCCCGATACCTAGAGGTTCGTTAATCCGAAAATGACAAAGGGTTCGTTAATCCGAACATTTGTGGCGTTATTCCGATGGTTCGTTATTCCGAAGGTTCGTTAATTCGAAAATGAAATAGGGTTCGCTATTCCGAAGGCTCGTTTATCCGAAAATGAAATAGGGTTCGTTATTCCGAAGGTTCGTTAATCCGAAAATGAAATAGGGTTCGTTATTCCGAAGGTTCGTTGATCCGAAGTGATATAGGGTCCATCAAACGAACCTTCGGAACAACGAGCTTTGTTTCATTTTCGGATTAACGAACCTTCGGAATAACGAACCTTATTTCATTTTCGGATTAATGAACCTTCGGAATAACAAACCTCATCACATTTTCGGACTAACGAACCTTCGGAATAACGAATCCTCGGAATAACGACCTTCGGAATAACGAACCTTCGGACTAAAGTACCTTCGGAATAACGAACCTTCGGGATAACGAGCTGTAACCCTTTTTTCGGGGGGAGGGAGGGAGGGGTGAGTGTTGAATTAGGGCCTATAGAAAATAGTAAAAAAAAAATTTAAGATAATTGCTCAGCTAAAGGTGCACTGTGAGTAGGAGACTCCGTATCAATAGGCCTACTAATTGGGTTTGAATTTATCTATTTATTATTTTGTGGGATACGTTCCTTGCATCTGCTGGTAAACAATGCGAAGATTTTATTGCTTCATCTCTTCGAGATAGATGGGTGCGCCAAGATAACAAAAGGGTAATGATATAACCCCTAGCTGACTGATGATTATCATAACGATATTTAGACCAAAAGTGCATTATAATGGTGGGGGATGTCAATCCACCTACATTGTAAGCCAGTGGTCTAAACGTACATTATACAATGAGCTATAGACATTGAGAAAATAATGTCCATGTGCTATAACCCATGCACGAATATAAAGCCCACGAGTTGCAGCACGGACTCCAAGTATAGTAGAACAGACCCACAAGCTTGGAAGTGTCTATAGTTTAAAAAAAACAAAAACCATGAGCTCTATCATGCGAATAAAGCCCATTGTTATGAATTCGACACTTGGCGAATAAGGCCCGTGAGCATGACACTAGGCAAAAAGGGTCCACGAGCTTGACAATACATATCATATGTACGTGTACATTAAGCTCCCTGGTGCAATGTCTCGAGCTCATGATGGGGCTTTTTCATGCCTGGTGTCGAGCTCATGGGCCTTATAGCTCATGAACCTGGCTATTAAGTGTCTATCTCTTGGACCGTATATAGCTCGTGGGTCTATTTCTTGATGTAGAACTCGTGGTCTTTGTTCACTTTGTGTTTATTGTAGGCTGCATGACTCATGAACTGTATAACTCGTGGGTTGTACGATTCGTGGACAGTGTGACTCGTGGGTTGAATGGCTCGTGGGCTGTGTGACTCGTAAATGTCGAGCTCGTGACGTACATCCTACACGTCTATATTGCATACCTGTATATTCCCTTTCTATAAACTCTCTCTCTCTCCTTCTCCCCGTCCTTGCCTCTCTCTCTCTCCCCGTCATCCCTCCCTCTCTATCCATTCTCTCACCGCAGCTCATCACTTATTCATGATTTTTAAAAGCATTTGGCTTGTTTGGTTCATTAATTTATTTCTCGTTAATTCATCTATAAAAAATAATGTATCTATTCGTTTTCTTTATATTATCCTGCTCGGTTTGCCTTTCATGCCCTTGTACAAAATTGCTCTCCAAAGGCGCCCTGCAGTTAGCATTGGCTTATACATAATGAAGGGACATAGGGCCTACAACATAGTATTTGAGCATGGACCTAACTGCTCATTGACGTTCATCGCTTGTTGATTAATTCATGCACCTGCTTCTGTCAAAAGTAGCGCAAAAGCATTTTGAACATGCTTTCCTGCATTGATCTTATCATTACCGTCGACAGCCAGCCTGGATAAAAACATGACGACGCTTTGAGAAATCTAAAAACTACATGCGCAGAAGATAGTAACTCTCATAAATCATAGAAAAATGCATGTGAAGGTGTAGCGTACATTGGGAAATTATCGCTCAAGTAATTTCATTTACGAAATGCGCGTACTTCACAAGAGAAAGCAATTACTTTAGCAGGTTGGTTGTGATTTGTAATCTAATTTTTCTCATTTTTCGCACATTATTCCGGAGTAAACATGGACAGTATTCATATATATGACATGTATATCCTATCATTAAGCCATGTTATATGCTTGTCCACATGTCTCCACTTCAGTAATTTTCAATTTTGTGACAGGAAAACTGTCATGTTTTCGGGTTTGCTGCTTCCTTTCACTGGTGTTTATTCAAAGGCAGTTGAGTCTGAAAAGGCACCTCAGCAAACTAAGACCGCAATGAGGAAATGGTTCTTTTGCATAGAGCTGTCATGCAGCTCTATGTTCTTTTGTCAGTGACGATGCACGATTGCACAATCATCATTATCCAAGCACTTGAATGTATATACTCATTAAGATGATAGGATGAAAGAGAGACCTTCGTTTCTAGTCCATTTGTGTAATAGGTCTATGATTTATTGAGTAACATAGATTGACTTAACGGTACAACCGGAGAGTTAGCAACATTATCTGGTAGTTGGCTGAAACAGATTGAATTTCTGATCGTTAAGATTATGTCTCACATGAACAGAGGATGAAAGATGATTTTGATTTTGTTTTACTTTTGACGATCAATCTCTGCAATATCAGATAAAACAGTGTTTAAAAAAGTAAACAAGGTAAAATATCCCTCGCTCAATGTTTTGTTTGTTTGATAAATTTGACTGTACAACATCCATCCTTTCATTCCCCTTCTGCGTATATAGATATATAGAAGAACTGACGAGATATTATTCTTGCTACTTAATCTTACAGTAAACAAAACTGAACTCAAAAAGATATACTTAAAACGAACGATTCTTCTGTTAAGAAAGGAAAGTTCAAATAAGTGGGAAAGATATGGATCAATTTTCATGATAGCTATGGAGACAAACTAGATTGGTCTTTTTTTGTCATAATAATAATGCATTTATAATCCCTACCCAGAGTGCTGTGAAGGTCATGACAAATAAATCATGCACGAGTTTTCTTCTGTTCTTCGCTGTGACAAGTTTTATCCTATATAATAATATAGCTGGCATGATGTGAAATGACCTAATTTTTTCCAACCACATGCATTATCAGCGCCATCCTTTCCCCGTAGAACAAATTTCAGAGTCATGTCTGATTGACCATGTCGCTTCGTGTGACATAAATAATACAGACATCTATTGATAACATTATTGGAGATTTCAGGGCCAAAGCACGCTCAATATTTCAGCTCTAGATTAAGTTTTAGGGCTGTAGTCTTCGCTCTCAACAAAAGGATATAGGATAACGTTGATGATTATGTTGTTAATAACTAATCTTTTGTCTCGAGGAAAACGATCGGCTTATCATCGACGTAACATTATTGTCTCATAAACCAGTGCAATTTTGTATGAACTTTTACATGCAGAAATACAAGAATATGATAAATCCTTCAAGCAACCTATCTGAAAGTAATGTCAGTGACTTAGAGCTAAACTTCCTCTCCCCATTGCAAATTTTGGGATTCAAGAGACACAAGGGTGGTTTATTATTGTATATGAGAAACCCGAATCGTTCATGCATTCATAAAGCATTTTAATTTTATTCTTCAAATGAGTCAGACCTTGCTTTGATAGTCGCACATGAAACTTTCTACGTAATTCTTTCCAATATCCAGTGCTATTTCTAAGAATTTAGAAATGATTAGCTTCCTATAATATGCTTCGTGACTTGAGGTCATAATGCTTGTCTATGCAGTCTGTATTATATTTTGTATATGAACGTGCAAGTGCTTGTGAAAAATCGATTTCCATTATCTTCAGCACCATCATAACCGCCGTTCTCACGCCTATTTAGGTAACGGTTGCTACGCACCATCCTTAGATTTGGTCACGTATCAGTGTCATTTCAGAGAGAGAGAAGGGGAGGGAGAGAGAGAGAGAAAATGGAGGGAGAGAGAGAGAGAGAAGGAGAGGAAGGAAGCATGTATGGGGAGGGAGAGATGCATCTCTTCATGTTAACAAAATAGCGTCTCACCGGTACTACAAATGTAATCTATTATTCATAGACCTGTATGATTTCAGTATTATTTTCTGAAGTGTTTGTCAGTCAATATGTTCACCGGATTTTTATCTTATTCATGTAATCATTGAAATGCTTATTTATCATTTCGTCTACCTAAGTAACTAGCTTTAGATAGCAAGTTCTCTATCATTATTTTATGCACTCTTACGCACGAAAAGTCATGAAAAGTCACGATCTCGTGGTAGTAGGCTAGTGCTTATGACTCGTCTGTGCGCACATAGTTCTTACACACTGTACTCTACTGTATCTACTTCTGTATACATACGAGATATATGCTTCTATTGTTGTATTCCATTTGACAATGATATTCAAGCAAGGTACGTATTTGATTCTCTGCATTATTGTCCATCAGATTCCACAAACACCCAGGTATTACCTTATTCTGTCTTTTGTTTGCATCTCACTGAGCTTGAACAATACCATCTGTTTTTGTAATTTTTGTTAACTATATACATACTTGGACGATTATGGTAACCATAATGTTAAGAGATAAAAGTCGATCTTGTCAATAAAATGACAGAAGCATGGACACAGGGGGACGCCATAATTCATGCATTTCATGCCCCACTGGTGACGTGGAATAGTTATGGTGCTGTAGGGAATGCATGATATCACCTTCCCCAATACATGTGGCTTATATGTTATCTGAATCCGTTACCGAAATCAACGCAGAGAAATGATTAAATTAGGAATTGTACTTCCATGCATTTCAAAGAAATTCTGGGGACTCTCTTCGTTGCGAATTATTGAAATAGGATAATGTTGAGGGACCATCATTGCTAACTTGTCAAGTTATATTCTGATTCGGTCATCGTAATGATTTACTCGTGATTACTGTTACCTGCTTAAAGACCTAATAAAATGCTTGCAAAATGTTTTAATATGCAAAAGAAATGTAAAATATATGTCATGATTATCAATGTAAATATGTTGTCAGTGTCGTTCCGGTTTTTATCGCTTCTAGAAACTCCCCCAAATATCACATTTTTGGAGGACCCCGTTGCAGCTTTTGCGAAAAAGATAGTCACGTGACCAACACCCCTGAACCGATTGATGACGTATAAGCACGGAGTTGTGCTCAGTTAGCAGACGCCGCTCAGCACAAGCACTCAGATTACTAGCTTGGTACACGCGCGTACACGATAGCTAGCCCGGCCAGGCCCGGGCCCCGCGGGATGTGCGCTCCCGGTCGACCCACTGACTGTCGACATGTACGCATTACCACGTACAAATATCACTAAGTTAGCTTGCACAGATACCTGGTACCTCGAGCATAATGTCTTCCCCTATATGGGTAAACTTCGACATTGATGATGATGATGAAGACTGCAGCTCTGACGATAGCGGAGAAGAAGAGGAGGCACATGAAGTTGAAGGGGAAGATGGGGAGGGAGAGGCAGCCGATGAACCAGAACGTTATCGTGGGGCTGCTCCTTACCGATATGAACCAGCTGCATCTCCCCCGCTGCCAGTGCAAGAGCGTATGAACATGGCACCAAGCCCGAGAATAGACCTCACGGAAACGATCGCCTGGGAAATACAGAGTGGTATGTCTGGTATGCCCCCATATAGTTTAACCTTAGAAAGGATATACTGTATTCTACATGATTGACATTGTAAGTTGTAACTGTTTGTCTAGTAAGTAGATTAGAAGAAGAGGCCCAGCTCGCTCACAAAGTGAGCGGCTACTTCGGCCGCAGCAAGCAAGCGGGAGCGTCCCGGCCGTGGCCTGGCCCGTCGGCCGGCGCTTACAAGTTAAACTACCAGTAGTAGTCTAGTAGATCTAGTAGCAGTCTACTGGTAGTTATAGTAGTCTACTAGTAGTAGTAGTCTACTAGTACTACTACTAGTAGTAGTACTATTACCACTACGGCACTAGGTCTAGTATAGACTAGTAAGTAGTAATAGCAGAATCTTTGGTAGTAGTACAGAGGCTACACTCTAACGCCTAACGGTTTATAGGGGGATATGTTGTTACAGGGTGGGTCGTGGCTCAAAAAAAAAAAAAAAAAAAAGGCCTAACCAGTTTCCCATAGTCAGTTTCTGCAATATTTGTTATCAGTAATTTAGATGCGCCATTTTCTAAGAAAAACGATACCAAGAATTATCGTCAATTTTATTATTGGTCGAGTAGTTTTTGTTTTATGCTAAAAATCATACTGTGGAAGGAAGCCCAAACGCCGTGCTTATCTACCGATGAATGCCACGGTGGGGCTGGATTCACGAGTAGGTCTAGGCCTATAAAGCAGGCGAGTCGCCGTAGTATTAGTACAGACACGCAGTGGTGGTGGGGCTATCGTGAAATAGGCCCCACCGCAGTGCGCGTGCACCGTACCCGTGCGTTTATGGCAAGCAAGGGTAGGTCCTCCTTGGGTTTAGGGTTAGGTAGGGTTGTATTTATGGTTAAATTGGCCGTTAAATTAGTCGAGGGCCATATTATGAAGTCATTTTCGCCGCATTCACGAGTATTCACTGTGGAAGGCAGCCCCACCGCCGTGCTTACCTACCGAGATGAACGCCACACGGTGGGGCTGAAACAGGCGAGTCGCCGTAGTATTACTATTAGTACAGACACGCAGTGGTGGGGCCTATTTCACGAGTTTGCCGAAAATAATGGATATCCAAGCGTACCACAGTTGTAATCTGTATTATTGGCGGTATTAAATCCGATACAGTTCATTAAATATTCTTTTGTCTAAAGGCTTAGCCAATGACAATAGTGCAGCGCAGCACCTGCTGTGCGCTCGCTAGCTCGCTCCCCCGCCAGCGCTAGCCAGTGCAGCCGCCGGCCGGCTGTCGCTGCGCTGCGCTAGCATAGCCTTGCCAGCTCGCTGGCTACGGCTGGCTAGACTGGTCGTGAACGACTCCGTTCTTAGACGTCATCACAATTTAGAAGTGATAGTGCGCCGCATGCGGTGAAAGTATAGCAAGTTTTCCAAAACCGAGGAAATCGCATCCATTATGTTAACAAATATAGAACAAAATTCAGAACAGTAAAAAACCCCGCACAACCATAGAATTACTTAGAATTTAACATTTAATATTATAACATCATTGAGAAAAAAATGCCTAAACCATTTTATTAGGTCTTTAAAACACAGAAAACACTGGATATATTCCTTACTTTATTGCAACAAATTAGAGCACATCTCAAATAGTGTACAAGACGTGATATAGCTATATTGGGCTTTGTCTGACCCCACATAATAATCATGACCATCTGATATGCATGGAGAAAAATGTGATGTTTTCTATATTTCATTTATGTGGCTAATTTCGCAAAGTAATGAAGAGAATAGATTGTATAGGGACAGCCGAAGCTGTTGAATGAGAGAATTAGACGCGTTGCCACAGCAACGAATTTTGTGTATGTACACTGCTCCGATCAAGGTTATACGGAGAGGCCGTCGCTCGTTACAAATACTGGATGCGGCAGTAAGCGTTTCTGATAAGCTGTGATGCCGATTATTTTTTTAGAAAGCATGATTCCTGTCGTGTCGCAGAAAGCTATTTTCTTGGATGACCTGTATGCTCTTTCGACGCAGCACAAGTTATCGCGGATCCATTTAATGGAATGGATCAGAGAGCTTAACGCGTAGAACAAAAAGAAACGAAATTTACTAGTGACAACCCGCAGTCGGTGGCCAACTTTGATGGTATTTTTTTAAAGATATACGCCTAACCTACAGCTGAAAATGACCGAACTTTGTTGAAATTGGCTTAATTGCCACGAAGGTATTTCATCTTCTGTGTCCGTATACATCGTGGTACTTCAGTAGCGTATAAGGTACAATGTTGCTCGTTACCATGCAGTGCAAAGTGTTGGCTGTACGTGGTATAGTGCTGACCAGCAAATAAAGAAGAAATCAGACAAACGCTACGTGTTACGGTAATCGCCTCGATGACGCCAAGCTCTATTACTGGTTTCAGACGACCAAACCCCAAGAAGCACTAATGACACGAAAGATACTTTCTACGCTGTCCTAAACTGGTGAGTCAGTTCACAAATTCTTCGTTCTTATTAATTTCCGTTCGATTCAATTCAATTCAATTCAATTCAGCTTATTTCAATTCAATTCACTTCAATTCAATTCAATTTATTTCATTTTCTTCTTCCACAAAACATAATGTAATATACCGAAAAAATCACAAATTATCTGAGTATATAAGACTTGACTGTACCATGAAAATTAGAGGTAATCACAAATTAAAAAGCATATGGTTACAAATCGACCTTGTAACATGTTATTTTATCCATGCTAAAAAAAAAATAAAAGAAATGAGGAGTTCACTAAAAACAGCTTTGACGTTTCGGACAACTCATTCAATCATGCCAAATGATATATAACAATATACAACAATATATTACATAAAACATTGCATATCTATTCAGTGTCTGTATAATATGCATTTAACCAAAAAAAAAAAAAAAAAATCTTTTAGTTTGCGTTTGAAAGAATAATACAGTGCGTATCAAAAAACAAAGTTATCCAACTTTGGAGGGCTACAATTCTATAATCGTCAGCTGTGGAGAAAGCAATTTGGTTGTGAGGAAAGAGGAACTCTTCTTCTTTCCAGTGATACCTAATTATGGTGACAAATGTCATGCATGACTGAGCACATGAACTTTAAAGACAACAATGACAAATTACACTTTTTCCAAGTTTGCGTGTTATTGTAAAGGAACAATGCATGACTCTGCATGGATGAGATCTGTCAATGAAAGTGGCCAAAGAGGCCAGTCTGAATATGAATGCAGGTTTGTGTTAAAGGTTTGTGTTTAGGGTTTCTCCTAACATTTCATGGTCCATAACCTTTAATATGGCCACCGGTCCGATAGCTTGGTCACTCTCACAGAGGCCAACCCACACAGTCCATTTTCTCTGTTCATATTCAACATACATGCAGCTTACAGTGATAAACCATGTCTTGAATATGAAGAGTGAAAAATGGATAATGGTTTACCCTTTATGGGAAGGACCAAGTTATCGACAACGTGGCCATGTTGAAGGTTATGAACCATAAAAGGTTAGAAGAAACCCTAACTGTTAAACATGAACCTGCAGTCGTGCAGGCTCGCCTGATGATTTGACCACTTTCAATGACAGATCTCATTCATGCAGTGAGACATGCATTGTTCCTTCACAATAACACGCAAATTTGGAAAAAGTGCAATTTGTCATTGTTGTCTTTAAAGTTCATGTACTCAGTCATCGGCATAATATTTGTCAATATAATTAGGTATCAATGGAAAGAAGAAGAGTTTCCCTTTCCTTACAACCAACATTGTGCTCTCCATAGCTGACGATTATAAAATTATAGACCTCCAAAGTTGGATTACCTTTTTATTTTTTTTTTTGATATGCACTGTAGAAACGAGCAGCTTGTTATTTCGGGGGAGAGGTAATTCCATAATCTATAGGCTCCCTACAAAGAAAGTGTATGAATGGTAAATGAATAAAGATCATTAAAAAGTGTGTGTGTGTGTGTGTGTGTGTGTGATTTGAATTCCTTTAGTTGACATGTCAAGATGTTGGCTTGGCAGAATCTACTTAAACATGAATGTGAAACCGTCAAGAATTAAATTTTACAAAGTTTAACGCCATGCAGGAGGCGCTGTCAGGAAATGGCTTGTATCACAAGAGACAAGTTTATTTATTTAACCACGGTAAAAAGCTTGCTATCAGTTGTAGGTTGCTTTTCAGTTGCCATTTTCTCATTGAAAAATGAGCATATATACTAAAGTACCGCATTCGCTTCATTAGCCTGATTAGACTCATCTATCCAACTGTGCGCGCGGCAACACGTCCTTCGCGTACTCTACCCTGTGGTTGAGTACATGTCGTTGAGGTTCACGTCGCGAGTTTACAGGAAATTAATTGTATGTTTTTTTAATTATCAGCGCAAAATTTCAGGGATAGACACAATATTGAGAGTGATATTCAAGTTCAATTTCTGTGACGTTTTACATCAGACGTTTTACCTCCCATCACGCAACCGTTATCTCTGACAATTTGCCCTTTTACCTTTGGCCTTTCATCTCATGCCGTTATTTCATTTTCATTTCATTTATTAAGTTTCCACTCAAATCATACAGTTTTGTGTTTACAACATCTACCCACGACAATGTAAAAGTGACACATAAATCAATATAAGTTATAAGTGCAGTATATACAAATAGCATTTACACGGCACAAAATCCTCTGCCATACCTCTGTCTTCGTGAAAAATTAATGGAGAAACCTGTTGTAAATTTGATAAATTTAATAAGAAAGTTACAGAAATGTCTATCAAATACCTATCCTCTGGTGATCACTGTATTTCCAGTAGATTAACTTTTCTAATTCCCTGCCTGATAACAGATTATGTTAAACAGTTATAAGATTTGTAAATTTAACCTGATTTTTTTTCCATGGGCTAAAATCCGGTGCTTTATGTTCTGCTCTGTTCAACGATATTACAGCGTACCAAGATGATCAACCACCATCACTCGTTCTAATGAAATACATAATGCAAGAATTCGTCATTCGAGACAGACAAAGATAGATTTATCAACGAATGGCTCATTATCACCCCATATTTATTATTAAAATATGCTGAAGGAACGCTGCTATTAAACATTATTATTAAGTGATGCTGGCATTTGGGCCCTTTGTGCGAGCGCCAGATCTATGTCCATGATGAATGTATGAATTCTTTAGAAAGCAACAGTAATGGGATCACAGAGGACCTGAGATGTGAATTCTGTTACCAGCTGCCAACGAGTACATCATCCATGAAGCCAGAAGCAATCCAATTATTTTTTAAGTGGTCATTTATTGATGCACATCAGGCATTTTTCATGAGAGGCTTCGTATAAGGGCAATTTTCTTATTCTCAACTCACGACCAATACTCACATTATAAATACTATTGTGACTTATTTTTTTTTTTTTTTTGGCTCCTGTTTGGAACTCTATTTGCTGCAACGCATCTGCTTGATGTACATGAACTTTCGAACCTTCGATGGTGTAAAGTAATTTCATTTGATCTCTTCCCCTTCCAACCACCAGCTGTCGACGTAACACTGTGGGGGCAAATCAATATCTAAGAATAATATGACCTTATACATCCGCTTTTAATAAGTGCGATTTCATTGTATTCAAGTCAGTTTTACAGATGAGATAAAAGCACAGGAAAAGGATGAACAAGGTTCCACAATACAATAAGACAGGACATTTGAAAGTTATGAAATATCCAAATTCCAAATGTTCTCAGGAACAACGATTTTTTGGAGCAACTGCATGCGCATATGAATTAATGGTGTGATGATATAATCACATCACCAGTCTTACTTTAACCTCTAAACAAATTTCGGCTCAATTTTATATTTCATCTTTGCCACGAAGTCATAGTTTAATTTGTGTTTGTCACATGAAGTAATATTATAGTCTCGATGCCCTGGCCATTTCGACCTTTGAGGGCTAAAGTGCTTGTAGTTTTATGTTTTGCCCGAAAGATAATTCTTATGATATTTTGTACAGACAAAATACATACGCTGTAGAGTCCTAACTTTACGGATGATTAAACTTATCAAAGATCTAATATGGGCTTAAAACCAATGCTGCCAATATTGGAATCAATATGACATCATGTCACTTTAAAATTCGTCTTTAAGCAAATTGGTTTGAGTAAAGTTTTAAATGATGTATTCTACTCTTATTTAGACCAAAAAGGGTGATCCACTATTGTGATATGGACATTCAAGATTCGAAACTTCAATTTCAACTTCAGTCATGAAAACGATAGTATAGTTAAAATTCACAATTGCATTTCATCGGGAAAAAATGAATAAAAACTACTTTGCAAATGTTTTGTATTTCACTTTTTTGGAAGATAACAGTATAAACAGCGATTAAGTAAATCGTTTTCTGTTGGTGGCTTTGAACTATTTAAACATTGTTACCTACGTTTACTTAAAAGGCGAATACTTTACGTGAAGATTTGACTTTGGTCAACATGGTGTAAAAAGAATTGGAAGTGGAGCATATTTAGGTAGGATTTAGATAGTAAATCGTTTTTATTCCTAATATAGGAATATGAATTAAGTCATCTGTAACGACATTAAAATTGTGACTGCGCGACCTTAGTATATGCCTTTGTGCTTCTGCTGTGCAAAATCGCTTATGCTATCACTTTTAGAAAACACTCCAGTGACTCCACTGAAAATAATGAAGTAAAAACAAGGAGTATAGCCGGTGGCGTATCTGGGGGGGGGGGGGGGCACGTGCCTCTGGCGCCACTCCTTGGGGGCGCAAAAAACGAAGAAAAAAACCAAGAACAGGAAGAAAACAAAGAAAACAAAACGAAGAAGAAGGAAAAAAGAAAAGAAGAAGAAGACAAAAAAAAAACCCTCGCCCGGTAAAGGGGGGGGGGGGGGAGGAGGGAGGGAGAATGGTTGGGGGGGGGGGCAGAAAACTAAATCAAACAAGATAAAAACAAAACATGATGATGACGCGGACAAAATGACAATGTTTATTGTGTTCACACAAGAATTCCATGTTCTGTAAGCTGAAATACAAAAATTTTCGGCTCGCCAAAATTTATATAACAAAGAAGGTAAGAACAAAACGTGATGATTCAATTCAATTCAATTCAAAGGTTCTATTTTCACTTCTTTCAACAGAATGTACAAAATGTATAAATTCGACATGCGTTTGAAGGAATGATAAATAGATAGCAAAGAATAACATTTGTCAGTAGTCATTACAAAATGAGGCGGACAAAAATGACAATGTCTATTGTGTTCACACATGTCATTTTATATTTAGCAGGCAAAATGTTTCACGGAGCAGCGGCTGCAATTTCTTTCGTTCTGAAACGATCGCCAATTGGATCAAAAGAAGGCGCCAACGGTTTCGAACATATACGGGGGGGGGGGGGGGCAGAAAAAAAAACCCAAATCAAACAAGATAAGAACAAAACGTAATGATGACGCAGAAATATACAAGTTTCGAAAATTCGGCTCATTCGCTCGTACTAATTCAGAGTACTTTTTTTCAAGTCCTCAGTTTGTTGGTATAAATCGTTATCTGTAAGGCCGTCACTATATCTTGATTAGAATTGTAAGATTTATTACGCAAAAAATGACAAGAGTTGTAAGCTAAAATATATACAAAAATTTTCTGTTCGCTCGCTGCGTTCGCTCACCAAAATTTATAAAAAAGAAAAGAAGATAAGAACAAAACGTGACGATGACGCGGACAAAATGACACTGTCTATGTGTTCACATATGTCATTTTATATTTAGCAGGAAAAAAGTTACACGGGGCAGCGGCTGCAATTTCATTCGTTCTGAAGCGATCGCCGATTGGATTAAAAGAGGACGCCAACCATGCCAACGGTTTTGAACATACGGGGAGGGGGGGGGGCGCAAAAAAAAATAAGAACAAAACGTAATGATGACGCAGAAATATACACATTTCGAAAATTCGGCTCATTCGCTCGTACTAATTTAGAGTATTTTTCAAGTCCTCAGTTTGTTGGTATAAATCGTTATATATATAATTGATATTATATTATATTGATACTATATCTTGATTAGAATTGTAAGATTTAATAATCAAAAAATAACAAGAATTCCATGTTTAGTAAGCTGAAATAAAAAAATTTTCGGCTCGCTCGCTGCGCTCGCTCGCCAAAATTTATCATTATTCATTACATCTAAATCACCCTCAAAAGACTCCTTTTAAGTGCTTGAAAAAGCATATCATGTGCACTTTGTTTAAAGTCCCTACCGGGATGGGGTTGGGGTTGAACACTTTTTAAGAAATTAGGGGCGCAATTTTCGCGCTTGCCCCGGGCACCGTTTTCCCCAGATACGCCACTGAGTATAGCTATGAATATCGTCTGAGGCTGAGAGCGTTGATCTAAACGTTTGACTTCAAGACAACCCTTCAGTCTTTTCACAACGCAATTTGCACAACGCTGATAATCATTTTCAGTGCAGTCGTCGAGTACAGGCCTTCATGTTGGGAAGGAAACTCATTGACGTTTAAAATGCAGTCGTAACAGTTTGAAACTGCAATTATATTTCTACAGACGTCCACTGGTCCAATTCATTGTTGTGTCTCCGAGTAATTTTCATTAAAACCAATTCACTTGCCCTCTGAGTTAAAGAACAATAAAATGAAATGCATATTGACTTTTGCTGATTTGTGATACTCTCAACTGTTATATGTTGGTTAATGAATATTTAAATACGTGCCATATGTCCTACAGTATTTTTGTACTAGTTTTCTTACTTGGATACACCTTAAAAATACAAACTTCCAAACCAAGATTCTACCAGTATCTATGAATTATATATAGGCCTATACAAACTGACGAAAAATAGTAGACATTTTATTATTGAATGTACGACACACATTTATTTTTTTTGCCACATAGCACTGACGTTTATACGTGATGTTGTTGTTGTTGTGTTTCTCCTGTCTTGTTTTGTGTTGTTTTAAACTATCCTTATGTTAAGTATATGTAGTATGTTTCATAAGAATCCTTTGAGTAGTTCACAGTATACATGCATGCCTTTTAGTCGACCTCTCAATCCTTTTTTCCCCTCTACACATGATTCTGTATTTTGCCGTTATGCATGTATATCTGTATTTGTTAATTATCATTACCCTTTCCACAGTTGAATGTATGCTTATGACGTAATTCCTGATTTACTGAGATATGTTTTGTTGAAAAAAATGAAAATAAATGAATTGAATTGAATTGAATTAAATTTGATTTAATTAAATGATCAGAGTACCTTGTATTATGAACCGATGCAACACAACATGCATTTGTTACATTTCATCGTTCCTTTGATTCCGTGATCATAACTATTACATTGACTCTACCACTTCCCTAAATGGAATAGTTGCCCATCATATCGTGCGGCAATCTTAGGATGAAAATTCTATCATTTCATTTTGATTGAGTATATAGACGCATGATAGTAACGTGCATGGAACAGATCTATCCGTTTCATAATTGCCTACTTGCATTGATATTCTTTAAGAAATGTTGAGATTAAATCAGTGTACCAAAACATGACGCAGTCTCCTTTTAGATTGTGATGTGCGGAGGCGGATTTTCCGCATTTTCAGTATCTTCTCGAAAAATAAAGAACAAATTTCCACCAAACGTGGCAGGTGGCAGGTCAACATGCAGGTTAATAGAATAGAAGGGGCACGGGGGGGGGGGGGGTGGTAGTGATGAAGGGAGGACAAAGGAATAGAATATAAGAGATTGTTTAAATAAAAGAATCAACAGAACCAAAAGTTATACAGCTAATAGATTTATATCGGAAAATACATTTATAGATGTATTTTCAAAAAATGTTGTTTCATTAAGGGGGCAGTAAGTCGGGGGCGATTGTGGGGCAAAAGCAAAAAAAAAAAGTAAAAGAGTTTTGTTCAATAAAAATCCCCAGAACCAAAAATTATTGGCGGGTGAGGGGATACCCAATTAAGGGGAGAGGGGGAGGTGGCGGATCCAATGCCTTCCCCATTTTCAGCATCTTCTTGCAAAATCCATGACAAATTTTAAATAAACGTTGTAAGTAGCATTCCCAGGGTAGCAAAATCCCGCATTGTTCCGATGGGCAGCGAGTCCAGGGGGTGCATGGGACCCTTGCCCCACCCCCTTTGACATCCCCTCATAAGCTATAATATACTTGAAAAATACGTCATAAACATGATAAATTTACTTAGTCTACACCATATTAGCTACATCACTTCTGTTCTGGATAATTTGATTAAGCCTTTGCATTATCCGTTTGTGCAAGTCTGATTTGATTTTTATTATTAATTATGGAAACTTTACCTCGGACGTCTGTTAAATGACAACATATTTGTTTATTTGTTTGTTTGTTTGTTTGTTTGTTTATTTATTTATTTGTTTTCTAGCTTCTTTCCTGTGCACTGGATGGGGCCCCGTGGGACCAAGCCTCGCTTGATCTGACTTTCACAGCTTGTCATGGCAATGGATTTACGGCTTGATGAATCTCCTTCTCTTGTATCGTACAATTTAGCTAAGAGCTAATGCAATATTAACTTAATCTCATCAACACTATACGTTGATGAGCATGAGAGACATTTTGGTGCCCGCTGCAAACAGACGAACGGCATAAGTTGCATATTACACGAGCTATTTATAATTACTGCGTGTTTCCAAATTGGTACCTGAAATGCGATTGATCATCAAATGAAATAGATGTTCTGAAGCTCCATTTAGCAGCAAAGTGTAGCTACGTGGCAAGGGATTTTAAACGTGACTACAATATGCCCACATAAAAAAGGAACTCTGGAACATGTATTTCTCTTGTAAAAAACGTCTTTGACAGTTTCTATCGTAATCCACAAATACTTTAGCACTTCGTGGATAGAAGAGTCAAACAGGAGACGAAAGTTGATGCAGGATCATCGGACATACAATGGACATTTTGCGTGCAACCTCGATTCAGTCTTTCGGAAGCAGTCGCTTCCTTCATCCTATCAATTGTTCATAATTCATCCATTATAGCTGAATTCTGTCAAGAGCCTAATGATACCCCATCATTCTTCTGTTGAATAAAGGGAGAACACATTTGAACATTTTGCATATCTCGCTTCATTATAAACCCTTCGCCCCATCATACAACTGCATTGCCGAGAGTAGGAATTACAGTTCCCACAAGCAAGGAGATTGTGGGGCATGAATGTGGCGGAGCCGAGTCTTGCACCACAAAATCCCTCGTGGTAGTGCAACCTCTCCCTCTACAAACGCCATTACGTTTCCATTGACACTTCACACTCCTCAAACCAGCATTTTTCACTGAAGAAAGTGAGTGCGTTATAAAGATGCCGGCAAAATGCATGGTCATGCTGAAGGGTGTGTGCACAAAGAAAGTCATCATTCCATCTGTCGTCTGGTTCCTGTACCTCGGCCTCGGCGCCTACATCTTCAGCGCAATCGAAGGGGACGAGGAGACATCATATTTCAAAGTCGAGAACGAGTGGGTGAACGACGTTCTCCATGAGGTAAGATATTGTAAGCTGTGTGCATCAAGGAAGAACACATGAAGATTATATCTTTATCTTCAATCCTACATGTATGACTATCATCATATAAGGGTTGGGCGTGATAACGAATACACATCACTCCTATTTTGCGAGCTTTTGTTTGTCGGCTTTCTTCTTCTCTCGCCTATAAATATACGATGTGGACATGATTTTGGTCTCACTCCTATTTATTTTGTTTCAAAACATGCACACCTTACAGTAAGAGAGCAACGTTTGGATTGGTTGCGTCTAATACAGTTATACGGTGAAAGAGGACCATTAGTTACCGCGCTCTGCTGCATTTGGGAATAAAACGTAAAGTTGCATCACAGTGTAGGCCTACAAACCTTCTTTGCTGGCCAGAATTCGTTCAGTAACTTGCCAAAGCTGAAATTCAATCTTAGATCATCTGCAAGCTTCTCAGTATTTTTTTTTCATATTAATGTTTTGAAGATCTGATTTGATTTGATATCATTTCTGCACTTTTCACAAAATTAGTATATCGTTTGCGAAAAACTTTCCCCCAAATAATCATACTGCATTGGACAAAAAAAAAAATACACATACCGATTATACAGATAGGAAGCCTACTTCCCTGACTTCAGTTTTATAACAATATATGATTATCGTAAGGTTCTACAATTTACTCTCTAAAAAAATCGAGTGAAAATATTCACTCTTGAAGGAGTGAATACAAAAAAAGAGTGAATTTAGAGTGAAATTGGAGTGAATTTCGAGTGAAAATGTTCATTTTCACTCATTTTGGAGTGACCTCAGGGATCACTCCAAAATCTTCGAGTGATCCCTGAGGTCACTCCAAAATGAGTGAAAATGAACATTTTCACTCGAAATTCACTCCAATTTCACTCTAAATTCACTCTTTTTTGTATTCACTCCTTCAAGAGTGAATATTTTCACTCGATTTTTTTTTTGAGAGTATGCTACTGCTATGAGCCAATCTGTTTTGAGGCTTTTTTTATTTTTCTTGTGTGCATATATCTATATATAATATATCAATGTTTTTATCCTGCTCTTAATATCCTACATTTTAATATGATTTATTCCACACGACAGGCCATACGCGAAACAGAGGCCTTGTACAAGAATCTGACATTCTCGCCCGAATGGATAGGAGAATCAAAAGAGGACCTTATAGGCGCAGTGAATGCCACTTCTGAACTTCAGATAAAAGTGCGCAACATGACGAAGGAGATCGTGCGTCGGTTCCGACCCATGAAATCTTACTATAAATGGGACATGATCGGTGGAATTCACTTCTGTTTGACGGTCTTATCGACGATAGGTAGGGCTAATATTCTGTGAAATTCCAACTTAAAGTCATTATTTAACACTGGGATCAGTGATGACTTTTTTTTTTTGGTGTTATCACTGATGCATACAGTTCAGTTGCATCACAAAACACCCTATATACCGTACAAAAAAATTCGCAATGAACCCACAAATTTAAGGAGATATCGCAATTTTTTTATTAATAAACTATAACTGTAGACGTTTTAAATTAGAGACGGTCTCCTATTTCTAAAAAAAAAATCATTTTACATTTTACATATTTAACGACATTTCACATTGACTACAATGACAAAAACCTTTTCATGTTAGTCATCTTTATCCTCAACTGACATTTTAAAATTATTCTGAAGTACTAACGACTAAAGCTGTTCTTCTTTTTTATCTGCAAATGGTAGCATTTCTATGACAAGAAAGAATTAAAGAAAATAGGAATGAAGAGCTCCATTAATTGTCTTTCAGTGATGCTGAACGAAAGACAAACTTATATATTAAATGGGTTAGTCAAATACCGGCTAGTGATTGGCTAAGCACAGTCACGAGATGGAGTCACATTGGTTATGTTCGCCCATGGGCAGAACATTTTTGTAATGTTCTCCCATGGGAAAACATTTTCACGAAACAAATGACAAACGATACCAAATGATTGAACGATCATATTTTCACGCAATCGATAGGATGAATTTGCCTATTCCATTCAACGTGAAAAAGCAGATTTGACTAACCCATATAATATAACAGATGAGAACTTTTGTTGTCGGGAACATGTACCAAACGTTCCACCCTTTGAGTTTGAAATGCTATTTCGGGAGGCTATAGGTCCCTCGACTTATTCCCGGGACTTATAATCTCCCTCAATAGCATTTCAAACCCTACGTGTGGAACATTCGTTACGTTTCCTCCCCCGCCAGTCATCTTCTATATAATAGGGGATGTATAGGTGGATCTTTTGATACTTTGTCTAATTAAATGAATACCAGTTTAAAATGAAGAAACACATCTGATTCCACCGAGACATGCGTCATATGTGATTTTTACTGGGTGTTCAGACGCAATACGACGGTCAGGGGTTTGTCAGGGGTCATCCCACTAGACCGACACCAACGAGTCATACAGCCCACGAGTTCGACGTTACAAACAGGTCCACGAGTCGTACAGCTCACGAGTCATACGGCCCATGAGTTCGACACTAGGTAAAATAGCCCACGAGTTCGACAGAAACAATACGAGGCTTAATGTGTCGGTCTTGGGTGCCTTGTTAGTGTCGAACTAATGAGCTGTATGACTCGTGAGGTATATAACTCATAATGGGCTATATGACTTGTGAGCTGTATGACTCGTGGGTTGTATTACTCGTGGGTGTCTCGTGACGTGCACCCGACGATCAGAGCATCGTTTCGAACTATTGATATTACTAATATTCAATGCTTGTGAGTACGATGGTTCCGCATATTGAGCATGCACGTTTAACCATTCTATTCAACGACGCGAACGATGCAAAGCGGAGTTGAATAGAATGGTTGGACGTATTTCCTGTCGTGTCGTCTAGCCATTTTTCCCCTACAAGTTGATAGTCTTGTTGCTGTCCCAGTCTTGTCTCATGTTTATTTGTTTGTTGTTGTTTTGTGTGTAACTGTTTGTCCGTCTGTGTCTCAGCGGCCTGCCATTGTCTTTACACAGTGCATATTGACAATTACTTCACTTTAGTCACCTCAGCACATATTGTAATGTATTGGTACTGTAACTTTCAAACTGTTAAAGTTGTTTTCTCTGTACAAATTTACATGCATTTTTTCTGTCAGCTTTGTTACCATTTTAGCTGCATCGGAAGTTGAAACCACTTAAAATGATACTGGACGTAAAACTTATTGACTGAAGTGTGCACATTATTTTGTCACTTGTTTTGAACTTTGCGCAACAATATTATGCTATTTTAGTGGGGGCGCTCAGTGGTATACAAGTGGGGCGCTGTGGTATACAGTGGCTAAGACTCCCGACTTCAAATAGGAGGTCCTGAGTTCGATTCCCGCCCAGTGCTTGGTCCGTGGACGAGATATTTTACGCACCACGTCCCTCTCGACCCAGGTGTATAGTACCTGCATGGCAACGCTGGGGCAGTAATAGTCGCAGGGCTCTCTGGTAGCGGCAGTGGCAACACTTATAATTCAGAGGCTGCTTTACCCTGGATATAGAAAGAAGACCTTATTATTATTATTGACGCTGTCTTAATTGCCGTACTACATGTTTGTACTACTTTTCTCTCAACCATAGGGTACGGCCTCATTGTGCCAAGAACACAGAATGGTCGACTGGCCTGCATCGTGTACGCTTCCTTTGGGATTCCACTGAACATCGTATTTATGGGGGGAGTCGGGCGGGTGCTCGCTCACCTGATCGACTGCAGCTACCGGCGTTGGCTTTTCCTCTTCGGATGCGCAAAAGCCTGCAAAGAATCAGCGATCGCAATGAATCACAGAATCAAGCCCAACTCCGACGGAAAGTCAAAGGTAATCTCACACTGGAACCGTATAAGCAAGAGGGTCAGCAGCGAACAAAATCCTGCACAGACTGGAACACAATGCAACAAACTGGCAACTCCGAGAGCAATATTCACGGTTGCCTATAGCGACTGGTCCGTGCCTAGCACCAGTAGACCCGAGAAGACGGCAGAAAAGGCTGCCACCATGCCGGACGACGATCCTAGGCCGGTCTCGAAAGGAAATGAGGCAGGTGAGATTCAGTGCGAAGAGGAGCTCCCCGATAAACCCGTTGCTCCACTGTGGTACGTGACACTGTTCATAACGACCTACATGACTGCCTTCATTCTGCTCATGTACTTTTCCGGCTGCTCTCCTGACGGTTGGTCACTTGTCGATCTCTGCTACTTCGAATTCGTTACCTTTTCGACGATTGGATTCGGAGACTTGTACCTGGAACCACCTAAGGGTTTTTCCTCGCGTCAATTGCTCGTATTCATCGACGTCGTTGTAGTCATCATTGGTATGGTATCCCTGTCGGCCATCGTCAACATCGTAGCGTCTACAGAACGGCTTGACAAGGCTGTGACATGGGCCCTCGACATCCTACTCAAGATCTGGAAATCGATGGCACATACTGCCCGTCGCCTTTGCCAAAGTCAACGTAGTGGTCGCTGAGGTATAGATCGATTCCTTTTTTATCTTTTGAAGATGCGGAAAGTGATTAGTGAGTCTTATCCTGTTCGACAAGGAAAATAAGAAGGCCAACTGCCTCCCCACTGATTAAAGGATAAACCAAACTTTGATGGTCTTGTAAAGACCTAATCAATTTTGTGGAACATGGATTCTTGTTGACTTTGAAGGCGTATTATCGTTTATGTTTACGTAATCTTATTTTAATATGTGTTCATAATGAAGACATTTTATCAACAATTTACACTCGAGTTACGCCTTGGTTGCTTGTGCACCTGAAAACTATTCAGTAACTTTACAATAACATTACAAGACGCTCTTCTTCCTCTTTCTTTTTAATTTATGAAGTCATATGGAATCCTATGTCATTGTTGCAGGTGTACAACGACTTTTTGCGATTAGATAAAGATGCCGCTTTTTTACGAATAGCCGACTCTCAAGTACAGTGTATATGCAATTTTTTTGTCAAAACTTTACCTATATTTACACCTATATTTTCCTTGCCTGTCACTATCGATTCAACTTAAAGAAGAACTTTGTTCTAATGAGGTAATGTCTTCAAATCAAAATGCTATATTCTACGTAAGTAAGTGTTCATTACAATTTTCAACAACAGTGGTTTGAAGTGCCTTTGCCATGTCTACAATGTTTTCTCATCATTCTTTTTCTTTGTAACTTACATGTGACAGGGATTTACTCTATTTGAAAAAAACAACAACAAACGATTATGAACATGTTTTCTTACCGACATATACTAAGTGTTTCAAAAAACATTTTCCACTTTTGATCATTAATAGTTCAACAACTATTCATCCGATAAAACTGTCATTAATATGAGTAATAGCTGAATAATGTACAATTTTGTTGGAGGTAATTTAAATGTGAAAGCATAAATCTGTTTCATTAAATTTGAGTCATTAATATGAGTAATAGCTGAATAATGTACAATTTTGTTGGAAGTAATTTAAATGTGAAAGCATAAATCTGTTTCATTAAATCTAAGAATGATTTTGAAGTAAGGTTTCAGATTTTGGTCAAATTTCAACCCTCTGTACAAAAATTGAACTTTGCACAGGAACCAATGATGTGTATGTGAGTGTGTGCTGACAATGGCCCTAACAACGGACATGCCTGAACCACCTGTTGACTAGGCGTCAGTCTCGCGCTCCCAGGCACATGAATGCTTAATCAATAATTCATGTGGATTGCCCTGGGCACTGCTAGTCTGAATTCATGCACGGTAAAGGGTAAAATGTATGCACGTATGGAAAAGGTAAGCACTTACATGTTTCCATGTGCTTGCAAACACCTTGTTTCATTCCAGCTGGCAATCATTTTGAAATTTTGCTTCACATATCACTAAATTTGGGAGATAAATAAGCTTAAATTATCTAAAGTTCCTCATTTTAATACAACTGTCTAATAGTCTGACAAATTTTTCGCTTTTTCGATAAAAAAGAGATCATTTTTGGTAAAGAGTTCAGCAGCATTTATCATTGGGGCGATTTGTTTCAAAGTAGATTAATTTAAGGCTCCATGTACACAAGTGTATACTCTAATTGATTTTTCTTTTTTGCTTCCTGTCACCATGTTTACGATAGAACAGAAGGTAATCATTGTAATTTCGTTTTTTCAAAAGTAGGGAGAGCACTGTCACGACTCAACGACAGTATCGGCAGGCGTTTGACTTTACACAGATACTGCCAGTGGCTGAACAAAGACTAGTTGTGGTAGTGGAATTTCTCATGAATAAATAATGAGCAGTCAAACCCTGGCCATTGTTCAGGACCATTGTCAGGATGTTAACCACACACTCCCATACACACCCATTGACCCCTGTGCAAAGTGAAATTTTGTACAAAGGGTTGAAAATAGAGCAAAATCTGGAACCTAACTGTGAAATTAATTATGGATTTTATGAATCTGATTTATGCTTGAACCACCTCCAGCCAAATTGTACACTATTCAGCTATCACTCATACCAATGACAATGTTATCTGATATTTAGTTTTTGAATTATTAAGAATCAAAAGTGGGAAATGTTTTTTGAAACACCTAGTATATATTCGCATATACATAATGGATGTACATCACCGTAAATAGCTAAAGAGGTGATTTTACCACCTGTTTAGTGACAAATTGAGAGAAAGAAATTGAGATGACATATACCCTAATCAATTCTTCTGCAGTAGATATAGAATTCTGAGTTTTATTTCGTATAGAATTACGCTCTCCTTAAAAAAGAAAAACAAGTATCTTGTTTCAGTACAGTGTAGATATACTCTTTCCTCAAGATTGTGCGGAAAGTCGCTGGTCGATTTTACATGATATTCTATGAGTTACTGCATGAACTTATTTGTAAAAATATCGACTATTGATGCGAATGAAAAGAGGGTTTAATTAATTATTCAAATGAACAAGATGAATCAAGCAGTTCTTTCAATAATCTACGCATTTGCAAACGAGTGAGTGAATTAGGGCTCAATAAAGTAAAGAGTAACTGAACGTACATTTCTATTATTTTTATTTATTCATAACCGCTGATATTTAGCACCGGGAATTTGCGGCATACTACTGCTATGCGCGTAGCTATAGGTAGAGCACACTGATTATTGTCAATTTATATTTGATTATTTGGAACCATAATGCTGTTTTTAAGCGAGGCCAGTCTCACGATAATGTATCGTCGATTATCGAGAAATGGTATGGGAATCAAACAGTGATGTATATTAAGGATTACAACCGAAGAGATGATAATAAGTGTTATGTGAATTCATGATCAGCCAGTGACACGCACGTGAAATGCACTGGTCTTGTGCGGTGTTCATACACATTCGGTGCTGGTACATTATGTGTGATTTATTTATTAAAAAAGGCTTATGCAGTGGGAACAGAATGCCAAAGGAGGGACCTATGTGAGAATCAGCCAATCGGGAATGAGCATTTTGGCAGCTTACGTTTGACTTTCAACCAATCGGCAGGTTTTACGTAAATGAACCCGAGGCGGATATATGAGAAAAGCAATGGTTGAAAGGAAGAATTCACATTAATGACCTCAAAATTCCTCATTAAAATATTCACGTATAGCTGTCATATAGGAAGCATTGAATACTGTTGGACTTTTTTACAGACGATTTGAATATCACTTCAGGAGGTGAATTGCATGATCAAAACTTATCTGTAGTGGTTATGATTTATTGAGAACCTCATTGAGGGGAAAGAAGCACGAACGCTTCAAATCTTTGTTTCAAATCTTTGTTTTTATTTTGTCATTGCAGAAATTATTGCATTTTAGATTGTTTAAAGAATATTTTTTGTTGCCTGTGGATGTGTAGCAAAAAAAAAAGAACATGTTCAGTTGCCCTTGCCGGTCAAAATTAAATAGTCTGAAATTCATCTTTGAATCTAAGCTTATAAGAGTGCATTCTTTTTATCTCTGCATTCTCATACGAGTGGAGCGAAAGTAATTTACGAACTTAAGTCACATCGTAACTGATGTGGGTCTATATCTAGCTACAATTGTATATCGTAATGTATATATAAGGACACTGTTAGCGTTTAAAAAGGAAAACTTTCCAACATGTTGATTTACTGAATGCAGCAACATTAGTAAAATACATAATTTGCGTTTAAGAAAAATCGGACAACCTGTTCAAATCTTTTAAAACTTTTTTTTTTTAGTTTTGGGTCGCCGTCGGTGGATTAGAAGACTGCTACATTTCATAACATCTTTGCAGAACAATATAAAGAGAATATCAAGGGGAATTCAACACATTTTCATTTTTTTCCTAGTATAACAAAGAGCGATATTGATTAACCTCTTTCAGGAAGCAGGGTCAGTGATGTTACCTTTAGTATAATGTCACTAACAAGTCAAAGGAATGTGTCCTTTTCATCGAGAAAAAAAAAGAAATATTGTGAAATTTTCTTTACGTATGTTCTACACTGACGCTACAAACTGAGATGTGCACCAAGAATTGGAATATTCTTCACTTTTGAACGGATCTTACGATTTTCATCAAACTTCACTAAGTCGAATGTGTTCTACTGCCATTGCTGCATTCATAATAAGCACGAATCTTCACCTTGAAGACGTACGCCATTTTATCACTGTTTATGAATGCATGATCTGCACTTACAAGTGTGTTCGTGTGTTTGTTATGGAGGACAGACGTTTGCATTACCTGATTAAATGCATTACATCCATTTTGATATTCTGTGGTAACCAAATTGTCCAAGTTATATCTGTTACATGTACAAGCTATTAAGACATGCTAGTATTTTCTCTGACGTCGAGTCTCCGCTACTGTTTCTTAATGTGATGCCTCATAAAGTTTATGGTAGACCAAAGCATTCGTCTGCCTACAGAACGTTTGCGATGCATTTTCGAACACGCGGATGTTCAAGAACGTGTCACATTTACCACTGGTAAACATGCAAGGAGTATCTTTTATTTTCCTTTTCTTTGATAGCATTTCATCAAATCAATCCCCAAGCCAGACAGACGGGAGAACGGTGACACCCACATTCTAAACATGACACAGGCCTAATGTACAGTAATGTGAGTGGAATACGGGAATGATACATGACAGCAGCGTAATATCTGTGAAGTGTATTGGATATTGAAGAAAAAAAAAAGATAATGAAGAAGTCGGTGTCAAAGTCAGATATGTCATTCTCAAATTCGATTCGTGTCACCAATCGCGGTCCTTGTGCTTTTTTCCGTACTACCATCGGCGTGAGGCAGAGAGAGCGAGAGAGAGAGAGAGAGAGAGAGGGAGAGAGAGGGAGAGAGAGAGAGGGGGGGGGGGGGAGACATACATAGGCCTAAGTATCCTTGGTGAACTTGACGACACTGGACAATTATTACTCTCAAGCGAAGGTCAATTTAAACGGCCATGTCGGCAGTCGCATTGACTCTGTACCTCAGTAGTGTGTGCGGACGGATTCAGGTAACTGTGTTGCGTCCTTCGCTTCTATCAGCGGAAACTGTCATCCGCTGTTGTAAAATTAGCTAATTAGATGCTTCTATATACACTTCATAATATTATTCACAGCATCTTCACTTTGTGTCGAGTCCGCATTTGAGATCTCTTGATTTGTTAATCATCTCTACGCACACACGCACAAACACACAGACACACACACAAACACACACATTATTCATGTATATGAATATGTCATATATATATATATATATATATATATATATATGGGCATTTCCACGGTAACTCACGTTACATTTTGAACTCAAAATTAGGTCGTTGAGATCAATATCCTTAAAACCTAATTAGTGATGTGAGTTACTATATATGTGAATGAGTATCATGCACCTCCATCCTACCTCACAGCAACATTACATCCACAGACTCTTATGAGAACTATGAGAAAAAACACTACAAATGTTGGTAACTCACGTTACATAATTTGGACATGCAAAAATTTGGCATGTCTTATATTCAAAAGTTTCCTCAAACAAGAAACAGAGAGACTTTAAAGTCTATTGTGTCAAAGTCATGGACTAACAACATACATCACCGAGTATGGTAAAAATTCAAATTGTCTCACATTCTCCAGGTATCGTCATGTGAAGCGGTAACTCACGTTACGGTAACTCACGTTACAGTTTGTCCACATGATCACAAGACGATTTTTTGTCTTAATAATCCAAAGAAAACTTACCAAGACAACTTTTTTTCACAAACAAACTCCATGAAAAAAGAATCTAAATTGATTTGAACATTGATCTGACAGTAATTAATCCCATTTTATCCATGAGATTACCAAAAGGCAGGAAACTTTACATTTAGAATACCAACTTAAAGATAAATTTCATTTTTAATTGAGTCGTTTTCCCAGCTTTCAATTGTACTGAGACAAAAATTGTATTCAACAAAATGATATGAAACAGAGTCTATTTCATTAAATTACACTCTTTTCCAGTTAACAAATGAATCAGAAATTGAGGATTTAATTGAGATTTTGATTTGATTGTTTAAATGGATTTCAGGCTATCTAGATAAAACAAGTCATCCATAAACTATTCCATTTAATACACTGAGTCACGAGACTAGAGACCTGTACATGTAGTCTGTGGAGAGTTTAAAGGTTCAGAAATGAATATTTCAATAAATCTTTTAACTTTTAAACAACGCAATTTATATTCCAATCATTTGATAATTGTTTGAATTACTCAATAATCAATTGTTTGTATGTTTGATTTGTTTACAAATTCTTATACTAAACTGGTACAGAAATTAGACTTGAATTACAGAAACTGCAGATAAATTTTAGTTATCTGCTACCAGTATTGATCAGTTTAATAAAGCATGTTCATAAATGTTTAAGCCTTAAAAAACAATGGCTTTGGTCTATGAAATGCCAAGTAGCCATTATTTAAATTGTACATGTATACATGTAAAAAGTATACCAGTATTTTCTAGAGTAATCAAGCAGACTGAAGCAGTAAATCCCAATGAAAAACATGAATAGTAAATATTTTGTGATCAGGAGGCTAACTATTGATATCACAAAATGTTGATAGTTTGCTTTAAGGTACATGACTGTCCAGCTCTTAAAGAAAATGTTTGATAATGAGGTTCACATTCAACAAGTTTTTGGTAATAGATCAGCATGTAAAGTAAATTATAGTAAACATGGAAAAGTTTCATTGTAGGATTTTGCAACAATATAGCTAAAACCTCAGAGTAGAATAGTATAAAACACATAAGTGTGTCAAGTTCACAATGTTCAGTTCTCAAAAATCTCAGAAAAAACAGCAGGAAGCGAGCTCCAATCTTAAAATTCTGTTCACATGTAAATGTTTCAGCCTCATAAACAATGGCTTTGGTCTATACAGGTAGGTATAAACTATGAAATGTCAAATAGTAATCACTTGAATTACAAAAACAAGAACTTTTCAAGAGTAATCATGCAGTGATTATCCCAATCAGAAGGCTATTAATAGTTATCACAAAATTTTGATAATTTGCTGGAACAAGGTCCATGCAGCTTTAGAGGAATGTCTTTTAACAACTTTCGTAACAGATCAGTATACATGCACTGTAATGTTAAGTAGTAAATATGGAACCTGTTGAAGCACATGTGATGAACATGTGTAATTAATACATTGTACATGTAGACCAGTTGGTTTGGTGATAGAGAGAGACCAAGAGAATAACAATCTACTGGAAATAGAATCTTAATACAAGAGTTCAGTAATCATGTACTCATTGGTTACTTACAATCACAACCTTCAATATCATTTCTTGGTATTAAAGAAAAATCATGTCGGTAACTCACGTTACATTGTGGTAACTCACGTTACACGGTAACTCACGTTACAATTTTAAGATCTCTGTTATGAGAATTTAAAGCAAAGACTATAAGTCCCATCATATTTCTTGGATGTGTGCTGCATAGTTATTTGATAATCCAAAATACCATGTCTCAGTTGGGCATAGTAAAATTGCTAGGTTAAAAAGTTCATGTTTCGGTAACTCACGTTACAGCAGCTTCTCGAGCTATGTAAGAGCACGCTGATGTCCGAAGTTCATATCTTATATCGAGGTCTCCACTTTATTTACTGCTAGATTAATATATTTTTGATTTGTAAAACCAAACAAAGTTTGATTTGAGCCGCAAATATAAAAAATAATCACAGAGAGCAACAAAAATGCATTTTTAGGGATTTTTAGGTCAAAAAATACTTTCTGGTTTCAAAAGGCATAAAAATGCACAAAAGGGAACTTTTCTTAAAGGTAAAGTTGGTTTCACACACTTCAAACTATGGCTAACAAAGTAAGATTATCAGTTGTCCTGAAATATGCGGGTAAAATTTTGGTGGTCATGTCGCACAACTCACGGAAATGCCCATATATACTCCTGGAAGAAACCTTAGGGAGACGTTCGTGAAATACATACCTTACAGCGACAATATGGTAAACCCTGAAAAGAGTGATTTTGTCGTAGTTTCTATTTTTGCATATTACGTTAAAACATTGGAAATGAAGATCTCTTTTTAATCCGAAATATAAATTGGAGCCAAGAAAATTCATTTCAGATATTTATTCTAAAAGTGATAATTTTGTCTCCTTTAGGTTTTCTAACCCAAGAGTCCACCTTAGGGAGACACTTTGAAAAACAAGTATCTCTGGGAGACCTGTTTCCATAATGTGCCAATATCACATTTCATATTTATGTATCACATATTAGGGAGACAGGGTTGAAGTACACACGTATTCATATACATATTGACAGCAATACGTACATTATTTTTTCTTCCTTCTTTTTCTTATTATTTTAATAGCATTTCTGTTGCTACGCTATTGCTATTGTTCACAAGGAAATATTCAATTCTTATGTTGTTTTAATAATTAAGTACTCGTAACTTAAAGTTTCATACCCTTCCCCATAAGCTTAACCCTTTAAAGCCCATTAAGGGGAGGGGGGCACTGAGCCCGTTCCAGATTTTCATTTGCCTTTCCTTTGCCCTCTATCCAATTTCAACCAGATTTAGTGACTTATCCTAACATCTTATTGCAAACATTTCGATATACATTTAGCTATATTTGATATTGCTGGCTACCATGGCAACCATAAACTGATAACCATGTCAGTCAGATTCATTTTTTTTCTGTTCCACTTTCAATTAACAAAATTACAATGAATGGAATGGGCGTTTCTGGGCTGAAATTTGCTGGAGAAGCAACATGTGAAGTGATTATGGTCCTAAAAATGTTTTTCTTATCATGTCCATTGTTTGTATGTGACAAAAGCATCAAACGTTGATAGCGAAAATAAAAAAACCCGCTTTTTACAACGATTACCCTTCTATAATAGTGGGGTGGCTTAGTGACAAATATACTGATAATCGTGACACGCCGGACAAAAGTGTCATTTTTTCCTCAGACATTTGTATATATATGAGGATCAAAATTAGGGGGTGCTCCAAGAAATCCGCTAACAGAAAAGATGAGAAAATGCCCTTAATTTGTACATAACAATAGTGTCTGAATTCAAAGACTATACACAGGGCATTCGCCAGGTTTCTGTACAATGCAATGCAATGTACATGGTTGCTAGTCTTAAAATTCAGACCCATAATACGACATATTGTGTGCATGTTTACAGTAATACACCATTTTTACTGGTTTTCCTATGGTAACAGGTGGTTAGTCTGTGTTGCAGACCTGAGGGAGGTGTGTTGGAATAGTCCAGTTTTCTTAAGCACCTTTTCATTAAATAATTTCCTATAATTTCTGGTAAAGGATTTTTTTAGTACTGTCTACCTCCTGTAGAGAAATGGCAAAGAGTGACATGTGACTCTGGCTCAGATACTTTAAATCTTGGGCAATGACTGAGCCAGGTGTAGGACTATGTCACAGTTCATTTTTTCTCCCAGAACTACTAGTTTACCAGTAGAAGAGCTGCATATTCCATTGAGAACTTAAGGTTTTGGGTATTGACCTACATATTTCCTAACAAATTTAACCCGTTTCCTCCAAGATTGTGTGAATTCCATAGGTTTAGCGCAGGGATTACCTGGTTCCCGTAAGCAATTTTTATAGTCCGCACCTCCCCTCTTTATATGTTTCTTATTTCTTGTGGGGGTTATTCAAATGTTTAAAAAGGTTAAAAGTCTATTTTCATAGATGAAGTTGAATTTAGACAATTTGAATATTTTTAAAAATATATTGATATTTGTAATTTCACTCATAAAGACTTAAAGCGGTTTGAATATTTTTGGTCTGATAGCTATGTATAGACATGTTATTAAAAAGTAAAAGCAATGTTTGATTGGTTCACATTATCCAAAGAGGGTGGGATGTAGTTGGCTGGTGAACAAAGTCTATGGGGAAGTTTAAAAAGTTGATAGAAATAAAACAAAATCGGCATAGAGCAGAATCTAAATCACAATATGATATGACAAAATTCCCGACCCCAAAGGCGGTTGATTCTATGATGCTTTATGTCAAAATACATTCCACCCAAAATACATGTGATTGATAGGAGGAAAAAGTATAGTACATTAAAAACAATATAGTTCAACTAACCCCATTAGTCGAGCAGCATAATGAAATGATTGTTAAGTTTTATCGCCTTGTCAATTGAAGATGATGTTACATAATGACAATTATCAAAGTCAGCTAGATCTACGAGTATATCAAGAAACCAAAAAGAAGGGGT